>NC_030423.2:5775000-6095000 GCF_001660625.3 Ictalurus punctatus | reverse complement strand
TTATAAGACACTCCAGAGCTAATGCAATGAAGGGTGTTTTTTTTGGTTGTATGCAACATTACATCCTCCACCCTTCTGTAATTTCATCAGACTTGAAACTAAACCAGTAGCAGCCATGTATTATTATCTTAGCAGCAGGAGATGAAAGATGCATCTGGACGCTTGCCTAATGGCTTCTTCCTTGTTATAGACAATTATTTGAATCTTAAGGCCCACTAGCCTAATGGATGACACAAAATACAGTAACACCAGAATTGATTTTAAGGACCTCTAGTATCCAGGAATAGATCACACTGTATTTGCAGCCAACTCCAGAACTTATGGGCAGAAATGCAATGAATGTACATCACTGTAGTTCTATGTTTGCTTTGAAACTTCTCCTCTGGCCATTCTCATCTACCTGAGTCCTCTAATAGCTATAGAGCTACAGTTACAGGTATACTATTTATATGTACTTAGTAACCTATTGAAGGCCACATATCAAAGTCATGTTTACAATATGTTGTAATTGTGCACATTTCCTACAATAATGGACAATAAACCTAAATAGTGCTGAAGCCGTGCTTTTTTGAAGAGGAGAACTGTACACAACAATGATTCTGCCCTTTCTTGAGAATGGGAGTTGTTCAAGTTCTGATAATGTTTTTTACCGACAATAAGAATCAATATGTTGTGATTTTGATCTCTACTGAGGGTGAGAATCACTCAAACTCACCACAGAGCATATGTGTTGCAATAAAGCAACCTTCTGCTGTTTCACAAATGTCCACAAGTGACACTTGTATTAATGCTGCCCGGGCCACAGCCATAGTGCAGCTTGAATGGCATTTAATGGAAGAAAGTACCTCTTGACCTACGTTCAAGTATATCTGTGCAATCACTTTTGTTTTTTTTTGTTTTTTTTTCTTTTTCCAAAATTGGCTAAACTGTCATTGGACAGTGTTGCACATTTGTAGTGCTACCACAAATAAGATTCAAAGAGCTGGTCTATGTACCACCAGCTGGCAGTCGGTTCAATATTACAGTTTAATACTTAGGGGCCCTTACCATACACAGGGCTGGCCTGCGCACATGCAAGAAAACCCTCAAACATCTTGCAACTGAAAGAATATTGCATGGAGTGGTCAAAAGAATCCAGCAAGCCTGGTGGACATTTATGCAAAATGCTTACAAGAAATTATTTCTGCTAAAGGGGGCAATACTAGCTTCTGAGGCCAAGTGTATACTTACTTTTTCCACAGAAGAATATCACATCTATTGATATTTCTGTTGAATAAATGATTAAAAAAGCAAATTTTTCTCAAATTTCTTGTTTTGTTCAAGCATATCAACTTCATTAATAGGCACTGTTTCAATGATGATCAAATGTTTGCTTGTCCAAATATGTCAAAAAACCAACATCTCCGTGAGGTGTGCTTTTATTGATAATTTTTTTTTACATGACTGTATGTAGTGCACCCAGTGCAGTCTTCAAAATAGCATTTGTATAACAGTTAAAAAAAGAAGAAAAAAATATATATAAATATATAATATATATGTATTATATGTCTAGTTATGTGTCTAGTATTAACAAATAGCAAGCAAAAAGCTAAGGCCAAACCAGTAAACACACAGATATCCTCTTATTTATTCAGACTTTATCAAAAGTAGAAGGTTTTAAATCAGAAGTTTGCAGGAACAATATGTTCTTATAAGTTATAAGTCTTATAAGACTGAGAATCTTCTAGAAGAATACACAGTTTTAAAAGATAATTATGTAGCTAGGTGAATTAAGCATATGATTATGAAAAACAGTAGTTTAATGTCATGCAATTTTTGCTATTACATTATCAAAGTTAACGGCTTGTTATCACACCATATACAGTAGAGTGATCACAAGGTGAAGACTTGTGATAAAAAGACAAGCACATATTTCATAGTCATCTAACGTAAAAGGGGTCAGTATTCTGTCACATGTTTCTTTCTGAAGATGATAATTCCAGTACAAGGAATCAAAGCTGACAGAGGGCCTTGATGAGGTTTGGTGGGTGGAAGTTCTGGAAAGAATACATTTTTCTCCTCCTGTGCTCATCTCAACCAGATGCACCTTAAATTAGTTCATAGAGCTTATCTGTCCAATGACAAATTAACAAATATTTATCTGAACATTAGTCCCATCTGTGCTTGATGCAGTGCACAACCAGCAGCCAGCAGATCTCTTTTTTTTTTTTCTTTTTCTTTATTTTTCCTAATGTAGCTTGAATAAGACCAGGGTAATGTGTTGTGACATCCTTTCCTTGGTAAGTATGCAAGCTGCTACATTTGAAGCTTCCTTTAAAAGACATTCCAGCAAGACATTACAATAGTTACTAGTGCGACCCACTTTTAAGAATGGCAATGTTTTGCCTGACCCCCTTGCTACTGCTTTTCCACCCCTCAGGTATATGTTTAGCATATATTTTGTTTTGGATATGTTACATGTACATGGGAATGATAAAATATCACTTAAAACAGATGTAGGTGTTATGAATTGATGAAGTTGTATGGCACTGCAAGGCACACAATATGAGAGTCAGACAAGCAGTGATAGTAATGCTAACTAGGTCAGTGGTAGCTCAGTAGTTAAGACATTGGATTACTGATCAGAAGGTCATGAGTTCAAATTCAACCAAGCTGCCACTACTGGTCAAGGCCCTTAACCCTCAACTGCTCAGTTGTATAGAAATGAGATAATTGTAAGTTGCTCATAAATGTAATGTAACTAACTTAGCTATGCTGTTCCATGATGTTTATGAATTACTGACAATTTTTAAATGCTGCCGTGTGTGGGGTGGTCTGTGAAAATCTGGTGGATGTATATGTGCCTAAATTCTGTAAAACAGCCAAAAATAATGAAAAATCATGAAAAATCATATTTTGACCAAAATTAGATGAATTTTATTTAAATATATTTAACCAAAAGTCCATGGAAATGTTTTTATTTACACTATTTTCTAACCTTGCCCTACACCAGGACACTTGTATCTTCTCTTATTCCCAGCATTTAGTACTAAACTTTAGTGAAGATAAATGTAAGAAAAAAAATAATAAAATTTTTTTGGGAGTCTATGCATGGTTTCACATATTTATTGTGCAATGTATTGTAAATAAAGTCTAAATACTAATGTGTTTAATTGTATCAACATGACATTGAGGTGGATGAGCCTAAAAGTATGTTATAGTAGGATATAGTATGTTATAGTAGTTAGTGTTTTGTGTCATAGCAGCGTTGATTTTTTTCTGGTTGGAGCAGTTGTAGTTTCACGTCAGGGGGCCCAACAATGGTCCACATCTGCCTACATGTATAGAACAAACAAATCAGTGGACAGGCAGTTATACCTAAACCGTCATGTAGTGAATGGCCTTAGGATTGGTACACAACCTATAGCACCAATCATTCCTGGGAATCCTATTTATGATCATACTAACTTCTGATAAACAACTGTAAATACTGAATTGCTTGGCTAAATTGTGTGAATGAGTGTGTGAACATGTGTCTCCATGGTGTCCTGTGATGGCGTGCCATCCGATCAGGGGTGGATTCCTGCCTTACACCCAGTGTTCCCAGGATCCCAGGCTCTGGATCTACCATAACCCTTACCACAAGAAAATAGTTACTGAAGATGAATTACAGTGCCCTCCAATAATATTGGCACCCTTGGTAAATATGAGCAAAGAAGGTTGTGAAAATTTTTCTTTATTGTTTAACCTTTTGATCTTTTGTTCAAAACATTCACAAATAATACTCTGCTCTCATGAATATCAAACAATTGCAAACACAACACAGGTTTAAGAAAAAACAAATCTTTATCTTTGTTAAATATAGGTATGCAACAGTTATTGGCACCCTTTTAGTCATTACTTTGTGCTACCTTCCTTTGCCAAGATAACAGCTCAGAGTCTTCTCCTATAATGCCTGATGAGATTGGAGAATACATGGCAAGGGATCTGAGACCGTTCCTCCATACAGAATCTCTGCAGATCCTTCAAATTTCGATGTGCACGCTGGTGGGCTCTCCTCTTCAGTTCACCTCACAGGTTTTCTTTGAGTTTCAAGTCAGGGGACTGGGATGGTCATGGCAGGGCCTTGATTTTGGTCAGTAAACTATTTTTGTATTGATTTTGATGTATGTTTTGGATCATTGTCCTGCTGGAAGGTCATTTTAAGCTTTCTGGCAGAGCCAGTCAGGTTTTCATTTAATATCTTTTGATATTTGACAGAGTCCATAATGCCATGTGTCCGAATAAAATGTCCAGGTCCTCTGGCAGAAAAACAGCCCCAAATCATTAAAGAGCCACCACCATATTTAACCGTAGGTATGAGGTACTTTTCCATATGGCTACCTCTCTGTGTGCACCAAAACCACCTCTGGTGTTTATTGCCAGAAAGCTCTATTTTGGACCATAGAACCCGATCCCATTTGAAGTTCCAGTAGTGTCTGGCAAACTGAAGACGCTTGAGTTTGTTTTTGGATGAGAGTAAAGGCTTTTTTCTTGAAACCCTTCCAAACAACTTGTAGGTGCATGGAATATAGATGTAGATGTAGGTGACATCATGAATTCTCCAGCTGTGATCCTTGGAGATTTTTTGGCCAGTCGAACCATGCTCTTCACAGTGCATTGAGACAATATAGACCTCTTCCAGGTTGATTCATAACATTTCCAGTTCATTGGAGCTTCTTAATTGTTGAAATGTTAATTGAAATTGGCATTTTCAATGCTTGTGCTATTTTTTTTTTATAGCCACTTCCCATTTTGTGAAGCTCAACAACCTTTTGTCACACATCACAGCTATATTCCTTGGTCTTACCGACTTATGAATGATTAAGGGAATTTGGCCTATATGTTGCCTCATATTTACACCCCTGTGAAAAAGGAGGTCATGGTTGGGCAATTTCCTGTTCCTAGTCACCCAGGTGTACTAAAAATATAGAAAAAAAAATATATATATATATATATAAATGGGAAAATACTTCAAATATATTAAAATTATATTAAAACTGTGCATGTGGGTGGCTTAGTGGTTAGTACGTTTGCCAGTACGTTCGCCTCATACCCCCAGGGTCTGGGGTTCGAGTCCCACTGGGGTCATATGTGTGCAGAGTTTGCATGTTCTCCCTATGCTGTGGGGGTTTCCTCCCCCAAATCCAAAGACATGCATGGTAGGCTGACTGGTGTGTCTAAAGTGTCCATAGTATATGAATGGGTGTGTGTATGTGGTTGTGCCCTGCGATGGACTGGCACCCTGTCCAGGATGTACCCCGCCTTGTAAGCAGTAGAAGATGTATGGATTGAATTCATAGGGGTGCCAATAATTGTTGCATACCTATATTTAACAAAGATTTTTTTTGATAAATCTGTGTTGTGTTTGCAATTGTTTGATATCCATGAGAGCAGAGTATTTTTGTGAATTTTTTTTAAACTAAAGATCAAAAGGTTAAACAATGAAGACAATGTTTCACAGCCTTCTTTGCTCATATTTACCAAGGGTGCTAATAGTAGTGGAGGGCACTGTATATAAGTTTGCTGACTCCAAAGCTGTGCGGCGGCATGGCTCAGGTAGTAGTATGTTAATGAATGTTAAATGAAGGGAAACCTGACTCCAGCTCCAGTATTGCTCACATGCAGAGTCCAGCAAATTTAGCCTGCTTAGTAGTAAAAGTGCAGATTAAAGCAAAAACTAAAGGAAAAACTAGTAAACCACAGCAGTGGCACACGGTCACAAGCCCGCTCATTGGCTAGAGGGGAGAACTTGACCTGGTGGAGAGAATGAGAGACAAGTGCTACTTGAAGCCGGCAGATACCACAAAGTTCCATAGCATATCACTAGAAAAACACAATGTATAAAAATACAGTATATTTTCCTCATCAAAAGAGATTAGAGGAGAGTATTGCCAGCTTTGGGGAAGAGGTTATCTCTAGCACTGACTGCAGCTTCTAAGCAGATAGCATACATGTAGTCTGATGAGCACAAGGTGAGAAGAAAAAGCAGATGGCTGTATGACAGCAGTATTTATTGCAAATACTGAGTCATCCGCCACTTCATGACATTGTTGGAAGGGTCACAACTAGATATCCAGGTAATTCTCACTAGGATTGGTGAAATGGAACACGAGGACTGGAGAAAAAGTGTTGGTATTTATGTATGCCCCAAGTTGAAAAAGTGCATAATAATAGCCAAATTAATAAAAGAGAAATGCACAGAACATCACTCAGCTTGGTTTATTGGTCATCTCAATAGACAAGAACGCCACAATAGACAGGTGTTTTGGTACTTTATAGTTTATTTGTTGAAAGAGCTCATCAGTAAGCTGGCCAAACCTTTTATGATGTCAAAACAAAAAAAATGAATACACACATGATTTACATTGTTGGCATGTGCCTGCATACAACAGACACCAGAATCCAGATTTTCCAGTAGGTTTACCTTACCTGTGTTCATGCTGCCTTTATTAACAGTGCCATGACACAATATGGTAATAACGTGCTATCATATAATCCATAATTATTGTAAGTGTATTGAATTATAGGTGACTGGAAAAGCATGAAACACATTTTGTCATACATAAAACACTGTACAGGTGAGGACTTTTTATTAATGTTACAAGTGAATCTCTATCAGGGACAGATAAACAAACCATTAGCTGCCAATAAGGAGAGCAGATGTCCCTGAAGCTCATGTGATTAGTAAGAAGCATGAGCCTTCTTGGCTCCTCCCAGATGAGGTGACAGGATTATAGGCAGAATTTGAGCCTGATTACGATTCACAGCACTGTACACAATGCCACAGGGGAGGAAAACATAAACATGCAAATAAATAAGGACATATTACTGTAAGTAAATTGCCATTTTTTAACAACACCTTACAATAAAATTGAATCTGCTTATTTCATATATTGTGAACTGTACATCTGTGTTCCTGCACTTCTTTGTAAATGCTTTAAAACTGCTGGTTTTATAAAAAACCACACACATTAAAGACATGGTGCACATAAGACTAGTTCTGTGTACTGCATATAAACTAACAACCTGGTACATAATCCTTTTGAATTTTTCAGCATTTTGTTGATTTCATACTCCAAAACCAAAAACTCTGAACTGCAGTATATGGTGCAGTGGGACTCGCGCCTGGTTTAATGTGGAATCTGTACAATCTGTATACAGGTTTCAATCAAGAAGATGGTGCACTCCTCCTCACCTCAATATGTTCAGTTTGATGAGCAACTGCTGCAACTGGGTTTCCAAACTGCAGCAACCCATGAGGTAAATGCTATCAGATATAATCACAATACTCTGTATTATTTGCACTGATGTTGGGCTCATTAGAAACCGAATGGAGAGTGGTGACTCGACAATAAAAACTCTGGGCTACTGATCAGAAAACTTGGAAGTTCAAATCGTGGCCAATCTGCCACTGCTAAGCCAGTGAGCAAGGGGTTCACCTTCATCTTCATCATAGTTCAGTAATAATGCCAAAATTAGTAAACATATATTCTTAAATAGTAGACTGAGAAAAACAGATATTACCTAGATGGACTGGTAATTTGCATCTCTTCTGTTTCTTCAGGAAAGTTACTGTGCTGGTGGTTGGCCTTGACAAAGTTGGAAAGACACTGTGCGTCAGAGGGATGTTAAGAGGTAAGAATAACATTGTGTATATTAGCTTACAGTCATGGGAAAAAGAAAGTACACCCAATTCAAGATTTTTTATTTATAAGGGCCCAAATAACAATTGTGTAGTCCTTACCAACTTCTATAAAGAAACAATTAACCTCAGGTGGAAAAAAAAAACTCACAACAGATTTCATTATGTAGTCATTTTTCCCAAAAAAGTGAAACAACATTCCATAGGTAGGGAAAAAATAAGTACACCCTTCATACTTTCATAATTATTAAGAGATTAGCAACCAGGTGTTACCAATGAAATGCACAAGATTAATTAATCATCAAGAAGTGTGACTACCTCTCTGAAAGCAGAAGTGTTGTCAATTGGCACTGTTGGCACTCAGGTGTGTGTCTACATCATTCCAATAAGAAAGGACATCAGCCATGACCTCAGAGAAGGAAATGTTGCAGCTTATCAATCTGGGAAGGGTTATAATGCCATCTGCAAACAATTTGAAATTCACCATTCTCCAGAGAGAAGGATTGTTTACAAATGGATGCCTTCAAAACAGTTGCCAATGTTATCAGGAATGGTGTCCCAGCAAATTCAGTCCAAGGTCAGACTGTTTAATGCTTAAAATATATATTTTTAAGAACCGAGAGCTACATCATGTGACCCAGAGGCCTCTGTAAGGACATTATATGTTTATGTTCATGACAGCATGATCATAAAAAGACTGAACAAGTATGGCTTTCAGGGAAGAGTGGCTAGGAAAAAGCCACAAAGTATATTACAGCATGACTTAGATTTTCAAAATTGCATCTGAACAAACCACAAAATTTCTGGAACAATATCCTTTGGACTGTCCAAGGTGGAGATGTTTGATCATAATGTAAAGCGCCATGTTTGGAGAAAACCAAACACAGTGTATCACCACAAACACCTCATACCAACTATCAAGCACAGTGGTGGAGGGGTGATGTTTTTCAGCCACAGGACCTTGAACACAATTTATACCAGAATATTCTTGAGACAAATGTGAAACTATCTGTCCAGCAGCTTAAGCTGGATTGAAACTCGGTCATGCAACAGAACAGTGATCCCAAGCACACCAGCAAATTAACTTCTGAATTGCTAAAGCAGAAAAAAATCAAGGTGTTGCAATGGCCAAACTAAGTCCAGACCTCAACCCCATTGAGATGCTGTGACTGAATCTTAAGAGAGTTGTGCATAAACAAATGACCTGAAACATCAATGAGCTGGATGTTCTAAAGAAGAGTGGGCCAAAATTTCTCCGAAATGGTGTGAGAGATTGATGAACTCCTACAGAAAACATTTACTTCCAAGTTATTGTTGCTAAAGGTGGTTCTACATGTTACTAAAATATACGGTGTTCTTATTATTTTCCCACCTAGTTTTGAATGTTGTTTTACTTTTGGAGGGAAAAAAAAGACTACATATTGAAATCTGTTGTGTATTTTTTTGTCATTGCCAGAGGTTATTTGTTTGTTTCTAGAAGTTGGTGAAAGATCACACAATTGTTATTTAGACCTTGATAAATAAAAACAAAGAATTGAAGGACCCTGCCTACTTTCTTTTTCCCATGACTGTATATAAATAATGATGGAGTTTACAATAATTTCTATCTCTACCTATTGTTTAGCTCCCCATGGAGAAGTGAGTCCTACTCATGGATGTGTCCGACATGAGTTAAGGTTGGAAAACTTCCTCGTGAATTTGCTGGACATGGGTGGAAGTACTGAGTTTCGCTCATGCTGGAAAGAATACTATGGCGAGGCCCATGGAGTCATTTTTGTGGTGGACTCCAGTGATAGACACAGAATGAAAGAGGTCAAAGAACTTCTGACAGACATGCTGAGACAGCCTAGAGTGGCTGGAAAGCCCCTATTAGTGTAAGCCATCATTTAGACACCCTTTATATGTTTAAATGCTCTCTTAAATTATTCTTAAAATAAATTGTATAAATAGTTTCCTCTATGTGAAAAAGTATTTATTATTATTAGTATGTTTTACGAACATGATTACATTACATTTACTGTACAGTGAAGTGAAAAAGTATTTCCCCAATCCTGATTTCTTCTGTTTTCGTGTATATCTCATAATAAAATTCTTTCAGAAATTAAACAAAGGCAACCTGAGTAAACACAAAATACAGTTTTTAAATGATAATGTTATTTATTGAAGCAAAAAAGTTACCTAATACCAACTGGGCCTGTGTGAAAATGTATTTGCTCCCGTAGTTACTAATTCCCCAAATCTATGAAACTGTATTCATAATGGGGTTCCGCTGGAGAATGTTCTCTGGGTTGATGAGTCAAAAGTGGAACTGTTTGGAAGACAGGGGTCCCATTATATTTGGCATAAACCAAACATAGATTTTAAGTTTAAGGGGGCAATTAGCTTTTCACATCTGTGATAGGTGTTGGATAACTTTTTTTGCTTCAATAAAACAAATAAATAAATAAAAACTTTATTGTGTGTTTACTCAGGTTGCCTTTATTTTATGTTGTATTTTGTTTAAAGATCTAAAACCGTTTAGTATGAGATACAAAAACAGAAGAAATCAGGATGGGGCAAATACTTTTACACAGCACTACATGCAAAGTAAATCATTTCCACAGACTGTTCCTCTTTACAGATTAGCCAATAAACAAGACAAAATGAATGCCTTATTGGGAAGTGAACTGATTGAGGTCCTGACCCTGGAGAAGCTAGTCAATCAGAGCCAGTCTCTGTGCCACATTGTGAGTAACATACTGGATTATGACAAAATACCAATATGGCCAGAAATCAAAATATCTCTAGTATATATTTTCACATAGTTATGTGATATGATATATCTAATTTGGGGCTTTTTATTAATTAGATTGAGCAGTTGTATGAATAATGACGTTTTTGTCCCATAAAAGGAGCCATGCTCTGCCTTAATGGACCTGCGGCGATGGTCAGACAGGAAGACATTGCGAGGCCTCAGGTGGTTACTACGGGCTGTGTGCCTGGACTACCCAGATCTCTGTGCCCGTGTAGTCAGAGATGGTGGAAGGCCACCAGGACCGGAGGAGAGAGAAAGGAAAGGGAAGGTGGAAAAAAGTCAGAAGAAAAACAAAGTTGAAAGGTGCCTTTGTGTTTAAAAATGCATGAAATAGTCTCAACTTAAATTTTATTGGTGACACACACAACCATACACAGTATGACATGCAGTGGAATGTGTTTTTTATGACTGACTGACACAAAAATAGAATTTACATAAACCAGAGGTTACTTGTAAAGTTTACCTGTATACAAGTAGAAAAGGTAAATTCTAAAAAATATAATATAAAGGATATAAAAAGATAAATAGCAGTAACAGTTCGGACTATATTTGGAATAAAGTGCAGATATGTGCGATTGTATGTGAAATGCAGTGCTGAGGTAGTTGCAGTGAAATTGTTAACATGTATAATAAAGATTTATAAATCTGGGGTAACATGGGTATGTTAACAGGAATGTAGGGGGTGTGGGTGTTGTGCAAATAAATCCAAGGTCTAGTCCTAGGTGCTGTTCTGGGTCAGGGCCTGAACGGCCTGTGAGAAGAAGCTCGTCCTCATTCTCTCTGTGCTGGCCTTCAGGGAGCGGTAGCGCTTCCCTGACCACAACATAGAGAACAGTCCATGGTTCGGATGGCTGAGGTCCTTGACTATCTTCCTGGCCTTGCTTGCTGTAGATTGACTGCAGGTCAGGGAAGTCAGTATGGATGGTGTGCTCAGCTGATAGCACCACCCTCTGGAGAGCCCACCTGATAAATACTAAGTCATCTATCCTTCCATTTTCTATACCACTTATCCTACTGGGTTGTGGGGAAACTGGAGCCGATCCCAGGGAGCATGGGACACAAAGTGGGGAACACCCTGGATGGGGTGCCAATGCATCACAGGGCACAATCACATACACATTCACACACCTGTTCATACACAGTGGACACTCTGGGCATGCTAATCAGCCTACTATGCATGTCTTTGGACTGGGGGAGGAAACCGGAGAACCTGGAATAAACCGCCATAGCATGGGAGAACAGGCAAACTCCACACACACAGGGCAGTGGCGGGAATCGAATCCCCAACCCGAGGCGAATGTGCTAACCACTAAGCCACTGTGCACCCTAAATATGAAGCCAAATTTTCTAATTATATAAAATTAATAATCTGAATTTAATAAACTTATTTTGGATTTATTGCCATCTTAAAATAGGAAATACTAGATATATGTGACTATATTCAAGATAATTTCACAATTTCACTAAGGTGGCATTTTTTGTAGTGTGTAATAAGTGTTGGCATCTGCAGACTTAAAGCCAGTAAACCAGACATTCACCAAGCACAGTGCCCTCTGGAGGAAGAACAGAAAAGCAGGAGCCATCTACAACCAATTATTCTTAAGGTAAGTTAAACAGTTAAACACACACACACACACACACACACACACACACACACACACACACACACACACACACACACACAGACAAACAAACAGAGTTTTGTATGTAGGGTATTTTCTGCTTACTTTAAACTAGACTACAATCTGGTTACAGGAGAATTCCTTTCAAAAGAAAATGAAGAAAAAGAAGCTGAAAGTTAAGATCAAAGCAATAAGTGTGAAAAAAGGAAGTAAAAATGAAGAAGTAGATAAAGAGCAGGAAGAAGAAGAGGCAGAAGGAAATAAGGAAGACCAGGATGGTAACAGTCAAAAGGAGAAGGTCAGTCATGACCTGTTGCCACAAAAAAGTGGGAGGCTGAAGCCCAGAGCAAAAGTGGAGACTGTGGATAATCCAGAGTCCCAGGAATCCAAACCCTCTAAAGGTATTCTGCACAAAATAAAACTTTTGGAATATTTTCAAGTAGATAATAGGCATGATGGGTTGGATTCATTTTGATACACTGCTTCATCAGGTAATGGACAAAACAAGAAAAAGAAAAAGGTGGTGAAAGGAAAGCGAAAGAACAGGATAAACACAGAAGAAATTCCTGTAAATTATAGACAGCCTGCTGATCTCTCTGCCACTTTCGGTAAGTCTCACTGAATTTTCACTGTACTAGACAAAAGCATAATTCATGTCAATGACCACTAATGTACTCCAGCACACTAGGTGGTGCTATGCACCTTAAATCTGTATTGGAAAAAATGCAAATAATAATAATAATTAAATCGTGCTAGTCACGTGATTGCATTCTTTCATGGTGAAACTGTACCATTACCAAAGCTTGAATCATCTGCACATAAAACAATCGTGAAACTTGATAGCTCTGGATCACAACAACTGACGCTCGCCATTAAAAACAGCTCTTCAGTAGCTTTCAAATTACACTATCCCTGCTAATGTCATTGCTCGAGCATAAGGCTGAGGAATTCAGGGATTTTAGCCAACTTTGGAGATCCGTTTACGGCTAAAAATTTTTGTAGCTGACCTTGGTGCGCTCTCCTGGTTCTCCTCTCTTACCTCACCCTCAATGCACACAAATGATCGTGGACAAGTACTCAACAGTAGCTACCACTATTAGCACTAGTCTGAAACTGTTATAATGTATATAGTCTCATAGAATAAAAAAGCATAGTCACCGATACTATAGATAATCTTTGTGATCTAGTTTTTTAGTTCTAGTTAGTTACTTTCACTTAGCTAATACACATTAGCTGAAAGCAAAGATGGAAACTGTGAAACGATTTACCATCAGCCACAAAAACAGAAGAATCACTATTAAGAAGAATGGCCATCAACTGATGGACTTTGTATGTCTGGTTCTGATTCACTGTATATGACTGGTTTTGTGTGCATTTGACTGTAAGTGCCATTGCTTAGTTTTAAAGGGTTTATTCATTAAACTCTTACAATTTGTCTGATTTTGCATGCATTTGATTGAAGGAGCATTTTTGCATAGTTTTGCACTTTTTCTTCTGTTACAAATTAAATGGTTCATTCCATCTCAAATGGTCCAATGCAGGTTGCTTGACCATTTTTAATTTTTTTTTTTTTTGAGTGATTACCTCTATGTATTGTCATTGCAAAACCCCAATTTTTATTTTACTTGTGCATACTCTACATAAATGGGTTTAAAAAATTATGCAATTGTTGACATGGTGAGGTCACCATCAATTGTTGACATTTATTTAGTATTTTGGAGGGACTATATCTAAAGAATTATTTACATGGTGGTTCCTTACGTAAAACTTTGTCTGCTGTCCCCTGTACAGAGTGTATAAATGATTTTCTTATTTAAATGTTTATAGTTTTATGACAATTGTGCTATATCACATAGCTATCCAACAAGTTGATCAAAACATAATTTAAAAAAAATTCTTTTAATATGTCATTTGGTGATATATATACTTGTGTTTTCTTAAATTAGAGGTTAAAGTATGCTTGTCAAAACCTTATTTTTAACTTCATTTTGGCTGTATGCCATAATCCAGCCAACTTGACAGTCAATGGGTTTTCCTAGACCACCACACAAGTAAAATACTTTTTCAGCTGAGCAGGTATGATCTAGAATCTCAGCACACTAAATCACTTAATTTGCCTGTTTCCTGGTAGATCTTTACAAGAAAGCCATTTTGGCTCTAAAAGCCCGACAGGATCAGATTTTGGTGCCAGAACAGTGAGAGAACTGGAAATGCGTTGGCAGATGACCCAGATCACACAGACCTGTGCAGAACATTTAATGAAGGGACTGGACCACAAAACCAACATCTTTAGGCATCTTCACCAAAACATGGATTTCCAGATAGGCATATTCATCTGGCTCATCTTTTTTAGTATATACAATATGAAACCCTGTATAATCTGCTTTTAACAGACACTCTTCAAAAAATAATGAATAAGTATTTTTTATAGAACCAATAATATAATTTGTTGCTGTTATTGTGTTGTTATTTTGCTTTTTTTATCAGTAAAGTTGAATTGTAAATTGTAATAATTTTGTGAATTGTAATTAAAATGTATGCTTTCTTCTGCTGTTAACTTGTTAATGTTAATTTTTTTATTTATTATTATTTTTTAATTAGAATTTCGTGACATAAATTATCCAACTAATCCTTTACATCATGTTTTGTAACATTCTTTGACATAAATAACTTCTAACCTGCTAAAAAACATGCTCTTTTCATTTTAACACATTATTCATATTATTTTTGTCATATGTAGATATGACAGAAACACAAACAACTAAATTCTAGCAACCACCTGTTTAATTTTCAATCACCAAATCCATTGAGCAATTACATTTTAGGGTGTATTGTGGGCTGCTTGTTATGATGGTTTATTTACTTGATTCATTTAGTTTATTTATTTTTATGATTTACATTTACATTTATTCATTTAGCAGACACATTTATCCAAAGCGACTTACAAATTAGAAAATACAAGAAGAGCAATATCAAGCAGAGAACAATACAAGTAGTGCTACCATACAAGATCCATTAATTGATCCATTAATTTTTTATGGGTGGTTAGGTGTTCACAGAAGAGGTGGGTCTTTAGCTGTTTCTTGAAGATAGAGACAGATTCTGTGGTCCAGATTGAGGTTGGAAGTTCACTGGAAGTTCATTCCACCACTGAGGAACAGTTTGAAGGTTCTTGAAAGCGACATTGAGCCACACTGAGTACGTATACTAAGCGTCGGTCGCAAATTGCGTGAGAGAACATAAGCCTTCAGGAGAGAGTTGAGGTATGAGGGTGCTGTTCCAGACAAGGTCTTGCAGGTGAGCATCGAGGCCTTGAATTTGATACGAGCGGCTACAGGAAGCCAGTGGAATGAGATGAAGACATGGGTTCTCTTGGGCTGGTTGAAGATGAGGCATGCTACTGCACTCTGAAGTTAGTTAACATCCAACGTCTAATGTCCTTTACACAATCCTCAACTTTACTAAGCTTCTGTCTGTCCTCTGGCTTCGCTGAAACATACAACTGTGTATCATCAGCATAACAGCATAATTATTCGTAAACATGGAATTAGCTTCCACTGTTATGTAAAGGACATTAGACGTTGGATGTTAACTAACTTCCTTCTACTTAATTCTGATAAAACAGAAATACTTTTATTAGGCCCATGTGTAGCTAGAAGTAATCTTTCTGATCACATGGTTACCCTGGATGGTCTTTCTGTTTCATCATGTACAGCAGTTAAAGACCTTGGAGTGATTATTGACTCCAGCCTATCATTCGATGCTCATGTAGATAATATTACTAGGATAGCTTTCTTTCATCTCAGAAATATTTCTAAAATATTGTCACTACATGATGCAGAAATACTAGTTCATGCATTCGTCACCTCTAGATTAGATTACTGTAATGGCTTACTGTCTGGATGTTCCAGTAGGAATATAAATAAGCTCCAGTTAGTCCAGAATGCAGCTGCTAGAGTCCTAACTAGAACTAGAAGATACGACCATATCACACCGATATTATCAATACTGCATTGGCTCCTAGTAAAATCTCGCATTAACTATAAAATACTTTTATTAACCTATAAAGCACTAAACGGTCTCGCGCCACAATATCTAAGCGACCTTTTGGTTTTATATGATCCGACACGCCTACTTAGATCAAAAGATGCAGGCTATTTGACGGTACCTCGAATAGTGAAGGCTACAGCAGGGAGGAGAGCTTTCGCATATAGAGCCCCACAGTTATGGAACAGTCTTCCTATTAGTGTTCGGGACTCAGACACAGTCTCAGTGTTTAAGTCTAGGCTTAAAACGTATTTGTTTACTCAAGCCTACCCTGACTAGATTCTGTTCTACTACTTCGCAGTCATAATAATCTTTTTTCTCCCTCTCACCTTTCGCCGAGCCCCACACGAATTTATGGAGATACTAGAGATCCAGATCCTTTCTGCCTCTGGATGGAGCTCAAATCTTCTCTAATTTCAGACTGCTGGGACTACGGCTGCTCCTAAGGCCATACAGACTTCATATAAATCCATAATGAACTTTTTAACACTAACTGTTGTTACCCAGAATAGGATGGGTTCCCTTCTGAGTCGGGTTCCTCTCAAGGTTTCTTCCTCTTAAAACATCTTAGGGAGTTTTTCCTTGCCACCGTCGCCACGGTGAGCCGGCTTGCTCAGTTGGGATAAATTCACACCTTTAATATCTGTATACCATGTTGATATTACCGTAAAGCTGCTTTGAGACAATGCCTATGGTAAAAAGCGCTATACAAATAAAATTGAACCATTCTGGTGATGCCCAGGCTGGAGAGAGTTGATAGGAGGATCTGATGATTCACAGTGTCGAAAGCAGCAGAGAAGTCGAGTAGGATGAGGACAGATGATCTAGAGGTTGCTCTTGCTAGTCGTAAGGCTTCAGTGACTGAAAGAAGAGCAGTCTCCCTGGAGTGATTGCTCTTGAAGCCGTCTGCTTGGTGTCCAGGAGGTTGTTCTGTGTTAGAAAATTGGAGAGTTGATTAAAAACGGCTCTTTCAAGAGTTTTGGAAAGAAAAGGGAGGAGGGAAACAGGTCTGTAGTGGGGTAATCCAGGCCTGCTTAAATGCACTAGGGTATGTGCCAGTAGAGAGGAATGTGTTAAAGATGTAAAAGGATTTTAGAGACATCAGTCTCTGAGAGGGGAGGGAAGGAAGCCAGTTGGGAGTTACATGGAAGAGGAGCCGGTCTGTGCATGTTTGGGGTTGAGAACTGGTTCCTGATTGATGTAATCTTGTTGGAAAAGAAAGTGGCAAAGTCACCTGCAGTGAGAGAGGTAGGGGAAGGGGATGGAGGGGGACAGAATAGAAAAGAAAAGGTTTTGAAGAGAGTGCTGGTGTTTGGAGAACTGCCAATCTTCTCTTGGTAGTATGTGGCTTTAGCAGTGGAGATGCTATCGGAAAAAGAGGATAGAAGTGTTTGATAATTGGTTAGTGTAAGGCTGGTGCCATGATGTCTGAACCTAAAGAGACCTACTCTCTGAGGACAAAGGACTACTTCGAAAATGAACACTCAATCTTTCTCCCACAGAATTAGCATCCACACCTGAGATAGCACATCATGCTGAGTGGAGCCTGGAAGATCCTCACTTCCTCTCTCTCCACACCCTTCTCTTTCTCTGTATTGAGATCACCTCAAAAATGATCATCTCCATCGAAGTCAGCCTGGAAGATCCTCATTTCCTCTCTCCACACCCTTCTACTTCTCTGTATTGAGATCACGTTAAACACACCCAAGGTCTATATGCATTGCATAACATGTTTTAATGCGAATAAGATGTCGACTATACATGTTTACTGAATTATACAAAAGGTCTCAGTGTGACTGGAAAATATCGTCTCGTTCCCTCAACAGCAGTTCAAATACAAATATTACATGCCGTTAAAGGCATACCCTCCCAGGGTCCCTCACTCAAATGGCCTCCTGTAAATAAGATACATCCTTAGAGTGTACTTAGAGTGTACAGGCTCGATAGGAAATCTCAGTTTTAGGACAACATAAAGTTGATCGACCAAATCTAAATAGGATGAAGTCTAAACCTCTGTAATATTCTTCTAGTTAATGTGTACATAGGAAAACTATGGCATGATTATATAAAGCTAATTTTGCTTAGATATTATTGGTCAATCTCTGTAGATTTTAGTGGTCATGACCTCTGACTAGAGATAATGTTACTATAACTAAGTGTTACTATCTAAGGGGACTAAATAAAGTACTATTTAGGAAAGGATAAGCATGGGGTGGTCGTCTAAATAGTATTAGTCAATTACCTCTGGCTAATGACCAAGACTAGCGGGTTTGTGACCATGAGATCCGTGCACATGACAAGTGCGAGACAATTTAAAGTATAGAATAAACTAGAATTAATCAAGTATAGAATATCAAAAGAATCAAAATATAAATAACTAAGAAATAAATACAACATTGAGGTTTTTACAGTTGGAGCCAGATTTAATTTAAGAGAGTGTCAAGCAGAATTGGAATGGCAAATGTAAATGTATTCACATCGCTTCAAAAAGACTGGAACACGTGGGAATCCTTCTACCACGTCATTGGATACCGTCGTTGGACCAGTGAGTGGACCACTTCAGTTAGGTCAGTCGGATCGTTAGATTAACGCCATTTCCTTTCATATGCTCTTAGTTTGGCCCGGTTGTTATGCAGAGCTTCTGAGAGCCAAGGGCTAGAGGGTGATGTGCGAGCAGGTCTGGAGGTTAGGGTGCAGATGCTGTCAAGAGAAGATGATAGAGTGGAACATAGCATGTCAGTTGCGGTGTTTAAGTCCAGTGATTAGAGGTGGCTATCAGAGGGAAGTAAGGGTGTGACAACATAGGAGAAGTGTGAGGGGGAAAGGGAGTGAAGATTGCGATGAAAGGAGATAGAGGGTGGACACAGTGAAGGGGGTGAATGGAGAGAAATAGAAATCTGGATAAAGAAATGGTCAGAGGTATGGAGAGGAGTAATGAGAAGATTGTGTGTGGTGCACTTATGTGTGAGGATGAGGTCGATCTGTTTGCCGGCTTTGTGAGTTGCTATTTACATGATTTATTTATGTTTTACACTGCTGTTATTATAGCCTATGTTAACACAAGACGTACGCTAAATTTATTATTATTATTATTATTATTATTATTATTATTATTATTATTCAAAGCATTTACTGCTAAGATGAACCTTTCTGGCAAGCTATCGTACAGAGAAGTGCACCTCTTGTTTGTATCTGTATTTAGAATGGAATTATCTGTGCATCCTGGAAAATTTATTCATATTCCGTTACATTCCTAATGCCTATAGGCCAACATTTAATTTTAAGGACAGTTCTTCAAATGTCTCAAGAGCTCAGAACAACCATAAATATTGCCAACCTGTAGGGGCTGTGAAATGATGACTTGCCCAATAGTAAGGGATTTGGGATTCAGCTTCCTCAAAGGTAGCCTTAAATCTGCCTAGTTCATGAACATTTTTAAAGAGAATATGTTACGGGCAATTCAACACTGGTTCATTGATCCCGGTCTGGGATTGCTTTTCAGTGCTGTATCTCGCCCACCCTCATTGACTTTTCCTTCTCTTTTCACCTTTGGCAAATCCCTCTCATCATCTTAAGAACCATTTTTAAAAAAAATTACCTGTAGTTTGTTAAGTTTGGGCGCATGGTGGTTTAATGGTTAGCACGTTTGCCTCACACCTTCAGGGTTCGAGTACTGCCAGGGCAATGTGTGTGCGGAGTTTGCGCGCTCTCCCCGTGCTTTCCATTTTCCATTTGCATCATTTTATTGCTCTGGGGAACAATAGATGAAATATGTGGCATACTGAATTAGTTGCTTGCCAATTGTATGACAGTTCTTGAGTTTTTCCAATAGCCAGTTATTTACTCTCAATAATAAAGTATTCAGAGGAAAATTTTGCACACGTTGCATGGTATTGTGATACAACTTGTTATTGTGATACTTCAGCTGTAGTATCCTATGGGGCAGTGGTGGCTTGGTGGTTAAGGCACTGGGTTGCTGCTCAGAAGGTTGGGGGTTCAAGCCCCAGCACTGCCACTGATGGGCCCTTGAGCAAGGCCCTTAACCCTCTCTGCTCCAGGGATGCTGTACCATAGCTCTGACCCCAGCTTCCTGACATGCTGGGGTATGCAAAGAAAAGACAGTGTATATGTGATCAATAAAGAAATTGTAAATTATGTGATCAATAAAAAATTATAAATTCATAATCATTATATATGCATTATATGGTATCATGACAACCCTAGTCCTTACTAGAAAATTACAGACCCCATTTTAAATCTTTCATATATGGTAAGGTAACTTTAAAAAAATCAACACTAACTTCTTAGACCTTTAACCAGACCCTTAATCATAGCACAGAAACTGCTATGCTATTCAGAAATTTTCTACTCTTGTTTCTTTTTCTTCTTTTTTTTGCAGGTGGTGGTAAATTCAACTAAACTATACATAACTGTAATAGTTTCTTACACACCACACAAAATGGATACCACATTTACCACAGTATTCAAAGCGTTACAACATTTCGTGTGAACAGTTTCATTGGTCGACCTCCAGATTTTCTAGTCTAGTCGATGTGACCCTCTAGGCGGGATTCAGTGAGGCCGAGATGGCGTGCCGCCATGTTTGATTTTAGATAGCCCCTCCCCCTCAGCATCTTCATGAGGACACTGAGGATAACGAGCACGACGGTTGTTAGACGGACCTGGACTTTTGGCAGTCTTGACCGAATATGGCCTCGCCGAGGACAATAACCATCGTCGCTCTTTCTTTTGCACTAGGCCTCTTTTTTGTCTTCATGGGAACGATTAAACTTACACCGCGGTTAAGCAAAGATGCCTACAGTGAAATGGTGAGTGTGTCTGATCAAATGCAGCTGCTGCACCTGGACCACAAATCATGCGCCTCTAATTGTGTCTTTCCGTGGACCTTTTTTGTCTTAAGACAGCATTACATTACATTACATTACATTACATTACATCATATGGGTGCTTTGGTTGGTGATAGATAAGGGTTTTCATTCATTTTTATTACTGGTTAGCTGTATAATCTACATCCTAGAGTGAAATCCCAGAACTGCATTTAGAATTAGCTACAGTCAAACTATACAACATAACTGACACGATAAAGGCCTGGCTGGTTTAATTTTCTAAGACATACCGGCTTCAAGCTGGACAGTGCTGCCTGCGGAACCGCTTTACTGACCTGAGCTCTTCACACACGGACTGTGCGGGTGCGGGACCATGCTATTGTTTGATATAGTGCTTTGTTACCGCAGGAGCTACATCCTCCAGCTCAGTGTCAGTCCATATGCGGTAATACATGTCAGAGTTATACCTGACTCTATCGTTGGTGAAGTTTCATTATGTTCATGATTGTGTTGTATTTAGCTGCAGTCCCACAGCGTCCACCTTCTGGGTTGTGAATGTAATGTCTGCAATGGCGGCGGCTTCGAGCAAATTCTATGGTGCACCTGCAGATGCCTCTGAAACGACTCTGATGAATTAAAATTTCAGTAATATTCGAGATACATAAGACAGGTGTATATTATAGTGTATTAAATGATCCGTTTTTTTAAAAAAGGTTAATTGCAGACGGTAAACTGCGTGTTATCGTTTTGCACATTATAGTCATGCTCCAAGCTAACATTATGCTATTGTGTACTAAACAGTAGCTTTCTGCACATATATGTCAGTCAATAGAGTTCAAATAAAAAGTCTGGACCCCATTTCTGAGAGGAAGTGGACTCCAGTCTGGAGCGGATGGTGATGTTCAGGCTTAAGGATTTTGCCTGGCTGTGGTCCTTTATGTGCTTTTCTGATTATCCCTGTCTTGGGATTTGCAGCTTGCAACCTTCTGGTCACAGGAGCAAACTTTTAGTCAACAAGCTATTACTAATATTTTATTACCAGTGCAGCTCTGACCCGTTTGAAAAACAGGTTGAATTGTGATTATTTTACTATTTCAGTAAATCAGTACATTTCTGCAACACCCAGCTTTAGAATGGATGTCGTCTTCATGCTGCTTTTCTGCTCCTATTGTTAAATTCAGTGTTTCTGTTCACCTTTCAGAAAAGGGCATATAAGAGTTATGCAAAGGCTCTGCCAGGCCTGAAGAAGCTGGGCATTACCTCAGTGCTTCTGCGTAAGATCATCGGCACTGTTGAAGTGGCGTGCGGTGTGGTCCTGACACTTGTGCCTGGGAAACCGAAGGATGTGGCAAACTTCCTGCTGCTGCTGGTCATGCTTGCTGTGCTCTTCTTTCACCAGCTAGTTGGTGATCCTCTGAAACGCTATGCCCATGCACTGGTGTTTGGCATCCTACTCACCTGCCGCCTCCTGATTGCACGCCAGAGTGATGACCGACCTGAGCAAGAGGAACGACGAGAGGAACAGGTCAATGCTCAGGAAAAAAACAAAATCAAAGTTTCTTAGCTTCTCTTTTTCTGACTGAAGGAAATGCAAAATGTGGACATTTCCTGAATGTCTGATATGGTGTGACAAGTAAAAGAGGGTAACCACAAAAGGTGATTTCCATTCTTTATACCCATACAAGCTGTCCAACTATACAGTTCTTTTAGCCTTCAATTTAAAAACCTTGTTCCTAAACACTGACCCTAAGAGTGAATAATTGATTGATTGCCCTTGTTAACCCCTGCTGTCCTTTTTTTAAACTGGAATTTATGTAATACCACCCTATGTAATGCTAATATTATTATTAGTCTACCATCAGCTTTAAGGGACTATTATTATTATTATTATTATTATTATTATTATTACTCCCATAGTGACCATTTTTTCTGACACTATAGAAAAGACATAATGGTTTCTTACATACAAAGAATCAGTTAGAAAAAATGTTCATTAGATAAGAGCTATAAAAAACATCTTGCAAATCATTTTAACTCTGATGCAATGCAAAAGATTTAAGATTCTGTTTTTTCACAGTAGGCTGTCAGACTTTCCGAGCATGATACTCCAGTGGTTGTTATATTACAGACGTGCCACAAATTGCTGAAAATGAACTGTTTTCTGTGTGTAAAAGATTTGCTGTTTTGTGTTAGGACATGAATTGTTTTTAATTATTGATTCCTTTTTTTTTTTTTTTTTTTTAATAAAAGACAATTCCCGTATTGTTGCTTTCATGTTTCTTTTACCAGATTTAGTTTGGTAACTGTTACTTGTAAAAGTTCAATAAAGATATCTTCATCCTTCAAATCTGTATTAACCTTATTATAAGAAACTACTGATCTTTAGTACTAATCTCAATTTAAGTAAAAGGGAAATTAATCTTAATTTAAAACTGTGCAAGGAAGGCTTAAAAATTCAGGAGAATAAATGCATTCAGAAAGTATTCCAATGCCTTCATTTTTTTCCTAGTTATGCTTCCACCACTAAGTGGTGAAGTTTTTATGTGTTTGTCCAAGATACTCAGTAACATGATATCTAAAGACCAAGCAGTTTGCAGAATGTTTGTAGGATTTATTGTCATGTCACCTGGGGCAATTCCACCTTTGGCCACTAGAAGGCACCCTGACTGTCCTTGCATAACTTCTTCCCCTGTTGTCTCATTCCATTTCCTGTCTCAACGATACTCATGCGTTTTTCATTTCCCCTGATTGATTAGTGCCCTATTTAAGTTGCCTGTTTTTCTTCCTTAGGTGCTGGAGCATTAGTTAAAGTCTGGTCACATTTGTGGTTTGGCCACTCATAGGTGTTATTGATGTTATGCAGTTTAGTACTTTTTCTTAGGGTTTATTTTCTAGTTTTACTCTGTTTCTGATGGCCATGGTACCTAGTGTGTTTATTCCTTGTGCCTGTTTCCCTGAGCCTGTCTGTCTGCAAATGGAGTTCTGCATTTGTATCTGCCGCCATGGACTCTCATCATGGCAGAATGCTCCAGCCAAACATGGATGCAGCAGAACTCCAGTGAGGCAGTTGTACCTTAAGAGCCTTTTCACTAACAGGAGGGATATTGGGGGCAGTGGGATAGACTGGATTAGGAGAGGGTTTGAGCTCAGAGCTGGAGGCTCTCTACTGTCCTCCTGCCCCACTAAGATTGTGTATTTACCCTGGTGGTGCTTCAGGTTGCCTCCGTAATGTCCCCTAGGGCAATTCCACCTTTGGCCACTACAAGGCACCCTGACTGTCCCTGCAGAACTTATTTCTCTGTTGTCTCCTTCCATTTCCTGTCTCAACCATACTCGTGTCCCCCCCCCCCCCCCCCCCCATTTTCCCTGTTTGATTAATGCCCTATTTAAGTTGCCTGTTTTTCTTCCTTAGTTACTGGAGCATTAATTCAAGTCAGGTCACATTTGTGTTTGGGCTTCTTATTTGGGCCCCCTGAGCCTGTGTCTGTCTGCAAATAAAGTTACAATCAACTGTAACAATCAGATAAACTGATTAGATTTTGGAACTGATCCAATGGGTTAAAGCAAGATCAAATGAAAGTTTGAAATAGTGTTTCTTCAATAGCTTCCTTCCTGTTCATGCATACAATTTTGTAACAAGAAGGATTAGTCTTCTTGGTAATTGAGACATCCCCATTGATGCTGTTGGCATCAAATGCTGCTTGTTTTCTGTTTTAGCCATTACATCAAAATGGATTGCAAAATCTAAAATGTAATAATCTGTTTTCAAATGTTTTCTTAGTTGTTTAAAAATATAACACAAATATCACATTATACCCTGTCTTGTTTTATTCCTTACCCTGAAGTTTATTATTGTCCAACAGCACATCCCCAATTGTTTTATTCCTTTTTATGCTATTGTAATTTCCAATGCTAACATTTAATGCAATTTTTAATGTTTTATTCATTTAATTAAAAAGGTAATTCATACTATTTATTCATTTATAGTTATGTTTAATGTTGTGGAGTGTCCACAAGACAAGTTAATTCCTGTTATATCTTGCATTATAACAGTTATAACCGTCTTTCCCTCACCAGCCTCTCTTTTCTCTCTCATATAGTGAATAAGAAAAATGCAGTGGAACAGGTATATTTATATAAATCTTTATATAACTACTTTCCAAGCTGTGCTGTCACAGAAAATTAATCAAAACCATCTGACCAGAATCAGAATAAAGCATTCAACAGCACTGGTATAAACTGTTTTAATGACTGAAATAATTTTTGTTTTAATGAACTGAAATAAACACTACGTCGGTTTTATTTTCTATGTTCATCCATTGTTTGTGTCTGTTACTTAGTCAATAATTTATTTAGATTTTTTAAAAAAGCTACTTGCTTTAAAGGAACAATGCTTACTATGGGAAATGCAGATAAATAGATTGCTTGCAACCCACAATTTCTGTGATAAGCAGGTTAAAAAGAGGGTGTGAGAGATGTTGTGAGAGCTTCCACCAGTTTCCAATCCCTATTTCATTCACATATCTCTACTGGCCAATCACTGAGGAGGTGGCTGGGCAGTTTGGATGCTTCAGATTTGGAGAATGACTTTTCTGACTTGCTGTACCCCCATTTTTAAAAGCAGAAGCCTATTCAGTTGCAAGTTTAAGGGAGCCTGTACTCTGTATGATGAGAGAAGTCTCTACCGCTCACAAGTGCATGACACGAATGCAGTGATAAAAATTGGGTCATAGAGTTGCTCATACTGTATGATGCTTCATGACGCAAGTGCACATACTCCTTGACTAAGATGTACCATAATATCAGTGATGCCGCTAGGCATTTCAACCTCAAAATGTGGTAGTTATTGCTCAGTTTACACAGATTAATGTGGAAAAACTTCAAAAGGAAAGGAGTGGCTAAAGAACACAGACATAGAGGATGCTTTTGCCACAACCATGACCATGACCATGAGTATGTTATACACTCATTATTTCACTTTCAAGTAAGCAGGAAAATAACTGATTTCAAGTGTGGCCATTGCATTTGGAATCTGTTGCTGTTAACTCTCAATATGAAGTCCAATGAGCTGACACTGCCAGTGAAGCAAGCCATCATTAGCCTGAAAAATCAAGAGAGATAGCAAAAACATTAGTTGTGGCCCTTGTGTGATGCACCTATCTGGAACCTATTAGTTGTGGTTCCATGAATATTCCACTTGCATATTATGAAACCACTTGTAGTGACAGGGATGTTTAAGGGCTTTGTCATGACTCTTTCAATTCTCAATTTTCAGAATCAGCTTTTTCAATTCAACTGTTGTTTAATTGTATATATATATATATATATATATATATATATATATATATATATATATATATAATGACAACTGGTGAAATTTACCCAAGAACATGTTTTGCAGCATTTATATCAAGAACTTACACTGATCAGCCATAACATTAAAACCACCTGCATAATATTGTGTAGGTCCCCCTTGTGCCACCGAAACATCTCTGATCCATTGAGGCATGGACTCCACAAGACCTCTGAAGGTGTGCTGTGGTATCTGGCACCAAGATGTTAGCAGCAGATCCTTTAAGTCCTGAAAGTTGTGAGGTGGGGCCTCAATGGATTGAACTTGTTTGTCCAGCACATCCCACAGATGCGCTGGAATCTGTGGAACTGCAGCATGAAATCTGTGGAACTTGGAGGCCAAGTCACCACCTTGAGCTCTTTTGTGTGTGTAATGTTAATGATGGTACTCTTAGTCCCTGATTCAGTGAACTAGCTTGAGGATGTGTTGTTTTTGATAGAGACTTCAAAGCACTTCTGTATGTTGCTCTGGACAAGGACATCTGCTAAATGCTGTAAATGTAAATATCACTGTTCATTCCATTTAACAAAATAAATTTAAGCCTTAAGTTTAAGTGTCAGTTTAAGTCGTCAGATTTTTAGATGTTTATAATGTTGCAGGACTCCATAAAGACTCTCTTGTCATTCTGCACTCCACACACTTTGCATTGTTTCTACACGTAATATAACTGCATAGTTTGTACATGACTATTTTTTGCACATTCCTGTAAAAAATATTTCTTATTTTTTATTTTTATTATTATCATTATTATTTCTTTTTGCTATTTTTAGTTGTATAATTTTTAATGCACAGTGTAAGGTGGAGTAAGCCAGATTTTCATTTCACTGCAAATTATATACTGAACATAACTGTGTACGTGACATCATAACTACAGGACCTTTTCATTTTGTCGTGACAACACGATGTTTTTTTTTCTCGTAATAGCACGATATTTTTCTCATTATAACGAGATACTGATGGAGATTTTTTGCAGCACAGAGCTTCAGTAAACGTACGCTGTGACATCGGGGTGCCTTTTCATGTGAACAATACAAACTGGTGACGGTGATGAGGCGGTCTTACCACTGGATGGCATAACTGAGCTAAACCGGAAGTATTCAAGTGCGCATGTCCAAACGGTCGCGCGGATAATTCGAGTTTTATTTGAATCCGAGTGAAAGAGAATTATGTAGTGCATACAATGGCGGATTTATCTGACCTGCCTGGGTTATCTTCGGATGGATTCAGAGAATCATTCGTGTCTTCAGGCTCTGGTTTGAGCAATAGGAGTTTACGTGTGGCAGAAAATGTGAGAAAGAAAGGCGAGACCAACCCGTTTCAACTTGCGTTGAATTATCTTTCAAACGGTAAGTCAGCCGCGTAGCGAACAGGAGATGACGTTAAAGGCGCTTTCCAACGTCTCAAGGCCGACATGTGGTAAATAACAAACAAACAAAAGAGGACAGCAGAATTATTCAACTAACCCCGCGGCAGTATTATAAACTAACAAACTAGTTAGCCCAGCCGAGCTAGCTTTATTGACTAGTTAGCAAACATGTGTACGTTTAACAGCTTGCTTTCTAGCTAAATGTTAGATAGACTGTCCTTGATGTAAATGGTTACGCAATATATCATTTGTGTTTTTTAAATCTTTGATCCATTGAGAGTTTAAGTTAACTTTTCAACTGTTTTTAACTGTATATATGCTCTGCTATTGTCGGTCCTTCTCTACATCAACCGCCACTGCTACACTCACAGTGGACCCCTCCGCACAGCACGAACATGGAACTGGTGTATGCATGCGTGTATGCATGCGTGTATGCATGCGTGTATGCATGCGTGTATGCATGCGTGTATGCATGCGTGTATGCATGTATGAATGAGGGGTGTAACGATCCATGTATATGGATCGGTGTATCGATCAAATGACCAACGATCCGATGTACTGATGTGTAAAACATCTGTGCATGTGTAACTGTTGAGACAATATATATTTATTTTGTGCTGGCATATTTATTATTTTATTATTAATGTTGAGATGGACAATCTATCTAGGCCTGCTTTTCACCACACACGCAGACACACAGAAAAGGCGAATGTGTAACATTATTGCATGACTGTTAACTAAAGTAACTAATTACACTACATTGGTATAAGTGCTGATTTCTCACTTCACTTGGCTCAGAGTGCACATAGGGGACTTTCTTCCTCAGTCCTGTGACGTTTTCGTCTCCGTCTGATGATTACTGAGGTAATGTAAATAAAATAAAAGGTAAATAAAAGGTAACGCTGACAGAAAGTAAACTGAAGAAAGTCATTGTCCGTGAATCTGGGTAATCTGCTAATGCTTGCGTGCGTATGATGTCATGTGCCGTCGCCTAGAAGCGGCTTATACTTGGACGGTAGAGTGCACAGTGTAAGTGTACAGTACTTAATTTGGGACACAACTCTCTGAAGCGTTTTCAGAACAGTAGTAACGTAATGAGTAAATCTCCCCCATGTTGCGCACAGACCAACTAATCGATAATGAGATTCGTTGACAATGATTTTCATAATTGATTTTTATCGATTTTATCGATTAGTTGTCGCGGCTCTAAAATCAAATGTGTGCCAACTTGGTAGGTGGTCTATAAAAACTGTTTAAAATCCTTAGCAACACTGCTGTTCAGGGAACACTACACCACTTGTCACTGCTATGCTGAGAATCCACTATCTAAATAATATCTATTATTTAGATTTATATCAAGAGGGATTTTATGGCATTCGTTTTGATATCAGTGGGGTATAACAGTTATGCTGCGTTTGCTTCAATTTCGTAACTTGTAATTCCCATCCTCCGATCAGGAAAAGCCAAAGAAAACAAACCTTCAATATGAAATTCCTACTTGACTCTGAGTTCCTCCCCAAATTATGGTGTAAAGTCCAATCAACATGGCTATGCACAGCATCAGAAGTAAACAAAGTAGTACTTATTTCCTTTTCATGAGTTAAACTCATGATAATGTGCATCACTTGTCACAGTTAGCTGACTAGGTTGTTGCTAATGAAAGGCCATGGTTTTTTCCCCCACTTTCACCAAGGTTGAAAATGACATCAGTCTGAGATGCAAATGACCACTTATGAGGAAGTGGCAATTTGGAGCTCAGAATTACATCATGTTCGACCTCTGTTGCTGCTTTTGAGGCGAAGTTGCATCTTGTAATTCCCTATCTACAACTAATAAAAGTTCCAGAAAATGAACGTGAAAGTTGAACTTCTCAGCTTGGGGTGATCTTCTCAATGACCAGTTCCTTACCTGTTTACGGAGTGACGTCAAATCAACATGGCCATGCATATTGTGAAAATGCCCCCTTCTCTACTTTTAAGAAGTGTATAGCAGTATTCACTTTAGATCAGTTATTACACAGACACAGTAATTGGTTAAATCTGTCTTATACAGTCATACAGTCATGGGGGGGAGGGGGGGTACACCCCATGGAAATTGTTAGCTTTTTTGACATATTTGGACAAGCAAACATTTGGTCCTCTTTGAAACCGTGCCTATTAATAAAGCTAACATACTTGAACAAAACCAGAAGGAAAATGAGCATTTTCAGTCGTTTATTCAATAGACATATCAATAGATGTGTGATTCTTCTGTGGAAAAAGTAAGTACACCATTGGCCTCAGAAGCTGGTATTGCCCCCTTTAGCAGAAATAAATTCTTGTAGGCGTTTTGCATAATTGTCCACCAGGCTTGCTGGAATTGCTGTTTGAGGGTTTTCATGCATGTTCGGCCCGTTTCAAATCCCCCACACAATTTCACTGGGATTCAAATTCTGGCTTTGACTAGGCCATTCCATAACCAACCATTTCTTCTTTTTAAGCCATTCCTTGGTGGATTTGCTAGTGTGCTTAGGATTATTATCCTGTTGAAACGTCCACTTTCAGTTCAACTTCAACTTTTGGATAGATGGCCTCACATTATCTTCAAGCACTCTTTGATATGATGCAGAATTCTTAGTTGAATCAATGAGTGCCTGAGGCAGTGACACAACCTCAAACCTTAACATTTCCACCACTATGCTTCACAGTTGGTATGAGGTGCTTTTCCTGAAAAGCTGTTTTTGGTCTGCACCAAACATGTCTGCTGTTACTGTGGCCAAACAACTGTCTTTGATTCGTCTGTCAAGAGCACGTTATTTGAAAAGGTCTGGTCCTTCCATGCAGGGCAAATTTGTGCAGCCTTTCTGATTGTAGAAGCATGCACTTTGACACCAACAGTTGCAAGACTTACTAGCAGAACCTGTGATGAAATTTTGGGGTCCTTGGTGATGACTTTTTGCATCAGACGTTCTGCTCTTGGGTTGAATTTGCTGGAATGGCCAGTCCTGGACAAATTGGCAGTCGATCTGTGCCATTTGTAGATGATTTTCCTTACAGTGGAATGATGTATTTCAAATAATTTGAGATAATTTTAAATCCCTTGCCAGACTCAGGCATCCATAAGCTATAAGGCCTTATAGAACTCCTCAGCTCTTGGTTTGAGGACACCATACACCTCAATAACAAAGGGAACACCAGACACTAGATATGAGAGGGGTATAAATAAGACCGGTTCCATGTGCACTCCCTAAGCAGCTTCTAATCACTGGCACCCAATCTTGAACACCTGATTCTTCATTTCATGGATTTGAAGGTGTGATAAATGTCGGGGGTATACTTACTTTTTTTTTTTTTTTTTTTAAAACACGTGTCTGATCTGGTTTTTTTAATGTTAATTTAAATTGAGAAAATGACTGCAAAATGTCAATATTATGCGTCATTTGTGTATGTGTATCAACATTATCAATAGGCACTGTTTCAAAAATGATCAAAAGTTTGCTTGTACAAATATGTAAAAAACCAAACAAACTAAAAAACAAAACAATTTCCATGGGTGTACTTGTTTTTTCACATGACTGTAGTTTTGTAAATTGTACATCTTGTACTGTTTACCCTGTGCTTGCTATGAAATAGCCTTGCAGCTGACATTGTGTTAAAAATCAATAAATAAACAAACAAACTTGGCTAAATCTATAACACTGGCCATACTAGTCACTGTTTTGAGAAGGTGACCATTGGTATTAGATATCACTCATATAACTAACATTAGCCAACTAGCTTGTTGATCAAAAAAACAACTTGCAATTATCTGCTGTTTCAGTCCAAAATGTCACACGGATCTTTGAAATTCACTATAGTTCGTAACTATAGAACGTTACCAATAGCCACTCAGGCATGTTACTGTAAAAGTGTGAGAAATTAAAGTAGCTGTTTGAGCTTAACATGCTCTGACAGAGAAAATAAGACTTTCAAGGAGGCTTCCATGGATTGTTTGATGTTACAACTTGCAAATAACCACTTAAGTCACCATGTAATTCGGTACTGTTCTACTATAGTGAGCTGCAAACATTCATGTGACATTTTGGACTGATATCGCGGTACAGCAGCAACAGCGGACACGGCGAGCAGCGTTAGCGTATGTTAGTGAATACGCTAATGTTGATTATTACTTTCTCAAAACAGTGATTAGTATGGTCAATGTTATAGATTTAACCAAGTTTGTGTATTAACTTATCTAAACACAATATTGCTCTAAACTAATTTAAAATTGGAGAAGGGCAAGTTGACACTTTTCACAGTGTATGATGATTATTGATTTGACGATACCCTGTAAATTTTGTGAAGGGGTTTTTCTTCACCAAGAAAGGAATTTTGCCATCATCCACTTTAGTTGCCTTCTGTGGTCTTCCAGGCCTTTTGGTGGTGTTGAGCTCACCAGTGTGTTCCTTCTTTTTAAGAATGTACCACATTTTTTGATTTGGCCAGTCTTAAAGTTTCTGTTATCTCTGATGTGTCTTTTGTTTCTTTAGTCAGCTTAATGATAAGATCTCCTTCACTTGTAGTGGCACCTCTTTGGGCTGTATATTGAGTTCCCATGAACAGCTACTAAATGCAAATTCAACACTTGGCCTTCAGACCTTTTTGTCTCTTTAATTTGTCAAGAAATGGAAATGTGGCCCAAAATGAGGAAACGGGCCACACCTGGCCATGAAACTGCTTATCAGTCAGTTGTCCAATTACTTCTGAGCCTGTGAAAATGGAGGGATTATGTTTATTTTCCTAAATGTTTAATGCAATATTTTTTGTTAAAGCTTAGCCTGTACTTCAATCACATCTCGATTGCTTCATTTCAAATCCATTGTGGTGGTATACAAAGGCAAAAATATGAAAATTGTCACTGTACATCAGTGGTTCCCAAACTGGGGTACATGAGGTGACAGAGGGAGTACGGGAGCAAAATGCTGAGATTTATTGTTCATTTAATTCCGCCTCAATAAATAACATTAAAATTCCAATCCATGTTTTTCTCACGGCCAAAAAATAAACTTGTGCCCCCTCCAGTGTACAAACAGCAAAATTGCAATTAGAGCTGTGACAACTAATCGATAATAATCTATTATGAAAATCATTGTTAACGAATCTCATTATCGATTAGTTGGTCTGTGCGCGGCATGGGTATACATTTACTCAATACATTACTTCTGTTTCAAAAACACGCTTCGGAGAGTAAATACTAAAGTTGTGTCCCAAATGAAGTACTGTACACTTACACTGTGCATTCTAGTGTGTGGATATGAGTGAGGTAATATCATCTCTAATTTATCACTAACGTTTTTTTTTTTTTTTATATAGTTACTAAGTGGAACTATAAGCCGCTTCCTAGTTGACGGCACATGATGTCATGCGCACGGTAGCATTAGCAGACACCCAGAATCACCAACAATGACTTTCTTCAGTTTACGGTTTATATCAACGTTACCATTTATTCCCAGCATGACCCCAGTCTCCATCAGACGGAGGCAAAATTGGCATGTGACTGAGGAAGAAAGTCCTCTTAGGCAGGGGTGCATTTTATATTAAACTCCGTGTAGATCAAATAGTGCTGAACGAGCACAAACATGTTTATATCCAAAATGCTCCACTGTGTGTAAGGGGCTAAACTAAAATAAAAGAATAAAATAAATAAATTGTTATATATGATGAATAAAAATTTCACTTATTTTAGTTTATACTGTATAAAAGTATTTGTGCGTTATTTTTTATGATGCACAAAAAGCACTGAATTAATTTACAGTCCTAAATTAATAATATATATTCTGGGGTGTGTGTGTGTGTATTGGGTTTTTTTCTGTTTTGGACAAACAGTTGTGTAAAGTTTTAGTCTGAAGTTTATATTTGTAACACTCTGTCTGTGGATTTATTTTAAATAAATAATAATAATAAAAAAAAGTGTACTGAAAGTTTGCACCGTCCCAACAAGATTAATTGAAAAAATAAATAAATAAAATAATCGGCCAGCTAGTCGATTAGGAAAATAATCGTTAGTTGCAGCCCTACTTAAATCTAGATTAAGCTCAATCTAGTATTTTTTTATTTTTATCCACGATTATGAAAGTGTTTGAGTTAGTCCAGTTTAACAGGTCAATTTAATCTATAACCAGGCTTAATACCTATCTGGGACACTGCTCTACAGTGTATCATGTACATATCAAGTATAGTGTGTGTGTGTGTGTGTGTGTGTGTGTGTATCTTTGCCCACCCCTATGTGTGAGTTGGGTCAGATGTGTTAGGAGCAGAAAAAAATCTGAACCTGTAGAAAGCAGTTGGTTCCTGGTTCTTGACTTGAGAACCCCTGATGATAATTTTTATCGCTTTTGGTTATTGGTTATTAATGACATTAAGAAGTCCAGGCAAACTGGTGTCTTACAGGAGACTGTTCCCATGTTAATCATGAGGTTTTTTTTGTCTTTCACAGTGCAGGAAGGCACAGTTGTAAGAGGCAATGATGAACTAGAAAGGAACTTGGTTGTGGTGGAGACTGTTGCTCTCCGTCATGGTCTTTCACCAGATGCTATCTCATTGCTTCTGGACTTGGCACTAAGTCTCCGTGCAGGTAAGAGCATTTTTTCTGTAATGTTGGCCTTTGTATCCACGTGCTAAACTTTATTAAAACTCATCTAACAAATAAGCAACCTTCCTACATCTCATATTTAGGTTATTATAAACTAGTGGAAGTGTTACTATCTAAACTGTTCTCATCACTACACAGGTGGTGTGAACTGTTTGCGGATTTTGAAGTTTTTGATACCTGCTTCAGTAGTGCCACAGGAAGCCATTGTACGATGTGTGTCGTGGCTGTGCGTGGGGAAAATGACAATTAATGCTCAGGTAATAATCTATGTATGCAGCTTTTGGCTCAGTTGTGTGCATATTATTAATTGCTCAGAAAACCTACCTGGGTTTCAATTTTCTTTTCAAGGTCCTTTTTCTTCGCTGGGTTCTTACTGTTTTTGACCTTATTGACTGCAAAGACCAGCTGAGATCCATCTATGGCTTTATTTTCAGCTTTGTGACTGAAGAAAATCTGGTATTTTCAATTTGCCTTATTTTTCCATATCACTGAAACAAGTCAGATATTGCCCATATAACATGCTAGTGCAGGCTAATGTTTTTTTTTTTTTTTTTTTGTTGTTGTTCCAGTGTCCTTTCATCTGCCACTTGTTGTACCTTTTAACAATGAAGGAGCATGGTAAGTCTTTTTAATTATTGAAGTGATTAAAGAAGTGTGTTGCCATAAACGCTCTTGTATCAGACACATTGCCCTATTTTGCTCTTTCCCACAGTGCAGCCATACAGAGTGAGAAAACTGATGGATATTCAGGCCAAAATGGTAAAGGCATTACTTTTCCACCATTGCGGAGATATTATTAAGCAAGTTGCTCAATTTGTGTTTTTAAAAGGTTGCTGAACTGAACATCAGAATGCTTTAGAAAGAGTATTGGATTATTTATTCACCGTTTGTTTTTTGACAGTACTACCCTTTCTGTGCTCTGTTTTCCCATAGGGCAGACAGCCTTTCCTCATGCAGCTACTTGCTGTGTTCAAAGTCTTTCGGCCAGAGCTGGTGACACTCTCCGTGCCATCAAGAATGAAGGTGAGTGTATCCATTTTTAAAGTGGAAATATACCTCTGTTTAAACATCTGACATACCAACTTGCCTAGCTGCATTGTTTCAGACTGGCTTCAAGAACTATAATTCCACCTGGAAAGCAGCTCTGAGTGCTGTTCAGAAGAAGAACAGGGCTGAAGTTATGGCTGATCTTAGGCTCAGTGTGGAGCTGAAAGGCAAATCCACTTCCAGAAAAAGGGTAAGATGTGCTTAAAGCAGGGAGTTTGTTTTTCCGCCTTTCTCTGGTAGTTAGATTGGATGGAAGAGCTGCTGACCACAGCCTGAATAAACTACCTACTACATACTGGATAAACTACCTGTAAAATACTAATAGCCTGGATACATTATCTGCTTGTTCTAGGTGCCTAAGTTAGTTATTTTCCCCACACTTGGAATGCATTCTACTTTTAGTCACTGAGTGGATGTCTATTGAAACATGCAGGTCCTTATACACTCACTGTCCACTTTATTATGAAGACCTGTACAATCATGCAGTTATCTAATCAGCCAATCATGTGGCAGCAGTACAGTTAGGGCTGCACGATTATGACCAAAATGATACAGTAATCCCGATTTTATTTTTTTTAATCAATATTGAGATCTCGATTATTTTTCACGATTATCAATTGATTTTAGTGACAACATATTTTTATTGCACTTTCACATTTATTAAGTTTTCTCATGCCACAATATAACACACAAGTAGGCATGAGAAAACTTGAGATGGTCAATTATGACAGAATTTAGGAACATAGTGTGAGCCATGACAAATTAATTTACCTTCTGATAAACTAAACTTAATATTTTCAGCTAATTTTACAGACTGTATGCAAAAAAAAAAACAAAAAACCCGTTAACCTGTTCCACCTTGTAAACAAATATAATAAACATCAATGTTCAGTGTTTGAATTTTGCTCCTCTTAAATATATTTTAAGCTACCCTATTAGACATTTCCCACTGTCATGGTTCTGGGCTGGAGTCAGTTCTCGAACCGCTCTGTGTATATTGTGTATATATCTGAATAATCTCATATAGGATGTGATTGGGTGAGTTCATTTACCCGTCAGATGCAAAGCACTTTAGTTTAATGGTGTTCATTAGGGATGCTCCGATCAGGATTTTTATGACCAAAACCGATCCAGATACCAATCTTTTTTTTGTTTAAACTTTAATGAGGAGGTCTATCATAAACAGTTAAATGTAAGCTCTCTGCTCATGGTCACTGTGAGATCGGGAAGTTGAAGCAGATGATGTACAGAGTTACTTGTCATCATAATGGCTTCTCTGCAGTATTTACACACTTGTTCGGTTGACTGAGGAGATGAAAATCAGTGTGAAAATAACTGTTGCTCAGTGTAGTTGCATTTTGGACTTCCTGTAGTTTTTGCCCCGATTGTATTATACAACTCCGAACAGGTCACTCGCACTGGTGCTAATAAATATTTATTCACAGTTGCACAAAATACTTTTCAGTCACAAATGTGAGTGAAATGGTCGCACTGTAGAGCATCGCGTGATGATGCTTAATGTCCCCAGCAACCTCTGTAGTGCCATTTAGCATTATGTTAATGTCATGATTTCCCCTTGCGCAAAGCGCTGGAACTCAAAGCGAAGCTGGCAGCTCGAGGGCTAAAATGCTAACTCCGTTTCGGGGTTTTGGCATTACAAAATGACGTCATCCCTGCGTCGCTCTATGTGATTGGCTGTAAGTGTAGGAAGCGCTTGATTTGTCTGCAGCTGAGTTTTCTATTAGCAGAGGACAAACTTTGAACGTCAATATCGCAGTCGATCATGTTCATTTAATCATGGGCAGTCTAAATCGTAATCGCGATCGATATTCAATTAATTGTGCAGTCCTAAGTTCAATGCAAAAAAATCATGCAGTTGATTGCAGATGAATCAAGCAAGAGCTTCAGTTACTGTTCGCATCAAATATTAGACAAGAAAATGTCATCTCTCTAATTTTGGATGTTGGTACCAGATGGGCTGGTTTGAGTATTTCATAAACTGCTGATCTTTTGGGAATTTCACACACAACAGTCTAGAGCACATGTGTCAAACTCCAGGCCCGCGGGCCAATTGTGGCCCACCACGTCATTTTATCTGGCCCGCGAGAACGTGATAGGTGCATGATTGTCTTAACATACGTTCTCGTTCCCAACTCGTAAAATACCGAAGAGTTGTCACGCCCTGAGGCATCTGATACTGACGCAAAAGGGACCCTTCCATTTCTGTATGAAACGCTCTGGATTCTCAACTGACTCCAATGTAAACCCGTCTGCCACGTAAGAGACGCTCAGAGCAGACGCTTCAGCCGTCCATTCACTCCAATAATAACCCTATCACGGCTATAGATGACGCTGTGAGCTTCAATCTGATTGGAGAATCATCGGTGTTGTCGGTGATCGAGGATTATGGGTAATGTAGGCCTTTCCGCTATCCAAAACATATGAGTAAAACTTTATTTCTCAGAATCGAAGGAGAAAAAAATCATACTGAGGGCCACATAAACTACATCTGCAGCAAAGTCACGTCAAGGCGATTTGGAATTGAGAAATCTTCACAAATGAGATTTAGTAACACAGCTGGCTGAAGAGACCAGCTGGCTGAAGAGACACGTAGCTGTCTAGCTTTTTTTTTTATCAGCTGTGGATAAAAGCACAGACAACATTCATACAGCGCATCTATCCATTTTTATTAGAGGCGTGAAGCCGGACCTTTGTGTCACTCAGGGGCTCTTGGATGTAGCTGCCATGCATGGGACCACAACGGGCTGGAACATTTTTGATGCAGTGGAGAAGTCCGTAAGTAAAAATAAACTGCTGTGGGAAAAGTTGGTGGGACTAACTACGGATGGTGCACCTGCGATGTGTGGAGGGAAAACAGGCTTGGTTGGACTAATGAAGGAGAAATTGCAAAAAAGTAACTGTCACATGCCCCTGATAACGTATCACTGCATCATCCATCAAGAAGCTCTGTGTGGAAAGGTTCTGGAGCTGGATGATATTGTGACCACGGTCATGAAAACAGTGAACTTTATTCGGGCGCGTGGCCTGGATCACCGCCAGTTCCAGCTGTTCCTGCAGGAGGGGGGGTCAGAGCATGGAGATATGCTATGGCATACAGAAGTAAGGTGGCTGAGTAGGAGCATTTTGTTTTTTGTTTGTTATTTCCAGAACATGATCTATGAATGAGGATGTGTGTGAGGTGGTGTGTCAGGGTGAGGATGGATCTACTTGACGTGTTCAAGGACAGGCAGCATCACCTCATTGTTCTTTTTGTAAAATGCTACTTCTGTAATACATGTTGGTTGTACCATATATTTAAAAATAAATATATTTCCAGTGAGGTTTTTCACATGATCTTTTCACCATATCAGTGTTAACTCAAGAAATCCGCAAATATAAAGAATTCGCAACATTAAAGTCTGTAAAGAAAGTTGTGTGTAATAAAGTGGAATGAGACAGGAAAAAAGTATTGAACACACTAAGAAAAAGCAGTTCTCCAAGACAAGGTAATGCAAGGAACCAGCTGAAATCTGTAAGTAATTATACCTCCTATCTGTGCAAATTAATATCAGCTGGGTTAGAAAATTGGTGGTCTAAAAAAGGCTTTTCGTTACTAAGGTGTCACACAAGAAACATCTCATGATGGGTAAAAGAAAGAGCTCTCCCCAAGACCTTTACAACCTTATTGTTGCGAAACATATTGATGGAATCAGATACAGACATATTTCAAAACTTCTGAATCTTCCAGTAAGCACCATTGAGGCTGTTATCTGCAAGTGGACGCAACATCACTCTGTCATCAACCGGCCATGCACAGGAGCTCCTTGCAAGATTTCTGGCCAGGGAGTCAGAAGAATAGTCAGAAGAGTAGCCCAAGAGCCAAGGACAACATGGAAAGAGCTCCAGAAGCATTTGCTGCCATCGTCACAGAGAAAACAATAGGCAATGCACTCCACTGCTCACGCTCACCCCGCAAGACTCCATTACTAAAGAAATGGCACGTTGAAGCTCATTTAAAATTTGCTACAACTCATTTAGACAAACCTATGAAATACTGGGAGAGTGTAGTCTGGTCAGACGAGAGCAAAATTGAACTTTTTGGCTGTCATACTACAAATGTTTGGAGAAGAAATGGCACTGCACATCACCCTAAAAACACTATACCAACAGTGAAGTTTGGAGGTGAGTCATCATGGTGTGGGGCTGTTTTTCATCGCATAGTACTGGCAGTCTTCATATAATTGAAGGAACATCGAAAGGAGCCCTTTTACCAGGAGGTTCTTGAGAAGAATCTGCTGCCATCCACCAGGATGATGAGATGTAGGTGGACCTTCCAGCAGGACAACGATCCAAAGCATACAGCACTTTCCATCTATTTCAGAGAGGAAAAAAAAAATCAAGGTGTTAGAATTGACCAGTCAATCACCTGACTTTAAATCTTGCTCAATTGGATTCAAGACTATATGTTCAGAAGAATGGGGCAAAATCAGATCGGAATAATGCGGTCGATGAACAAAACAAAGGCTTCTCCACTAAGTATTAAATAAATTTCGGTTAGCGTTTTCACTGCTTTTTCCTGTGTCATTCCACTTTATTACCCATAACTTTATTTATGGACTTTAATGTTTGGATTTCTTGAGTTAATACTGAAGTCTGGTGAAATTGTCATGTGAATAGCTTTATTGGAAATATTTACTGAGGAAAAAAAAATGTTGACGCGTTCAATACTTATTTCCCCAAGTGTATGTATGTAGTCAATAGAGGTTGATGTGAAAAAGGAAATTCAGGGCTTATGCAAAAAAAAAAAAAACCCTCAGTGAATTATTTTTACATGCATTACTAGAATTGCACATTTTTGCTAGGTTTTTAAGTTTAGCATAACATCATTCTAAATACATATTAACTGCAGTCTCACTGCCTCCCTGCAAGTGAGAAAGCCATGGGTTGTAGGGAAATGACTTCTGGAAACTTGCTGATTTAAATTATGAGGTTAAAAATCACAGTTTAACTTCATACAAAAACCTTAACCTTTTAAAGCACTGTGGTCCTTCAATTTATATCTATACTATGATCTTTCTCTGGCTAACTACAGAAATTGCATCATCTGGAGGTTCCTGGCTTTAGCTCAGCATTTGACACTGACTCTGAGAGGAAAGTCTGCTGTCTACAGGAACTGCGATCTTTCACCCAGCTCCTGCAAAACATTCACAACATAGAGGTAAAACTACTGCAAAAATGCCATGACCATCTTTGCATTAGTGCCATGACTATCCTTGCATACCTGATGTTTGTCACAATATTTCAGATCTGTCTATGAATATTAACCTACTGACATTACAACTCTAACTGGTCTGATATATATTTTTAATTAAATAATCAAACTAACTAATAAACCAGTAATAGCTTTAATTGTGTAAAATGTAACCTATTAGGTTCCCCACTGGAGTTTGACTGTATGAGTCCTTGTCAGTTACATCCCAACAGAGAAAGAAACAGATTGACGAAAAAATGTCCGCTGAACGTCCAAAATTGGTTCAAACGATGTTTTTTTTATTACTCACAAACAGCCTCTCAATGGAAAATAGAAACAAAATAACTGGCTAAAACACACTTTCTAACCACTCAACAGCTCCTCGAATTCACTTGCAACCACAAGAATATGGCCTCCCTGACTTTGTCCTGACCAGTGGGGAGACGTAGTCAGGACAAAAACTTAATAATTTTAATCCATTCAACTTAAAATTATTCACACATTGAAATATGTCTACAAATTAGTAGAGTCTACTTAATTTTTTTAGTATTGCACTCAAACTTAAATAATTTAAGTATGTTGTAATTAAATTGTTAAGTAGATATGAAATCTGGGCTAACCGTGTAAGAGAAAAGTGGGGGTACTAAAATTGAGACAGCATTAAATTAAATTCTTTTAGGGGTCATATAGGGAAGTTGTAGAAATGTAATTTGATTGAATATAGAAATATTACAGAATCCTGAACGTGGGAGTAAACGCTGCCGATAGAAGCTTAGCTCAGTGGAAGCATGCCTTCAGCATCTAAACAGTGGTTTTGTTTTTGTCTCATGGTGGAGCTCTGACATCACAGGGCTGTGGAAAGCCCTGCATTACTATAATTTGTAATACCCTGTAGTATCTGTATGATATCTATCTATATTAATGTTCTCACTTTATGTTGGGTATTATTATTATTATTATTATTATTATTATTATTATTATTATTATTATTATTAAAAATATTACAAACCTAAGTAAGTTGGCTTCAAAGGCCTGTTGCAATAGATGCCTTAGATGCCCGAATTCATATGTGTTACTAATAATATGTGATTTGGGGCAGAGAGATTAACAAAGGAAGGATAGACAAATAATTGGATGAGTCAGTCATACACTATGGGCAAATCAGTCATGGTTCCAGTAGAGGATCACTGGTTTCTCCTCTAATTTTGGAATGGATTCCAGCAGTATTACATCAACCAATTCTCCAAAGAGTACAAGATACTTTTGCTTCTTAATTAAGAAAAGAAAATTGAGTTATGTCTCTCAGCAATCTGTCACTGTGAGCAATCTGTAACTGTTGTTTATTCATGTGCTTGAATTCCCATGTTGAGATGGGGATGGTACCTGAATAATACTGTGTTAAATGTGCAGTTTGTGTTGCATTTCTGTACATGCCGTCTATATCCCCTGCAGCCCAGCAATTCTTTTGAGAACTACAAATTATTTCATTGTTTGCTTTTCCTTAGGACATATGTTGGATATGTTATGGCCGCTGCAGTGAAAACTAGGCTTTCCTGTTTGTTTAATTTGATGAAAGTACTTTGTTATAATTTCGTAATAATTCAAATGTGGTGTTATTTAAAGCGAAGATAACTTCATTTAAGACAATCTTATGAATTAATAAAGGGTTGGGCACAGCATAAATTCATCACATACTGAAACATGACTAGTAAGAACATATGAAATTAGATTTTCTTTGAGCTTAGAGCATTTCTTCTGTTTCAGCTGCCGACCCAAATGGGCTCTTTGCTTGGATCTTCTTTAGCCCTGCAGTACCTGGATTGTGTACAGGATGAGTCTGCATTCCTGCGCCTTAACTTCTGGCTTGGGCACGCCCTTCAAGAGGGTAAAAATATCCCAAATACTTTTGTTCCTTTTTCAATTGGCTCTGCTGTTGTGATCGTTCCTGTGTCTGGTTTTCCCTGAAATAAACTGGATCCAGTAATGTTTTTTTTTTCCTCTTTCATTGTTTATGGGATAGAGTTTCTGCTATGTCCTGAAGAGGGGGGCTCAGACAGCCTTTCCGAGGCATCTGTATTCCTGAGTAAGATACTTTCCTCGCAACAGTTTCTCCAGGTGAGTCTACACAGGATGGACATTCCTGGTAAATGCATGTTCTAAAATTAAAATGACAAAATTTGTTATGTTTCTAGCCAGTTTTTGCAAATTTATAAAATGACAGTGGGTTTCCATTAATTATTGTTAAGAGATTTCTTTGAAGATGGCACAATAATATTATGTAATTAAACAAAGGCTAGTTATTGTCCCAGTGGCATTCGGGCTTGTTGTAGGAAGCGTAGCTTTTTAGTGTTTTGAATTTTTGCATAAAAGCAGTTGGATAATAGCCTAGTTATGTTTTGGTTTGTCCGTAAAGTTTGGGTACGGCCTAGAATTCAATTCAGTTTTATTTCTATAGCACTTTGGACAATGGACCTAATCACAAAGCAGCTTTTCTGAAATCTGGATATCAACTTTAAATCCATAAATGTATCCTTTTACTGTTAGTCAAATGTGCTCTTCTCAGGTCAGTTGTGTTATAAAAACACTAAATTAAATTAGTGTTACTTTCTGTGTTTTTCAGGAGGGTTTCTTCAGCACAGAGAGTTTTCTCTACAAGTTCCTGAGTGTGTGGGATGGCTCACTGTTGTGCTCCCAGATTTTGGATCTTCTCAGCCACATCCCCCTGATATCCAGCAGTTGTGAGTACAACTTTGCTCTTTCCAGGCTTGCTTCCCTCAGCTTTTTCTTTCTTATTTATTTATTTATTTATTTATTTATTTATTTATTTTTTGGGGGGGGGGTGGGGGGGTGTTATTTTTAGCTGACAGTGTCAAACTCTGTGACTAGATGATTAAAATAATTATGCAGCCTTTAAAAAAAAAAACACACCTCCAGCAAATCTGAATTTAAGAGCCTTGACTTTTAGATACCAGCTTTGGCTCTGTATATAAATATGACTGCTCGGGCATTGTTACTGCACTGGGCTGTGAACAAAGCTGGGAAGCAAAATATTTGCTGACTCCTTGGCTTTAAAATGAATTTTTAGTGCAGTTCTTGTTTACTTTGACCATTATGTAGACAGTTGGTGTGTGATTTTTCTCCAATATCCACAGACTTAAGAGTGCTTGTCTTTGAGCCACTGATTCAACTATATTTCACCTCTAATGTATTCTTTAAGGTGAGTGTCTGATCCTTGTGCTTTCTTCCTATTCATTTAGAATTTCAACTGTGGTGCTTTCTATAGAAAAATAATTATACACATGCATTCCCCTATGAAAGTATTGGAATAGCAAGGCCAATTCTATCGTTTTTGCTGTACACTGAAGTGTTTGAGATCAAAAGATTTTCAGCTTTCCTGTTATTTATATCTAGATTTAGAATATGGCATCTTTGGTGGCAGACCACGTCATTTTTAGGTGAGCAAAAGTATAGACAGAAATCTTGTATATAAATTTTGTGTTATTTATTTATATATAAAATGAATGAATGCTTTCCAGGCTTGTACTGCTTTTAGTTGTTTGTTTTGGGAGGTCTCTTCCTTCAGTCTCATCTTCAGGAAGTGGAAAATATTCATTTGGGTTAAGGTCTGGTGATTGACTTCGCCAGTCTAACACCTTCCACCTTTTTCCTCTGTTGTGTTGGCAGCAGAGCATGTGAGTGAAGCAGAGTTGTGATATCCGCTCTATGCGTGTGCGCTCCACTCAATTACATTTACATTTATTCATTTATCAGACACTTTTATCCAAAGTGATTTACAAATGAGAAAATACAAGTAAAGCGATATCAAGCACAGAACAATACAAGTAGTGTATTACTCAAGGCCAAGGAAATGCTCCACTCGTACTGCTCATGTTCACTGTTAAAATGCAAAAAGTTCATGCAAATCCTGCTCTGACATGAAATTTCTCTCTAGTATATTTGTTTCTGTTTGTAATACATTGCTTGAATAAATTCCTCAATTATAGTAGTAGAGATAATTATATTTGTGGGTGATATTCTGTTACAGGCTATGTCTTTTTTTGTTAATTATTATTAATTTATTTAAATTTATTAAATTGATTATCAGATGTCTAGCAGCTAGCTCCTTGGTAACCTTATATAAAAGGCATATGAATAGGCAGTCTGAGAGAGCGGAGCAGAAATTTAAGAAAGGCGCTTTCCACACCACACTGTGTTTGGTCAGTGACTACGTTTACATGGACAGCAGTAATCTAATTATTGACGTTACTCGGAGTAAGACAATATTGTGATTAAAGTGTTTACATGAGTCGCTTTTAGACTATTCCTTTCATCTACCCATTTTAGATGTTATAGAACATGTGTGCTGTCAATCGAACTGTCATTACGTCACCGCGCCACGCCATCCCACATTCCTCCAGAATTTCACGCATCAACATACAGTTCGTCCTTGTTATGGTACTGTATACAGTTTTGGGTGTTTTTATTAAAATTTTTTACGAATGCTCTAAGAGCAGCTAATTATGTCATGCTGTATGTGCAAATAGACGACTGCTTGAAGCCGTGGGCTGCGTCCCAAACCGCGTACTTACCGTCTATATAGTAGCCGAGATACATGTATTTCTCCTACTACAGGCCTATAGTAGGCAAGTATGCGGTTTGGGACGCAGCCATGCTCTCTTTTTTTTGCCGTAAAACGGTTGAGCACTGTCCTGTGTACGTGTCCTGTTGCAAAATGCGGTGAAAACTCACACAACGTTAATAATGTGATTAAGGTGTTTACATGTCTGTAATACACGTCGATAATGTGACTAAAACAGGAGGGAGTACTCCACATGTCTTAATTCGATTTGTGTTTACTTCGAGTATGACTTTAATCAGATTAAGGTAATTAAAAATTGCTGTTTACCTGGTAGTTTATTAATCAGAGTATTGTCTTAATCAGGTTAATAGTGGATTATTGTTGTCCATGTAAACGCACTGACTGTCTTGCTGCATGATAAAGTTCCTCAGAATTAGACTGGATGCATTTCTTTGTAAACTGGTAGACAGAATCTTGCTGTAGACTTAATTCATTCTGCTGCTACCATCATGAGGTTAAATAATCAATAAAGATTAATGAGCATGTTCCAGAAGCAGCCATTCAAAGCCTAAGCCATGACACTACCTTCAACATACTAGACCGATGAGCTCGTATGTTTAAAAAAAAAAAAAAAAAAAGTATTAAAATTTATTTTTCATTTTATTTACATGAGCAGATCCTTTCTTTCTTCACATTTTGGCCTTTCCCTCACTTTGGTCAAAGTTAATCTTGTTTCCATAACATTTGTGGTTTATGTGAACTCCTTGTTTCTTTGCGAATTCCAATCTGGCTTTCTGATTCTTTCTGCTGATGAGCATGTTGTGGTATGACCTCTATATTTCTGCTCTTGAAGTCTTTTTCGAATGGTAGATTGTGATACCTTCACCCCTGCCTGTGGAGGTTATTGGGAATGTCACTGACTTGTTTTTGGGTTTTCCTTCACAGCTGTCACAATGGTTGTCTTCAACTGCTATTTTCCTTGGCCAACCTGTTCAATGTCTGGATGTCAGTACACCAGCAGTTTCTTTCTTTTTAAGGATATTCCAAATTGTTGTATTGACTATGCCCAGTGCTTGTGCAATGGCACCGATTGATTTTCAGTCTTTTCTCAGCATAAAAATGTATTGCTTTTCTCCCATAGACAGCTCTCTGCCCTTCATGTTGGTTTATCCTTTTTAACAACAAATGCAGTTTTCATAGGTGAAACTAGACTGGACTTTCACTAGAAACCAAGACTAGACATTCAGAGCTATTAACTGTTTAAACAATCAGTCTAACAGGGCACACCTGGACAACAAGAAACATGTCAAACACATGTTCCAATATTTTATCATCACTTGAAATAATGGGTGAGTTCAAGTTGTTTAACACACCTAGATGTAAGTATCAGGAAATAAAAGCTGAATTTCTGATCTATTGTCTCATATTCATCTTTTGATCTCAAAAACAAAAGAATTCTCCCTGCCGTTCTAGTACTTTTGAAGGGTACTGTACATCTTTTTATGTAAAGAAAATATTTGTGCCAAGACTTGTACACTGTATGGCCAAAGGTTTGTTGACACCTGACCATCACATTCATATGTGCCTTTTGAACATCCCACTGCATATTTAGTCCAACTTTGCTATCTTCTGGGAAGGCTTTCCACTTGATTTTGGAGTGTGGCTGTGGGGATTTGCTCATTCGGCCACAAGAACATAAATGAGGTTCGGCACTGATGTCAGGTAAGAAGGCCTGGCGTGCAGTTAGCGTTTCAGTTCATCTCAAAGGTATTCCATGTGATTGAGGTCAGGGCTTTTTTGTAGGCCAATTCAGTTCTCCCACACCAACCTTGGCAAACCATGTCTTAATATGGACCTTGCTTTGTACAGGGGGGTATTGTCATGGTGGAATGTATTTGGGCCTCATAAATGAAGGGAAATCTTAATACTGTAGCATACAAAGACACCCTATAAAATTGTGTGCTTCCAGCTTTGTGCCAACAGTTTGGGGAAAGCCCATATATGGGTGTGATTGCAGGTGTCTACAAACTTTGGCCATTATGTGTGTGTGTGTATGTGTGTGTATGTATGTGTGTGTATGTATGTGTGTGTGTGTGTGTGTGTGTGTGTGTGTGTGTGTGTGTGTGTGTGTGTGTGAGATTATATATATATATATATATATGTATATATGACACACACAGTGAGGGGGAAAAAAGTATTCGATCCCCTGCTGATTTTGTACGTTTGCCCACTGACAAAGAAATGATCATTCTATAATTTTAATGGTAGATTTATTTGAACAGTGAGAGACAGAATAACAACAAAAAAAAAATCCAGAAAAACGCATGTCAAAAATGTTATAAATTGACTTGCATTTTAATGAGGGGAAATATGTATTTGACCCCTCTGCAAAACATGACTTAGTACTTGGTGGCAAAACCCTTGTTGGCAATTACAGAGGTCAGACGTTTCTTGTAGTTGGCCACCAGGTTTGCACACATCTCAGGAGGGATTTTGTCCCGCTCCTCTTTGCAGATCTTCTCCAAGTCATTAAGGTTTCGAGGCTGACGTATGGCAACTCGAACCTTCGGCTCCCTCCACAGATTTTCTATGGGATTAAGGTCTGGAGACTGGCTAGGCCACTCCAGGATCTTAATGTGCTTCTTCGTGAGCCACTCCTTTGTTGCCTTGGCTGTGTGTTTTGGGTCATTGTCATGCTGGAATACCCATCCACGACCCATTTTCAATGCCCTGACTGAGGGAAGGAGGTTCTCACCCAAGATTTGACGGTACATGGCACCATCCATCGTCCCTTTGATGCGGTGAAGTGGGCCTGTCCCCTTAGCAGAAAAACACCCCCAAAACATAATGTTTCCACCTCCATGTTTGACGATGGGGATGGTGTTCTTGTGGTCATAGGCAGCATTCCTCCTCCTCCAAACACGGCGAGTTGAGTTGATGCCAAAGAGCTCCGTTTTGGTCTCATCTGACCACAACACTTTCACCCAGTTGTCCTCTGAATCATTCAGATGTTCATTGGAAAACTTCAGACGGGCATGTATATGTGCTTTCTTGAGCAGGGGGACCTTGCGGGCGCTGCAGGATTTCAGTCCTTCACGGCGTAGTGTGTTACCAATTGTTTTCTTGGTGACTATGGTCCCAGCTGCCTTAAGATCATTGACAAGATCCTCCTGTGTAGTTCTGGGCTGATTCCTCACTGTTCTCATGATCATTGCAACTCCACGAGGTGAGATCTTGCATGGAGCCCCAGGCCGAGGGAGATTGACGGTTCTTTTGTGTTTCTTCCATTTGCGAATAATCACACCAGCTGTTGTCACCTTCTCACCAAGCTGCTTGGCAATGGTCTTGTAGCCCATTCCAGACTTGTGTAGGTCTACAATCTTGTCCCTGACATCCTTGGAGAGCTCTTTGGTCTTGGCTATGGTGGAGAGTTTGGAATCTGATTGATTGATTGCTTCTGTGGACAGGTGTCTTTTATACAGGTAACAAGCTGAGATTTGGAGCACTCCCTTTAAGAGTGTGCTCCTAATCTCAGCTCGTTACCTGTATAAAAGACACCTGGGAGTCAGAAATCTTTCTGATTGAGAGGAGGTCAAATACTTATTTCCCTCATTAAAATGCAAATCAATTTATAACATTTTTGACATGCGTTTTTCTGGATTTTCTTGTTGTTGTTCTGTCTCTCACTGTTCAAATAAATCTACCATTAAAATTATAGACTGATCATTTCTTTGTCAGTGGGCAAACATACAAAATCAGCAGGGGATCAAATACGTTTTTCCCCTCACTGTGTGTGTGTGTGTGTGTGTGTGTGTGTGTGTGTATATATATCATATGCATGCCACTGTATTTTAAGTAATCTCGTGAATACGGTAGTACCGTAATTATGTTGTATGTGCGGCAGTTAATACTATTTTCTGTAAAGCGACACATCTCGCTGCTTTTGCAGAATACCGAAAAGTTAGTAACACTTCATTTAAAAAAATTATTTACTTTAATCTTTTAAATATTTTCTGTTTGCTACCATTACGCTAACTGCTGTGTGTAGATATTAAAATCAGGGTTTGTACAAGGTGCTTGAGGTGCTGGAATTTGGCTTTTTGAAATTTAACTACTGAAAAACCTTGAAAATAGCTATTTTTAGCCATGTTATATCTAGTGTTGCTTTGGAAGTGCTTGTATTATAAAAGGTCAATAAAAAAGAAATCGCTAAATAACTTTTAAAGTTTATTTTTGATAGAACACATACTATCCTTTCACTTAAAATATGGCTCCCTGCTGCAGCCCCTGCCCCTCCTCCTGCAACTCACTTACTCACTCATTTTGACAGAGACAGCTCCGTCCACTTTTCAGACTCCTCTAGTGACTTTTTAAAAAAAAAAAATTTCCCCCTTAAAAAAAAAAAGCACCTAATGACAAATCTAATGACTTTTTTGGGCAAACCTTAGCTATTGTCCATAGAAGAGAGTGGTCAGTACTGACCGGCGAGAGCGAGGTCTTGCTTTCCCGCTGCAGTTACACCTCTCTCTGCAGCTACTCTGTTCAGTGAGTGGCAGAGGAGCGGCACATTCATTCTCTTCCATCTTTCTCTCTGAGTGATCATTTTGCACATAGCCGAAATCACAGCACAGTTCTGTCCTGAATAAGCTATTTCACATAACAGATGTTTACATATAGTCCACAAGACAAGATAATAGCTGAATTTATCAAAATTACTCCGTTCAAAAATGTACATACCCTTGATTCTTAATACTGTGTCTCGTTACCTGGATGATCCACGTTTTTATGTTTTGTGATAGTTGTTCATGAGTCCCTTGTTTGTCCTGAGTGGTTAAACTGCCCACTGTTCCTCAGAGAAATCCTCCAGGTCCTGCACACTCCTTGTTTTTCCAGCATATTCTGCATATTTGACGCCTTTCCTACAGCGGCTATATGATGTTGATCCATATATTCACACTGTGGACAACTGAGGGACTCGTACACAACGATTACATAAGGTGCACACATTCACTGATGCTCAAGAAGGCAACACGATACATTAAAAGCCAGGAGGAGGTAAACTTTTGAACAGGATGATCAGTGTAAATTGTTAGTATTTTGTCTTCTGGGAGACATGTAACTATCTTATTTAGCATTTGAAGGGTAGTACTAAATGAAAAAAAAATCTTTAAACAAAATAACAATAATTTACACTGATCATCCTGTTCAAATTTTACCTTAATGTATCCTTTTTGGAAATTAACACAAAATTTGTAACGTTGGCTCGCTTACTATCAAACACCAGTTAATCTTGGTATTTAAACACCGTGGTTAGCATAACATTAGCTCGCTTTCTAGCAAACAGGAAATCGCTAAAGATTAAGCTAAAGAATTTAGGTTAAATGAAGTCACTAACCTTTTGTGTATTCTGCACAAGCAGTTGGATGTGTCGCTTTAGTGAAAATAGTATTAACTGCTGCACATACAACATTACTATGGTACACAGTATATAGTGATGTAAATCATCTAGTTTGAGAGTGCGACATATTTATTAACATTATATTGTATGCATGGCATTATGTTTGTAGTGCTAAGATTTGAATTCTTCACCAGTTGTAACTGAGTTCCTTGCTTCATGTCCTCCCCACAGTGCAGCATCATTGAGTGTCTGAACAGTATGCTGCATAAATGGCTTACTTGGCAGTCTGTTAACCCTTTAGACGAGTGCATAGACCTCAGTGTCAACACCAACAACACAGTGTGAGCATCGCTGACATTATTTTCATGAATTCAATGATACTATATTCAAAAGAATACTGATTATAAGACCTGTGACCTCTGTGCTAATTGTGATCTGGTAGTGACATCCTCATAGATGTGTCTGCTGACTTAAATGTCAACATAATTTATGGTATATTCAGGGTGTTCATGTTTATAAAATGTCATCGGATGGGAAAATGCATCAAATCTAGTCCTATACTGATCAAGTGTTTAAGCTAATATTGGCCTGGTATTACGTTCAGTACCAAATTGCAACATGTCTCTTGTTTGTTCCTATGCAACTATTCACTTCAGCTCACTGTGATGCTTCTACCTCAGAATTAATTAGAAGGAGATCCAGAACCATGTGGGTAATTTTTTGTTGCTGAACATAGAATCCTGAGAAGAAAAAGAATGCTTCACATGGGTTATATAGGTTGCATTGTTACCCAGAAAAACTACTTGTAAATGATCTCTGTCCTCTTCAAATGTTATCCATTTAAAGTTGTTCTGAAAAATTTAATACTTATTTATGGAAACTGTTTGTCTTGACTGTTTTTAACCTGAAAAGGAAGAAAAAAGGCAGGCAGTACTAGGTCAAGACTTGTTTGAATTTGCTGTATGTTGAAAGTGCATTGTGGAATCAGGTGTAATGGGGGTGGATATGCCAGTGTATTGGCTTGCACTGCCTGCTGATTTGGTTGTATTTGTTATTAAATTACTGAGATATACTGCTTAAAGACTAATTTAGAACAGGAATAAAGTGCATTTAAATGCTTTAATAGGCCACAAATCAATGTGATATCTCTATTATTTCAGACCAACTTTGGGTCTGCTAGTATTGAGTCTATGTATGCTGTGGGCAGTAAAATGTTATTCATTTTCTGCAGAACTATGACCCTATCTGGGTTTATAGATGCAGTCACTGAGCTTGTGAGCTTTGTGGGACGCCTTGCTACTGAGGGACTGCGTCTGGAGAACTGCCACATCCTACTCCTCAACCATACGCTCAACTTCTATGAGACGGTAATGCAGTCTTGTTGTCTGGTTTTTATGAACTTGGATACATTTTGCAGTCTGATATCTGAAAAGAAAACCCATGTAATTTGAGAGTTAGCTAGTAATGTCAGTTGAATTGTTTCAAATTTTTTTATTGTCCTGTACAAATGTACAGTTCTTATTTGTGATTTTATTAAGACATACAATGCAAAATAAAGCTGTGTGTGTTTTTTTATGGTCTTGTTTTAGGTGTGTGATATGTTGGTGAAGTACGCCTTGCCTGTAGTTATCATGCCCCCAGCTGGTGTGTTTTATCCGGCTCTCCTTGCCACCGACTCACTCACTGTGGATCGATTAGGTTATATCATGTACAGGTAAGCTGTGATTATATGTTGGGCAGCAAAAATTAATTGGAATTAGCTGAATTGAATGTTAATGGCATTTAAAAACAATCATGCTCCATGGTCCAAAATTGGATATAATTTAGTGGTAGGATGCAAACCACTAAAGAAAGTATTGGGGATGTTGTGCACACACACACACACACACACAACAGGAAATTATGTCAATGAAAAATACTGGGTTGCAAATGGGCCTTAAAATGTTACTCTTCTAAACATCATTACTCTTTTCCTCAGATACCGGACAAATCTGGCTTTGGCAAAAAAACAGGAGCAGAAAAATGAGGTAATTAAAATAAGTGTATGGCCAACAATAGTTGTTAGTTTTGTATTTTGTAGTTTCACTGAAATATTTAAGCTAAAGATGTGTAGCTCATTCATTTGGCATTTATGCATGCCTCTTGTACAGTCAGCTAGATAATCAGTCACTGCCAACATATCCCACATATGCCAAATATTAGTTTCACAGTGCCTGCTGACGAGAAATGTATTTAATCTTGTTGAATTGCAGAACACCTTTCACATAAGTAGGACAACGTACCAAGATTTCAATAAGCAACTTGTGGCCATGGTGAACTGTCTGTGGAACTCCAAACCATTCTTGCCTGGCACAACCAGTGAAATTGATGTGCACCTGAGTAAGGTACCTGAATACTGGAGCCACTTTGATCTTGTTCACCATCCAGCCTTCTTCAAGTATGCCATTGAGTTTCACCAGAAGGTGAGTATGTGATATTGACATTGGGGGGGGGCATAATGAGCCATATGACTAATTGTGTAGACAACAGGTGGACAGAACCGTATGTGAACAGAATACTGAGCGTTTATACTTTTGTGAAAGTATACATAATGTGTCAATCTTAGTTAATTAAAAGTGGCAGTATCCAGCTGAAAATGTACTCAAGTGAAAGTAAAAAGAGTTGCTTTTTTACAATGGACTGAAGTAGTAAAAGGTAAAATTTAAATGTTTTTAACAGATGTAATTAAGTTAATGTTTTTTTATGTGAAATATTACATTTCTTTCTTTTTACACCACTATTTATTACTAATAGTTTGGCAGTTCTGCCTGAAAACATAATTCAGTGTGTATAAATTTGCGGTATTTACTATTAGCTCGAATTTCACTTTTTGCAAAACAAACCCACAAAAAAGGCTCACTTGGTTAAATAAAAAATTAATTTTTAAGGTGGGTAGAGTTCATGCCTATCAGGGAGGCAAAGGAGACAACTCACTCAATTTTTATGAATCCTTGTTTACTCCAGCATATTGAAACAGTTTACTGAGGTAGGGCCAGTGGTGCTCAAGTTTTCAGTAGTATTCAATAAAAGTATAAATATACCAAAATAATACTTGCATATCGTAATGAAGTACACTATATGGCCTTCCAAAAACTTTGCCACCAAGCTGGAAGCACACACTTGTATAGAATGTTTTTGTATGCTGTAACATTACAATTTCCTTTCACTGGAACGAAGAGACCCAAACCTGTTCCATTATGACAGTGCACGTGTGCACAAATCGAGCTCCATGAGGACCTTATTAGCCAAGGTTGTAGTGGAAGAATTCCAATGACCTGCACAGAGCCCTAGCCTCAATCCCACTAAACACCTTTTGTGATGAATTGGAACGTTGACTGCACCCCAGGCCTCCTCACCCAACAGTGCTTGACCTCACTAATGCTCTTGTGGCTGAATGAGCAAATCTTCACAGCCATGCTGCAAAAAAATAGTGGAAAGCCTTCCCAGAAGAGTGGTGGTTATTATAACAGCAAATGTGGGACTAAATCTGGAATGACATGTTCAAAAAGCACACATGGGTCTGATTGTCCACAAACTTTAGACCAAATAGTGTACATTACTCAAGTATTTAGGGCAGTGGTGGCTTGGTGATTAAGGCGCTCTGGGTTACTGATCGAAGGTTGGGGGTTCAAGCCCCAGCACTGCCAAGCTGCCACTGTAAAGCAAAAGCCCTTAACCCTCTCTGCTCCAGGGGTGCTGTATCATGGCTGACCCTGCACTCTGACCTCAGCTTCCTGGCATGCTGGGGTATGCGAAGAAAAGAATTTCGCAGTGCCCTAACGTTATTTTCCACCCCTGGTCAAGAAAAGTGTGTTAATATGGGCTTGAATTTAATATGTATAGGAGCTAAAATGAGCTTGACTTTTTTAAGAATATAATATTTAATAAGGTCCTTTGGTCTAAAAATCCTTCACCAACTAGTCTGTTCTAATCAGAACAGGAAAGTAGAATTATGAATATTCATGGTTTTCCTTTTTTCCCCCCTCTCAGTGCTGGCCAGAGAGGATGTGTGTGGACCTGGCCTCCATAAAGGTACTGTCATTTCCATTTTTATTAATGTCACCGGTACTGGTTTGTTTGTTTTTGTTTATTTGTTTATTTATTTATTTATTTATTTATTTATTTATTTATTTCTGTCATGTCATGTGTGCCTGTGTGCGCACATAATTGAGTAATTTGTATGTGTTATCTTGAGGTTGGAAGATACAGGAGCTGGTATATGGAGTTTCTTTTCTGCCAGGGCTTTGACGGCCTAAATGACTTCATCCAGGTCAACACAGGACAGAGCAGCTCCTCCGGCTCTAGTTCCCTGTGAGTTGGATGGTCAATGGCTTGAGGATTATGTCTTGCATGGGAAACTGCACAGAGACGACGATTCTTTGTTTGAAAGGTCATGTACATAGTTTATGGACGTGTGGAGGATACCACAATGGAACTGTATATAAACGTGTATATTATTTTTGTTGTGTGTGAGAAGAGCGTTTGTAACTATATGGTTTTGCTTTTTGTCCTTTTTGCAATCTGTAGTTTATGATTATTTTTATTTCTGCTGTCTCACTTCCATCGCACATGTATTTTTTAAAATGTAATCTCTGAAAGATTGCAGTGCCTAATGAAGCCTGTCTTTCATTTGACTATATGATGCTCTAATTGTATGCTGTTTAACCGGTGCATTTTCATACAAACTCTTGTTTGAACAATGAATTATGATTAAGTTTTGAACTTTCATTTCAAATTTTTTTTCTTCCAGTTTGACTATATTTTCCTCTGGAAAAAGTAATACTGTTTCTTTAGAATGCTATTTATAAAGCCATGATATAATTGCAAGTCCCAGAAGTGAATGAACAGTAAAATGGTAGTTTTGTAGTTGGAAATGCACTCTACATTAATGGATATTGCTGTGTTCATTTGTCTTCAACTTGTAATTGCACACCATTTCCATCCATTCAACTAGTGTCTTCCATAAATTTATTAAAACTTATAGTCTAATGGAAATTCCAGTTGATCAACAACCAAGTTATTCGTGAGGCAAATCTAGTTGCAGCTATTAAAATGTCATGTATGATCTCTAATGGATTGTAATTGGCAATCTGGACATGATATAAGAGCTTCAGTAAACAATATAAGATTGTAAATGAGCAGGCTTTGTCAACAGAAAGTCTTTTCATTCCTTTTCTATATATATATATATATATATATATATATATATATATATATATATATATATATATATATATATATATATATATATAAAATTAGTTGTATATTATATTAAGTAACGTGCTTTGCCTAATTTAAGTAGTTTTTAATTTTATTTAATTAATTAATTTACGGTGCCCTGTAACTGATCAGCTTGCAAGTATTTATGATTTATTTTCTATCAGCACTGTGTAATGAACTCCGGAAATCCACAGCTATATTCCCCCCGTCTGTGTTGAGAGGTTGGTGCGCGCGCCTCTCGGTAGTAACAATCCGGTATTCAGCTCGGTTCAGTTCAGTGGAGAAACATGTAATCAGCTGTTCATGCTCATTTTACTGAACAGCGAGTCCTCAGCGCTAATGCCGGTGTGGAAATGATGATAATGGTTTCCAGTCTTCAGCTTTCAGCCGGTCGTGGAGGTCATCTCTAGCGCAGGATAAGAAGGCGGACATTTACTCGCCTGGGTGGAGGAGGTAAGACTTCATATTAGTAAGTGTATTTAACTACACCGCGACGTGTTAAATCAACGAGCCTATACGTATGTGTTCTCGTTATCCGGGGCGCTGAAGGAGACGGGAGATGGACGACAGTCAGGGCTCGGTATGTTTGTATTAAACATCCTCCCGCCGGAAACCGACATGATCGCTTGTGCGAGGATTATCATGATCTTCCACCGAGTCTCACTTTATAATCCCGGTAATGTGCTCGAACAGCTACATGCAAATATCCTCTGATGTTCATGTATGTGGGAAATGTAGTGTGAATTTGACTGTGTCCAGACACTGGATCAGCTCGGCTCTGTGCGGGTATAAGCGCTGCTGCAGATTCAGATTTATAAACGTCCACGACTTTTGGAGATGGTCCGGTTAATTTATTATGTAAATTAAAAATCATATCGCAGATGTATGTGTTGTGAATCCCTTCACAACAGGTTTTTTTTTTTTTTTTTTTTTTTTTTTTTTTTTGAGAAGGTTATCACGGCTGATCAGGACCCAAATTAGCTTCTTCAGCATCCTTTTCCATCAGAATGGCAGTATTTCCTCCAAGACTCCGCTGGTGTTCTTGACCTCCTTCATCAGCATGGTAGATGTCGGTTCCTGTAGCCGCTCAGACTGACACTGGGTCGGACAGACTGCATTACTTCACACATACACACACACATCGTAGGAATTCTAAGATAGGAGTGCGATTTCATTAAGATTACATACGAATAATGCTGTAGACCCACAACCTCAGCAGTAACTCATCTTAATTGGCTTGTGTGAATTTTCGCGTAGGCTCCGGCTCCTCGTTGTGATTCTGTAAGCCTCCTTTAGCGTCATTAATATTCAGGCTCAGTGAGTAGGCTAATACACGCGTTTATCGTTTGTCACAGCACCTCTTTCCCCGCAGTCCCTATTCTGATTAGCCTTGTCTGAATAATTTCCCTCTGATGGCGTAAAACGGGGTCTCCCTATAATTTAGTTGGGGTACAACTGATAGTGTTCTCTAATCGCCATGACAACGCTTTCATACTTTCTGCTAGCTGTTGTGACGGGAATGTTTTGAATTGAACAGTTGGCTTTTAGTGTTTACCATTTTGCCTAGCTATCAAATGTGTGATGGCCCAGTTTCTTGCATGCAATTCTTGAGAGAGTATATTTGCCTACTTTCACTCTGCAACTGGCAACTGAAGTTGGCTTGACGTTAGACGTCTGATATGCGCAAATATCAAAGGGAGCGTCTCTTAAGTTACATACGACATTGGGATACACGTTTCTAACTGCAACAGCATTTGTAGAGAATGACTTCCTCACAAAATCAGCTGTAGTGTTCATGTAGGTGTCGGGTATGATGCACACCTATTAGTTTATTTGATTATCAAAAATCTGTCAAATCATGTGTACGAATTGTCATGTATTTCACAATCAAATGGGCTCACACGAAATATATCATACTTTAAAGCTCAATAGCATTTGAAGAAAATTATTATTTTATTATTATTATTACTATTATTATTATTATTATTTTTTACATTTGATATGTTTTCTGTGTTCTATTGTGAGTATGGGTTTGTGAGATTTGCAAATCACTGTATTCTGTTTTTATTTTCATTTCACACAGTGTCCCAACTTTCTTGGAATTGGGGTTGTAGAACTTTTATTATATTGCAAGTGTATGCAAATACAAATGAACCTGTTTTGTTATTGAATCACATTATATTGCGCAATCCAATTCGAGTTGACATTTCAATTATTTGATGCCTCTCTACAGTTATATAGGCCGAGGGAGAGAGAGAACAGAGTAGAGTTATATTTAGCAACGTCATAACAAACTTCATGCTTTATTACTGCGTTTAATCTGTATATGAATGACAACGAACCCATTTCTGAACACGGCTCTAAAATAAAAAGAAAATCCCCATGAGCAGGGTTTATAATATTTACTACATTAAGAAGTACATTTCACATTTTACATGAAATTCAAGACTCACCAAATGCTTATGTTTAGGGCTGGGCGATATGACTACAATCGTATTTCATGATAATGATACGTCTTCTCATGTAGGTCTATCAGTAGTATTCAAGTGAGAAATACTACGGAAATTGAATAAAGCAATTGGATGTAAAATAAAATAGACTTCACTGTATGACATCAGTAAATTTAATAAGAATCACTAAGTTATTCAGTCAAAAGAGTGCGTGAGTAATTTTCTCTTTGTCTTTAGTTACAGTTTAGTTTAGTTTAGTCTTTAGATACAGACAGCAGCAGGTTTTATTAGAATGCTGTCAGTTTAAGACCCAATGCACAGATCTAATATACTGACACACATTCAATTTCTTTCCCAACTGTTTACATTCACTTAAGACATAACCGACTGTCTTTGCATGAATACTCGGACAGACCTGCATTTTGACATGATGTGTGTGTATTTATTTGACCGTCCAAGCATAATAAGCTGCTCAATTGAACTCAATTCGGTGCTTGCACGATGAGGCCACTTTCTGTGAGCGGGTTTCAAGTGTGTGCGCAGAGAAAGTCCCCTGGTCAGGCAGGAAGAAATTAATTAATTTCATGTTATCTTAATTTTATACTGACATCCTACTCTGCAATAATTCATTTCAGGGAGGTAGCTCCAACATCCTTGCAGCCCCATCTCACCCATATTATGCGCACACACACACACACACACACACACACGCACACACACACACACACACACACACACACATTTTTAAGTATTTTGTTGGCAGTCTCATTGCTACTAGCTAAATGTTACATTAAAATATGTACTTAAAATGTAATATTATCTATTATATTCAGATGACTCATTTAGTCATTTGTTTATTATTTAGCAAGTCTACAGTGAGTTTGGGCTCATCACGTAGAACAGAGGTTCCCAAACTTTTCCAGGGCAAGGCCCCCCAAATGGCATTAACATTTGACCGAGGCCCCCCTTTTGCAAGATGTCTTTAAAACACATTAAAAATACAGACTTCTGAATATAACCCCCTTTTTTTAAAAAAAAATTATTGCTTCTTACATCTTTACAGTACATTAGGAATTGATTGTGTGTGTGTGGTTGTCTGAGAGTGAGAATGTATTTTTCACACCAAATTGTCGATGCCCCCACTTTGAAAACCACTGACACAGAACATCAATAGACTAGCTCCTCTTAGCAGCTAGCCAGCTACCTTTAATAACGTTAGCTATGCTAATGAGCAAATGACACCTGTTAAACTCACCTCAAGGAGTCTTTTACAATCATTTAACCCACCATGTGCAATCGAAAAGTTGCTGTTGAAAACTTGCAAAACTGTTGCTAATTTTGGCACCTATGAAACTGGGGGTACACTTTAGTGTAGTCTGGAATGAAATGTGTTTTGTATTTCCTTTTTTTTTTTTTTGGTGGACACTCTGCCATGACACTATAACACTACAGTGGTACACTGAACTGATGGATGAACTGAAGAGAGAGGTCGACTTTAAAGTCCACAGAGAAAACAGATAGGTATAACTAGCAGAAATAGATACCAATCAGGATACTCTCTCTGTCACGCTCTCGCTCCTGTCACTCACTCTCTGGTCCTACTGGTCCGCTCGCTTGCTCTAAAAAAAAAAAAAAAAAAGACTTCCAGGATATTATATATAATTTGTGGCCGTCAGGGAGGCTCTATCGGCATACGGGAGACTCCCGGAACTTTCGGGAGAGGTGGGATGTCTGTTTATGTTGTTATTTATTTTTTATCTTTCTTTTCATGTTACACGTTATTAGTGAGTCCAAAATGTCCGTGTCAAGTTCGCGTACAAATTTAAATGGGCGTGTGACAAGTCCGACAAGTTTGTTCATAATTGGACTCGAGTCTGAGTCTAGGATCAAGTACCCCAACTCTACTACTATGTAGTGAATTTTTAGTGTAACCCAGTAATCGGCACTTGAGAGTCAACAATACTTGAATAAACTATGTAGACCAATTTTCAGTGAACGAACAGAAAGATGTAGCCTACCCTAAAAGCCAGAACCCCAGCACAGATGAATAGTCTAATAAAGGGTCAAATAATAATGTTTGCTTAGCTGATCAAATGGAACATCTGTGACATAACACCTTAAAATTCCCTCATTTATAAAGGCATTTACAGATGAACATTTTGGTGGCTTTATTGGAAAAAAAAAAGACAATTGTAGAAGCAATTACAAAAATTACGAAGGTTACTGAGAATGCGCACCTTACAGAAACACATTCCACATTTTTCTTAGTACTTCTCCTGAGTTTCCTGTTCTTTCATTACACTCTCAATGGTGATATTTTACAGTTGTTGTCTGCAAGAACTCCCAACATCCAAAAATACAATTAATACTGAAACTGCATATTACACTGACAGCAAGAGATTTAAGGGAGATACTGTGAAAGTGAGATTTTAAATAATGTATAATTATTAGGGCTGTTGATCGATTAAAAAAATTGACGAATTAATCACAATTAATCATTTTTTTCCTTAAGACTGGAGCTTTTAATAATGACTATTTAAATGTAAAATCACATAATTAATGTAGAATCAACACAAAGGAAGTATATTTAAATTCAAACACTGTACTTTAATAGCATCTTTTTTTAAAAAAAAAAAAAAGATTTCTCTCCTGTGAACAACAGATTTCCAATAAAACCTTCAAGGCCTCTCAAAATTGACTGTCAGCTTGAAAGGCATATTTCTTATATGAGAGAAATAATAAAACCCAGGCCTATATTTTTAAGTGCCAGTTGAATTTCAAAACTATCAAAACCATTAAAATTAGTTAGAAGGCAATAATTTCTTATATGCACTAATGTAAATGAAAATTAACAACAAAACTTCTCCCAAGTTCAAATGTTTTTAACTATTCAGTTAGCCAAAGCATTAGTTACCTTCCCACTTACAGGTTTCGTTATTCACGAGTACCACACTCCTGTAATATAGATTGGCGAGGCCCCATAGAGATAGTTTCAGTAGGGTGTTTTGCTTTGAGGTGATATGTCAAAGACGCATTACTTCTGTGGTAATTAAATTTGGCTTTGCAGATTACTTTTGTTTTCACCAAAGATCTGTCACGAAACTTTTTAAAGTGAAACTTTCCACCTAAAACTCCTTCCTTATCCTCTTCCGTCTTTAGCCAGGAAGGTTCAGTTTGGTGGCACACTCGTTGTCATAGGTCAGCCACTGCAGGAAGTAAACTAAACACAGCTGCATTAATTGTGTTACATTTTTTTAACACATTAAATATTTCAAATTAATCGCAAAAATTAACATATTAATTTTGACATGTAGGATAAATTAGCTGTTTTAGATTGAGCTTCCTGCATTCTCCACCATTATATGTAAGGGAGATCAGCTGTTTAGGTTATGTTACCTGTATTCTCGACCAAAAATATATAGGAGAGATTAGCAGATCACTTCGGAAGGGGAAATTTTGCTAATATAATATTTCTGATCAACTATTCGTCCAGCAATAAGTTGAAATTAGAGTACTTATTAATTATGCATTAGATAATACTTCCATGGCCACCATCAATAATATCTTAAATATAGTGAAACACTATATTAAGAGCCTAGTAATAAGATCAGCAGTTCAAGATAGTAAACTGTAAAGCAGAAAAGACTTTATTAAACTCTTCTCCTACCCAGAAAATAATATAACACACTCACACACACATAAAAGGGTGAAAATGGCTTTGAACAGAGTGAGTGAAATATCAAGTTCTAGCACTGTATGCTATTTCTCATGACTTGAACGAACCATCAACTTTAATTTAACCTTCGCTTTGTTGTAAAAGGACTTTTAACTTAATGTTAAATGCACCAGTTCAGTGAGAATCTGGAGAATCTTGCACTTGAGTTGTTGTTCTAGATGGGGCTTTTCTCGTTACGCCCCAGTGAAGTGGATTTGTCAGTGGTCTGGTCGGTTTTTTGGAGTGGCGTCTTGGGAAACCAATCAGGGTGATGAATGTAGTGGAGTCTTGTAGGCGGGTTCAGAGCAAGCATGATCTCCTCCTGAATTTGAGGGACGAGAATTTCAGAAGCTCTTGATTGACGAGAACTCTTGCTGTTGCTGTTAGCTGATGAGTACTCCCCGAAGATGTTGATTGGGGAGAACCCATTGAACTGTTGATGACTCCTGCAGTTGTTGGTTGAAGAGAACTCCTTGCTGTTAATGGATGGATAAGAACTCTTGTAGATGTCACTTGAAGAGAACTCCTGGAAGATGGTGATTGGGGATAACTCTCTGAGGGTACTGGTTGAAGAGAACCCTGTAGCTAGGCTGATACTGAACTCCAATCAGCTTGATGTTAAGGCAGAGTGTAAACTGGATTCTCCTCCTCTGACACTAATTAGCACACTGGTCTCTGAGTTATGTGCTTTGCAAACTTTCCACAAGTTAAGTTGGAACTTTGGTCATGAGTTTGTCACAGGAGGTACTAACCTTGTACTCAACTTTACTTCATTCCAACACTTGGGAAATTAACACATGATCACACACACACACACACACACACACACACACACACACCAAACAAGACAAGTATTTGCCCTGATTTCTTCTGTTTTTCTGTATATTTCATACAAAATATTTTAGATCTTCCAAAAAAAAAAAAAAAAAAACCCCAAAAAATAGATAAAACAAAGGCAACACCTATCGCCCATGTGAAAAACCAGCTGCCCCTTTAAACTTAAAATTTGGTTGTGTAAACTTTATCAGCAACAACTGTAATAAAATGCTTCTGATAACTGGTGATCAATCTTTCACTTACTTCTAGGACTAGGATTTACTCCTATGCTTTGGATCATTGTCTTGCTGCATAATCCAGTTGCACCTGAGTTTCAATTTACGGACTGAAGACCAGACATTCTCCTTTAGGATTTTCTGGTAGAGAGCAAAATTCATGTTTCTCTCAGTTATTTCAAGTTGCCCAGGCCCTGAAGCAGCAAAGCATCCCCACACCATCACACTTCCACCACCATGCTTGACTGTAGGTATTAGGTTCTTTTTGTAGAATTCTGTGTTTGGTTTACACCAGAAGTAATGGGACCCCTGTCTTCCAAACAGTTCCACTTTCGACTCATCAATCCACAGAACATTCTCCCAAAAGGTTTGAGGATCATCAAGGTGTGTTTTGGCAAAATTCAGGTGAGCCTTAATGTTCTTCTGGGATAGCCGTGGTTTTCACCTCGCCACTCTTCCATGGATGCTATTTTTTCCCAGTGTCTATCTCATAGTGGAGTCATGAACAGTGACCTTTATTAATGCAAGAGAGGTCTGTAGGCCATTTGATATTAGGGGGTCTTTGTGTTATCTGCTGGAAGAAAACAAAAGCTTCTCTGGGTGAGTCACCCCCTTTCAGAAGTTATCAGCTTTTACCATCCTGTTGGGTGAGCAATCTGGTCTTGGCCAATGGCTTAAATCAGTGAGTTTGACAGAGGTTCCTGTGGCAAACGAAGTGAAGTACTTTGTATGTTAATTAACTCGGCTCTGCAGTGTTAAACGCGAGTGTTCATTTATTATGGTATTATCATTTACCTGCCCCATACATCACAGCAAACTGTGGTTGGTCACTTTACATGTCCATCAGATGGTCCCTACTTGTTACAATGAGGCTTTTAATTCCTGTGAAGCAAATGGGCACCGCAGATATGAAAATTTTAAGAAAATAGTGAGAGAAAACTCAAAATAACCTGGTTGCATAAGTGTGCAAAATATTAGTTAATTTTTAAATTAGGTGTGCATACGTGTGTAGGAAGGTTATAGTACATTCTTTTTCTTTTTTTCCCCTGAAATGTTTTTGTTTTTCACTTGAAACTTATTTTATAATTTCATTATGAAATCAGTTGCATTGATGTAAAAAAAAAAAAAAAAAAAAAAAAAAAAATAATAAAACAAATCCCCTCAAAGAGCCTTAGTTTTATGAGTTAAGTATAATTTAAGTAGTTATTCATTTCATAACAAGGAAACAATTAATAATGAAGATCTAATTGTGGTTGGTACCTCTGTAAGGTTTTTATCTTTTAGACATTGGATATCTAAATGTTACTACATTCAAGGCTATTGTAATAAATAATCATTCCGAATCAGCAATCATTGGCATTAAGTCATACTAGCCCACCGTAAATATTTATAATAACACTTAATTGGCTTCATAGCTTTTGGCCTTGTCACATTCAAAATGAGATGAAACCCAGTTAATTATAAAATAGTTTTGGTTGTTGTATAAATTTGTGGTTCTGTTTGTGGTTTTTAAATAAATCACTTGGACAAATACAAGCTAGTGGACTAGCAGGCAGTGGATTTGGACATGAGTTTGTTTATCACCTGTCTTTTCTTGGATGAACACATCTCTGACTGTTCCATTCATTTAATGAAGAATTTTCTATTTGGCATGCATGGCACGCACTTCTTTTATGTCTGAATTGCTCAAATTTCTTTGCCTTCGTTCGGCTTGTGTTAAATCAGCTGCCTCAATGTTATGACTGTTTTGTCTGTAAATAAATATGTTACAGTAACATGGCCACAGGCAAGACATGAAACGAACTAGCTAAAACTTGTGCCCTCTTAATTTAAGAGCCATTCAGATACAAGGGTTTAATCATAGAAACAATTGGATCAGTTTCTGCCACTAGAATAAAGCCTAAAAGATTATGAATGGATTGTACTTTCAAGAGATGGGGATATGCAGACATCCCACCCTGCAAAAACTCATTTCAGTGAGGTAGCACTCTTCATTAAGCAATATCATGTGAATATCATGTGTTTTGAAGCACTTCAATTTAATGTTTAAATCCATAACTCCAGCAATCACAAAATTATTAATACTTTAGAATTATTTTAAAACTGGGTTTCTGTGAATTAGATCACCTATATACTGTGTTTTTTCTGGGTCTGTTAAAATAAAGTGTGCAATCTGATTAAAGTGTGCAGGCTTATTAAACTGGCTGTTGTAATGACAGCTATAGCCATTATAAAGCCTTTCACTATATATTTGCATGTGCCACAGTATCATGATTGTAGTTTTCTGTAAATAACTCCATGATACAGCACTGTGGTAATATTGCTGTGTGAAGAAAACATTAAATTCACTCATATTAATTTATAGCTGCAAAGATGTGAGTTTTATCATAGACGATATATTTTATTACATACATCACACCAAGAAACCAACAGTGTAAATAGTACTGAACTGATGCTTAAATATAATACTATTTTCATCAACTTATGCCACAAGCTATTATGTATTTTCATAGGACCACATTTTCAAAAAGAATTATTTCCAGCCTATGGAAGGTGGAAAGTAATGTAAGTGGTTTTAATGTTTACATATAACTCTGAAAGCCTGATAAAGCCAGTGAAAGAAGGGTCACAGCATCTTGTCACAATGTTTCTGGGTAAATAACAAGACATCTCTCCACATCTCAACATCGCTATGAAAATATGTTTCAACATAGATGTATAACCCAGTCTTCAGTTATGCCTACAGCTTGCCATGCCAGTCTTGGATTTAAATCCTGGCATTCACATTTAACTTAATTGTCACTGAAGTCTTGCAAAAAGTGCATGTGTGAAAAAAAATCTTCGGTTCTATGATATACAGTGGTGCTTGAAAGTATGTGAACCCTTTAGAATTTTCTATATTTCTGCATAAATATGGCCTAAAACGTCTAAGATTAGCAGTTAATTTGAGTCAGGTGATTTTAGAATTAGAGTCAATAAATGGGATGACAATCAGGTGTGAGTGAGTGCCTTGTTTTATTTAAAGAATAAAGCATTGACATTCATCAGACTAGGCTATGTTTTTCCAGTCTTCAACTGTCCAGTTTTGGTGATCCTGTGCCCACTGCAGCTTCAGCTTTCTGTTCTGGGCTGACAGAAGTCAAATCTGACATGGGCTTCTGCTGTTGTAGCCCATCCACCTCCAGGTTCGACGTGTTGTGCATTCTAAGATGCTTTTCTTTTCACCACAATTATACAGAGTGGTTATCTGAGTTACTGTAGCCTTACTGTCAGCTCAAACCAGTCTGGCCATTTTCCATTGACCTCTATCATCAACAAGGTTTTTTTCTTTATTGCACCATTCTGAGTAAACTCAATAGAAATACTCAAACCAGCCTCTCTGGCACCAACAAACATGCGACGGTCAAAATTACTGAGATCACATTGTCTAGGTTGGATTATTGTAATGCCTTACTGTCTGGATATTCCAGTAGGAGCATAAACAAGCTCCAGTTAGTCCAGATTGCAGCAGCAAGAGTCCTTACCAGAACCAGAAGATATGCCATCACCCCTATCTTATCCACACTGCATTGGCTCACAATCAAATTATGCAGTGATTATAAATTACTACTATTGACCTATAAAGCACTGAAATTTAGGTCTTTTATTATCTGCCATGCCTACTTCGATGCATGTAGGTGCAGGCTCTTCGCAGGTACCTCAAATAGTGAAGGCTACAGCAGCGGGTAGAGCTTTGTCTTACAAAGCCCCACAGTTATGTAACAGCCTTCAAATTAGTGTCCAGGAATCAGCCTCAGTGTTTAAGTCTGGACTGAAATTATATTTGTTTAGTCAAGCCTTTTGTGAATAGTATTTTCTTAGGTAAAGAAAACATCTAGAGTGTTCATGGGCATAGAGTGTTGTGGTGTGAACTGGGATGTTTGGATGCTGTCATAAAGCTTGGCACTTCTCAAGATCAGAGGGAAAACTATGTCTGCAGTGTTGGGGGGAGAGTTAGTGGATGAGAATCATTCACAAGCCTGATGACCTGTGGGTAAAAACAGTTTTTCAGCGTTGTTGTTCTTGCACTCCTGTAGTGTCTGGCCGATGGGGATGGCTATTGTCCTTAACGATATTGTGGGCCCTACTGATGACCCTGGCTCTCCAGCATTGGTAAGGCTGGTCCAAAAATGGTTTGGACAGCACTCACCACCCACTGTAGAGCCTTATGGTCCTGGGCAGGGAGGCCCTACCCAGTGTTAGTATACTGTAGTGTTCCTAATCAAGTACCCAGTGAGTGTATATGTGTGTACTTTGGGTCTGTATAAATCTGTCAGGTAGAAGTATTTTAGAAGTATTTTTAGACTTTGAATATCAAGGTCATGAATGTGATGTGTGTGCGTAAAGGTGTGTAAAGGACAACTTGGGAAACAGGCTAATTTTGATGGAGCTTTGGGTTTCTTTTATTCTTTGCTTTTTTTCATGAAGTGCAATTGGTTTTCAGAGCATTTCTCATAAACTTAATGGAAAAGCAAAAAAACAAAGGGGGCCAAGCAGTTTGTGTGTTCCTTTGGCACTGCCAGCTCTGTCTATCTCTGGCTTGCTGCCCACACTGAAAGGAAAAACATACATATAAATAGTTTGCAGGCAATGACACAGAGGTGTATCACAAGTTTGTATCCTATTCATGCTCATGAGTTTAAATTTGTGCATAGGAAGACTATCTAATATAAATCTTGACACAGCCTGGCCAAAAAAGGGTTGTTCTTTGGATTTAAATAAGCAAAAACTTAAGAGCCTATGATTGGATCATTATTGCAGTGATTAATATGTTTCAGTTGGCAACAATTCTTTTAACCCTAACTGATGCAGTGTGTTGCTTCTCATTTCTTAAACAACCATGTTAGAAGACAAATCCGATAGTCATGGAAAATATTAATGTGTTTCAGAAGGGGCAAATTATTATCAAGCAAAGAAAGCAACTAAAAAGATTTCTGAAATCCCTGGAATTGAGTTAAGAACTGTCCAATGCATTATTAAAACTTGGAAGGAGAGTTGTGAACTGTCAACTTTGATGAAGAAATGTGGTTGGAATAATGAACGTTCAAAATCTTTCTGAATGATCATGATCGGAAATCTTTCGATCTTTCGGATTAAACAACTGTTTGGCCTAATCAGTGTGAGGCTAATCAGAAAAAAATACTTCACTTTGCTAGGGAGAATAAAGATTGGACTGTGGAGCAATGGAAAAAGATCATGTGGTCTGATTAGTCCAGATTTACCCTATTCCAAAGTGACGGGTGTACCAGGGTAAGAGGGGAAGCACATGAAGTGATGCACCCATCATGCATAGTGCCTACTGTACAAGCCTCTGGAGGAAGTGTTATGATATGGGGTTGCTTCAGTTGATCAGGTCTAAGCTCAGCAACATTATTCGGCAATAAAATTAAGTCAGCTGAGTACCTGAATGTACTTAATGAGCAGGTTATCCCATAATTAGATTTTTTCTTCCCTGACAGCACAGGCATATTCCAGGATGACAGTGCCAAGATTCATTGGGCTCAATTGTGAAAGAGTGGTTCAGGGAGCATGAGGAATCATTTACACACATGAATTGGCCACCACAATGTCATTTACACTCATTTACAGAATGGTTCGATTCTCCCGTCCTCAATACAAGACCTCAGCCAAAAATTAATGTGATTGGATGGAAATAGATGTTGTCATGTTGCACATGGTTGTCGAAACAATGCCATGATGAATCAGAGTCTGAATGGGCTAATTAAAAATAGACTAACACAAAAATGATCCATATTAGGAAAATGGCTAATAGCCTTCTAAGGAAATAGCTTACTAGGCTTAATGTCAAATTGATATTAAATGCAACCCATAGTAATTAAATATTATTTCATTTCTCATTTTATTTATATTTAATGAAGTTATTATAATATCTATTCTTTATATTAAATGATTTATTTATAACTAAGCACATTTTCTGTCTTTACATTTTAGTAGTTTTATTTTTGTTTGTTTGTCAGTTTTAGATGGGTTCTCCAGTACAGTGTCCATGTCTGCTGATAATATTGTTTTGGGGGGATTAAATCAAAACATGGAAACTGAAGTTGACTTTTCTAGTGATATTTGGCAACCCTGAGTTTAAATGAAGTGAATGCCCTGTCTATTAGAGTTGGTGAAAAAAATGAAGGGAGAGTGGCATCGTACTGTATGTTTACAGACTGAACAGTTGCTAATCTTGATTAGGATTGGTGAGGAATTTTTAAAAAAAGAAGTTTGAATTAAACCCACCTTGTAGCATTAGCATTATTATTAATTTACTGGTGCCCGACGCTGCTGTGTCTATGCAAGCAGGTCACAGTCACAGGTTCAGGTCATTTTGCGTGACCAGTAAAAGATGGCGGTTTGTGAGATCGAGAAGTTGCGAGAAGCAGATGATGTACAGAGTTACTCGTCATTATAATGGCTTCCTTGCAGTATTTACACACTAGTTCGGTTGACTGAAGTGATGAAAAGCAGTGTGAAAGTAACTGTTGCGTGGTGTAGATGCATTTTGGACTTCCTGTAGTTTTTATTCTAATTGTATTATACAACTCCAAACAGGTCACTTGCACCGGTGCAAATAAATATTTATTCAGTCACACAAAGTACTTTTCAGTCGCAAATGCAAGTGAAATGGTCGCACTGTAGAGCCCTGAGTTTATCTGAAAAGTATTTTCCTGTTCAGTATGATGATGTTTAATGTCCTTGACAACCTCTGTAGTGCCATTTAGCATTATGTTAATGTCATGATTTCCCCTCGCGAAAAGCGCTGGAACACGAAGTGAAGCTGGCAGATCAAGCGCTAAAATGCTCTCGTTTCCGGGTTTTGGCATTACAAAATTATGCCATCCCTGTGCCGCTCTATGGTGACAGGCTATAAGTTTAGGAAGTGCTTGTTTTGATCTGCAACAGAGTTTTCTATGAGCAGAGGAGGAACTTTAAACATCAATATCTCAGCCGATCATGTTCATGTAATTGTGGACAGTCAAAATTGTAATGGCAATCGATATTCGATTAATTGTGCAGCCCTAATTGTGTGTGTTGTGTTTGCACTGTAGGTACATCACTGAGCTCCTAGGTGGTGAAAATTATGTATCCTACTCTGTGGTGTTACCCGCACTGTGTCATCTCCTGCGTACAATGGAGGTCACTGATATTGACCCTGCCTACCTAGTGCGCTTCAAGGCTGCATTCACAAAGGACCTCAACGGGCGAAAGGAGAACTCAAACCTGTGATGGTTAAAGGTGGCAAACGCTCCAGATCCTAGGTTCAAGGACGTTAGGTGCTTGCCCAGAGCAGAGAGGGGAGAGGTGTGGCAAATTCTGAGTGAGATGCTGAAGGATAGAGAACCTGCACCACAGACCTCTGGAGAAAAGGTGGAGCCAGAGCCACCAAAGAAGAAGATGGCCCTCCTCCTCTTACTGGGATCAGAGTCTGATGATGAGTTACTGTCCAGAGATTAATCTCTAGAGAGGTACAAGGCAGAGCCCTGTGTCAGCATAGAAACATGTCCACTACAGTGGTGGTCGTCACAAGCAGGTGCATATGGTAAGCTGGCCCATATTGCAAAAAGGTACTTGGCTACACCTTCCTCAACAGTGAGCAGCTCCTCAGCAGTTAGCCAACTACTTTAAATAACATTAGCCATGCTAATGAACAAATGACGCCTGTTAAACTAACCTCAGTGATGCAGGGGTACACTTTAATGTAGTCTGAGGTGAAGTTCATTTTGTATTATCTTTTTTTTTGGGACACTCTTCCATGACACTGTATAACACTACTGTGGTACACTGAACTGATGGATGAACTGAAGAGAGAGGTCAACTTTAAAGTCTGCCCACAAAGAAAACTGATAGGTATAGCTAGCGGAAATAGAGACCAATCAGGATACTCTCTCTATCACTCTCTTGCTCTTGTCTCTCACTCTCTGGTCCTACTGGTCTCTCGCCCGCTCTCAAAGAAATCTATTTCCGGGATATTACATATAATTTGCGGCCAACAGCAAGGCTTTATCAGTATACTGGAGACTCCCGGAACTTCCAGGAGAGGTGGGATGTCTGTTTATGTTGTTATTTATTTTTTATCTTAATTTTCATGTTACACATGACACGGACTCAACTGTACTCTGAAAAATTACCGATTCCATAATGTCCGAGTCCATGTCAAGTTCGAGTACAAATTTATCCGAGTGCATGACAGGTCCGAGTTCGATCATAATCGGACTCGAGTCTGGACACGATCGGGATCCGGGATCGAGTACCCCAACCCTAAGCAATGATCTAAAGCTGATTAATTAACCAGTGGTGCAAAATAGCGAGATGCATGCTTTTTTAGAAGGTGATGAATATTTCAAATGGCTGATTTACGTGTGTGTATACCTTTGTGTGTGCATTGGGTGAAAAAAATTCAAAAACACAAGTTCAGTTTAGAGTTGGAAAGATTGACAGATATCCAAACCTGGATTCACATTCTGTGATTTTGCAATTGCAGAAATGAATGCAAAGTAAAGGAAACTCTGCAATATTTGGAGGAGCTTGCAATTAAAAAAAAAATTACCACACATTTTCCGCAGATTTGGACCAAGACGCATCGTGTGATGTCATCACACATTCAGCCAAAGAACTCTTTGATTCATGTGTGTCGAGCTAAAAGGTCTCATTTACCAGCAAACATCACTGCAAAAGACTGTGCAAAACAATTTCATGTAATTGCAATATTGCCAATTCAAGTAGTTCTCTGCAAAAACACAAAAAAAACCCCTGCAAATTGCATCACAATTTTTATTCACAAATTCAAACATTTTTGGCCGCAACAATCACAAAAAAAACCTGCGAAATCCTGTATGGACTGAGAAGCAGATATTGCTATGTACCATTGCTATGGATGTGAAATATGAATGTGATGACTTCACTGGGTGGCTTGGGGAAATGCTCCTCTGTGTGCATTGAAATGTTTGACCTGCTCAGTGTAATCAGCAGGCCAGAACAGAGGGCAGCTTAAAAATGTGTTTGCTATGGTTCCTCTCTTGTGGCTAATGGGTTCATGTACCTTCAGAGTCTGTTCATTAAATCCAGCCTTTCAGTATCTGCTAGCCCTTAATGCTGCTCTCCCTGGCTTTATGATTTATCATGCTAAAAGGTCACACTACTTTGCTTCAATTAATTTTGTCTTGTTTTATCTGGAGGTCTGCATGGGAGTGCCTGTTTTATTAGTGGCTCATTAGTGGATTATGTTGTTGCTAGGCTGGTATGAAAATAGAACAGCCTTCATTAAAGCTTAAGGGTCCCACATCATTTCCCCTTGCCTACAATTTTCTGATGCAATGGATGATATAAGCACTTCTGTTGTGTAGGAAATGCAAATTTCTTTTAATTACCTAGTATGACATTTTATAAATTGCAGTTTTTCAGTCACACAGATAACAATGATTCATTCGTCATATGTTTCATTCAGTTCAGAAAGTTATATCATTTGTAGGCATACATACAGTTTGGGAATTGGAATGTACATGTATATTATTTAAGAGTGTCAACAGAGAGTATTGTTATTTACCATAAAGTATCTTCATTATCTCTTTTCTCATATCTGGATTAGTACTGTATCCCTCAGTACAGCCTTTGTTCCTCAGTGGCAAACTTAATAGTACCCAAGTATTACAGCTGTAAATGCCCATTTCATGCCCCCTTTTATGATGTGTTACATTTCAGAGTCCTACTATAGAATAATTATTATAAGCAATGAATATTATATTAACAATTATGAACACTTCTTGTCAAAACATGCCATGATAGGTTGGTAAACATTTACACAATATTACAAAAGTGTAACAAAAAATGCTCAAATACTTATTGTTCATCTGACTGTTGACATTGTTCCTAGTGGAGGTTATTGTCTTTCATACCTCTTAAATATTGTTCCTATGGAAATGGTGAGCATGCAAGGGTTTTAAGTTAATCATTATTCAGACCAATTCAGCAGTAGGATGAATCATTCAGCTCAGTGATATTATTATATGTACAGCTTCGGTGTATATTTGCACACAGTTTGGTGCAGGGCTCTGACTTCCTTTTCTAGCCTGGAGTTTTCAATTTGGGAAGACTATTTGCTGGACTAGCCCTGAATGATTCAGCTGTATGATTATATTGAAGATTGACTTTGTTTGTTTGTTTTGTTGGAATGACCTTGACCTTTTCAAATGCTCAGGGTAGGCTTAAAATAATAAAGCTCAATAACACAGAACACATTTTTACATTCCAACCCCCAAAGTTCCTCTCCCTAAAAACCTGGTAGGAAATCATGGATTTCAGAATGCTCATTACATGGGCAGTGATGTGTTTTGCCATAGGCTGCTGAGCCATGTCATTATGAACAGTGTGCCACCTTCTGTCTCCTAAGATGTTGTCATTAGTGAAGAAGTACAGTATGTGACGCTATACTAATCGAGCTTTGTCTACTTTATTTTTTAGACCTGATGCCCTGTCCCTCTCCTTCTCTCTCCTCTTGATGTCAATGTAATGAGTCACAGGAAAAGGAATAATATGACTCGAACGTAAACCTACATTGTATAAAATCCCTTGGCTTGATTTGTGTTTCTTGCTGATGAATAGACACAGTTTTCACTGTGTTTTTAATAAAGATGGCAAAATATTGGTGATGATTGAATCTTATTCAAAGAAACAAAGTTTCTGAATATTCTGTGTTAATTAGCATTCCTGCCAAGTACTTCATGTGTTGAGGGCATCTTGAGTGATTGCCAGAATAATAATGAATTTTCTTCGATCAGTTGTAGCGTTGTAAACAGGTGCCCAGTTGGGTGTGTACTCAGCATAATATAGGTTTAGTACTTTAGGAACCACAAACTGGACTTGATCCAATCAGTGAGACTAACATTTTCTGTAGTAAAAGTGACACAATGCCACCACCTTCAAACTTCTCTGCAGCACACTCTAATATGGATTGTTTTCAGATAGCAGTGTGGCCCATTGAACAAAAGTTACATTACAGCTAGTCCAAATAAAATCCAAAGGTAGGTCTTTACCATTTAGAAGTTATATCTATATCTATCTATCTATCTATCTATCTATCTATATACATATACACACACACACACACACACACACACACACACATATACATACATACATATATATATATATATATATATATATATATATATATATATATATATATATATATATATATATACACTGTTGTACAAGCTGTACACTCACTACTTTACATTGTAGCAAAGTGTCATTTCTTCAGTGTTGTCACATGAAAAGATATAATGAAATATTTACAAAAATGTGAGGGGTACTCACTTTTGTAAGATTCTGTGTATATATACATGGGCGACATTTGACACTTGAGTTAGAGGGGCAAGAAAAAAATGAAGAGACTTTTTGTACCTGCCTCAGCAAAATATTTGCAGAAATTTTAGAGTTTAAGTTTTAAACTAACGAATTTAAGTATCAAAACAACTGCATACCTTAGTAAAGAGCTAAACGGCGGCCACCAGGCACGGCATCAAAGCGATTAACTGTTTTATCCAAATCCACATGAATGGCCCTTTCATTGTTCAGTACTGCAATGTCCGAGAGTCTCTCCTGTCTCTTGGGGTTTCTCCTGTATGTTTTCTATCATCGCAAGCAAGAAAAATTTCTTTCACACGATGCAGTGTTCATCGGCACAGTCAAGAATAACTTAAAGAGGTTGCCAACGTGGACAAGACTGTGGACTAGCTTTGACTCCCTGAACAGTGACAGTTGTTCAAAACTCGCTTCTCCAGTTGACATAGTGTTGAAAAGTGACAATTCTGCATTCGTCTCCTCTTCTGGAAATCCATAGTGACAACAACTAAATGTCAGGTCCTCTTCGGTGTCCGTATTAGAGCTGAGGATGTGATTAAGTGCAGTCAAAGTGTTAGTCATTTTCCTGAAATCACTCACAGATCTCTTTTATAGTGTTGATATAGTATGCTGAAATGCAATTCCTTGTAATAGTCAAGGTGCTGCTCAGTTACCTGTCCTCCATCAGCAATTTCTGTTCTTGTTTTCTTGGAGAAGTAATTATCCAGTGTATTGGGATGCTTAGCCGTTTTGTCCAATCATTTAGTTTTCCTTAATAGTCATACTAATTACGGTAAACTAATAAATAACTGCTCTTATTTTGTTCTACTTCCCCTATCAACGCGGAGATGTACATATAAACACATATTAAACAATTTTCAAATCTGAAACTCTATGACTACAATAAATTGATTGCGATATGGGCGGGGGGCACCTGCCCCCCCTTGCCCCCACCTAATGTTGCCCATGCATATATATGTAGAAAGGTCCTTGGGAAATTCATCTCAGTAAAATCCACTGTCCAAAGTTTTTTTTTGGTTGTCCACTATCATATTTTCTGTTAATAAACATTATGGCAGTTAGCTAATATCAAAAGCCCATCTGACTACTTGTCATGTGAACAAGGTGGTGATGGATGCAAGTATGGATAAAAGCTTTAATGAGAGGCAGGCAGACAAATGCAAATCATTATTTCAATCAATATCAATATCCAAAAACAGGCATGGGTCAGGCCATCTACAAATAGGCAGAAACAGGGCATAGATCAGAAATGTGGATCAAAAACCAGGAAACGAGTACAATGAACAAAGGTTCTGTACGGCTCAGGAGGCAAACACTGGCGCTCAATACTTCACATGGAACAAATAACACAGAACAGCTGAGATATTAGGAAATAAGCAATAACAGGGGCAGAAACAGGACAGAAAACAAAATAAAAACGTGTCACACATAAACACAATTAATGAAAACCCAGAAGCGTGTGCTGTCGCACTTTACACAGTTCATGCGTATTGAATGCTCTGGCACTCTGCACGAGGGGAAATCCGTGACACAGCCCTCCTGGCAGTCCTGGCCCTCTCGCAAAATGTCCACACTGAACTGAACACATAATCAAGTGGCAGGCATTGTCTTAGTACTGGGCTTTTTACAGTGGAGCCGGGGAGAAGATATGGGGCATACATGTGGAAAGCAGGCGGTGAGTCAGTGACAGGCTTGCTGGGGTCAGATGGCTGGGCTGGGACATGATTGCCATAGTTCTTAGGCAGGAACCTGGCTTGGGAGGCTGTGTTGTCTGCCTCAGGCATTAGCAAAGCTTGGTGGCCATCTTGTCAGCCTCAGGTGTGAGCAAAGCTTGTTGGGCCATCTCCTCGGCTGCTGACTGGAACATGGCTTGGTGGGCCGTCTCGTCGGCTGCTGACTGAAACATGGCTTGGTGGGCTGTCTTGTTGGTCTCTGACTGGAACATGGCTGGGTGCGCTGTCTCCTCGGCCTCTAACTGGAACATGGCTTGGGAGACCACCTTGTGGGTCTCACACTGGGGCTCAGGAGATGAAGTTGCCACTCTGACCGATGGCTGGAGCTCTGCAGGGGAGACCACCTCGTGGGTCTCAGGCTGGAGCTCTGGAGATGAGGTCACCACATTGACCTCCAGCTGGAGCTCTGCTGGGGAGACCGCCTCCTGGGTCTCAGGCTGTGGGTCAGGCGATCTACAAACGGGCATAAACAGGGCATAGATGAGAAATGCAGAAACGAGGAAACAAGGAAATGAGGGCAGGATCAAAAAATGGGAAACAAGCACAATAAACAAAGGCTCAGTACGGCTTAAGCAGCAAACTCTGAAGCTCAATACTTCGCATGGAACAAAGACACACGGGGGTTGAAATATACAAACTAATCAAAGGGAATAACACAGAACATCTGAGATATTAGGAAAGAATCAATAACATAACAGGGGAGGAGACAGGACAGAAACCAAAACAAACACACGTGTCACAAGTAAAGCGTTTGTGAAAATCTGGAAGCATGCGCTGTCGTGCTTCGGGCAGTTCATGTGTGCTGAATGCTCCGGCACTCAGCATGACGGGAAATCTGTGACACTGCTCCTACATCAACTGTTCAAAGCACTAATTCGAGCTAAGTATTGAACTTGAATTTTTCTTTGTAATTATTCCAATAGTTGGACTAACCTAAGTATTTATTTATAACTTCTCATTAATTTGGGGGCCCCCTTTTGCCTGGTGCCCATGCATAAGTCCAGCCTTGACAGGGTGGCTAGTATTCTCAATGAAACAAGCTTCATGGCAATAAATTGTATGGCCTGTGTCAGTGTAAAGCTCGTGTGGAAATGGGGGTGTGCTTGAGTGCCGGTTTGTGAGTAAAGGGTGGAGCCAGAGAAAGTGAGTAGTAAGGAATGCACACCTGTGAGGAATTCTACTAATGAACGTTCTATGTTGTGAGCAGAGGCAAGGATAAAAAGGAGAGAGATGAGCGCATCAAGAGAGAGAGTCAACTAACACAGAGCTGTGTGTGTGCGCGTGAACGCTTTTTTTTAAAGGCACACCATCTTTTAGTTAGTCTTTTACATAAAAAGAAAATAGCTTTTCAGATGGGCAAATCACACACAGTTAGAGAGATCATTAAAATGGTGAGAGCAGAAATAAAGAAGGATAGGTTAAACTTTAAAGATAAGGTGGAAGATCAGCTGGATGGAAAAAATTTAAGAGCAGCATGGCAAGGAATTAAAACCTTGGCAGGTATTGAGAGGAAGGACATGAAGAGGATAAAATTGGATGTTTTTAAATTTGGATTTGGATTTTGCTGATAAACTGAATAAGTACTATTTAAGGTTTGATAATCATGATTTTAGAGTAGAAACCAATGATTTAAAACAGAAAACAATATCTAGTAAGTGTGGAAATATCAAACTCCTAATGTTAAATGTATTTTTCAAAATACAGATGTAAAGAAAAGTCCAGGCCCTGATAATATAGGAGGCAAGGTGTTAAAGACCTGTGCAGAACAACTGTGTGGAATTTTTCACCATATTTAAGCTACAAAAAATCCCAAGAATATGGAAGAAATCTAATATAGTCCCTGTGCCATAAAATAGTGTGCCTAAGAATTTAAATGATTTTAGACCAGTTGCTTTAACGTCGTTAATTATTAAGTGTTTTGAGAAAATATTTAGGGAAGTGATTTTACAACCAATAGAGAAAGCCTTGAGCAATTACAATTTACCTACAGAAAGGGTAGTGATGTGGAGGATGCTATTCTGTGTCTTTAAATCTTGTATATAGGTATCTGGAAAAACCCTAAGGTGTGTACCAGGCTTTTATGTATCGAATTCTCTTCTGCTTTGAATCCCATTCAGACTCATTTATTAATAGATAAATTAATATCTAATTTTAACATTTGATTTAATTGTTGCTGGAAGGATTGTAGATTTTTTAACAGGAAGATCACAGTATGTTCAAATGAATGATGTATGTTCCAAACAGTTATTTTGTTCTACTGGGTCTCCTCAAGGATGTTGTTTGTCACCCTTGTTATATATTATGTACACAAATGATTGCCGTAGTTCATACAAAGACAGACATATTATCAAATATGCAGATGACTCTGTGATAGTGTGTCTTCTACAGGAACAGGATCAAGGGCATGGTCCTGTAGTGGATGACTTTGTGATGTGGTGTAGTAGATTCCACCTTCAGTTAAATGTGGAAAAAACTAAAGACATGTTAATTGACTTTGGGAGGTCAACATTAAGTCCAGGGTTGACAAAGATAAATGGTGTGGATATTGAGATGACTGACAATTATAAATATCTAGGGACAGTGATTGACATCAAATTAAGTTTTGAAGCAAATATATTGGTTGTTTGCAGTTTCAACAAAGATAGTTTTTTTTAAAGGAAGATGAAAACATTTAATGTATGAGCCAAGATGATGACTTTATTTTATAAGTATTTTATTGATATTCATCATAGACAGGTTTTAAATAAACACAATTAATCAAACATAAATATGTGTTTTATGTTACAATTTAATTTATTTAATATTTTTTACAAGTTGTTTTACACATCTAGTTTCGCTAAAGGAAATTATAATACTGCCACTAGTAATAAGTGTGCCCCTTCCTCAGTCTGCTGCCATTGTATTAGAATGTGGTATGCCAATTGATGGACAAATGCAAACATGCACTCTGAATGGAATTAGATAATTAATAGCTAATTTGAAGTAATAAAATGATCAGAAATAATGATTTGCTCAAAATGATTTGTTAATTTAAAGAGAAGAATACTCTGTAAAATAACCTTTTTAGCATAGGTCATTACCAGAAACTAGCTATTGCATTAGCTATGAACAATTTGGGCTTTCATAAACTAAACACCACAGAACTAGCCTACATAATTAATCAGAGATTAATTAATTTAATGTAATTAAACCAGAAATCAAAACAAAACAGATTATTATATTTACCAATATTTAAAACTATTTTACAAACCTAGATCTCTAGCTCTCTGGAACAGAATGTGGTGGTCCCTCTTTCTTGTCTCTATCCCACTCAGACTCTGATTTGCATAAAGATACTATTCTCAATATGATTGTCTGATATACACAAATACAAAACAAACAACAAACAAAGGCTCATCCAAGTGTTGACAAATTGGTCAACACTGAACTTCCGCAGACCTGATTACTGACGGATGTTCAGTGTGATAAAACATCCAACATTTAAACAAGTGACATCTACATAAATAAAAGCAAATTGACACACATTGTGCTTCATCTTCTTTGATTAAATTTCAGCCAAACAGTCAATATATTTAAAGTTTATGTGTACCTGCATCTGTGTCTGTATCTGCTGCCTGACACGTGTTCCCTTTCAAAGGGAACGTCGACGTTGTGTTTAGCATAACACTATGGGAGCGCCTCTCGCGCGTGACCAGTATCTGAAGCTTGTGTAAAATCATACCTATTTATAGGCCTGCCATGATCAGGTGACGTGGCAATTAAGCGCGTCGTGTGATGTAAATATGGCACCTGTGAACCGCACCATCAGCCTTTATTATCTTCAGCGAAAGACTGCATGTCAGTTGTTTGTGTAAAGAAACAAAAAGACGCTTCATTTCCTTGCTAACATTTCTCAAAATCTCAGAACTTTACTATCCCTTTAAAAAAAGAGAGGAACAAAAAAAGGAATGAGCGAGAGAGGAAAATATGAGTGAGAGAATTCAGGAACTGTGTTACGGCTTGCTCTCATTTCATCACGGGGAATAGTGCACACTTTCTGGGTGAAGTGTTTAGGGATGTAGCATGCATTTGGGCCGGCCGCTGCCGAGGCAGCTAGCCATCTCGGGTTCGGAGGATCTCTTATGGATCCGGAAGAGGAGCCGAAGACGAGCATTGCTCTATCTCTTGCTCTGTATTTCGTGTTCGGCTCTCCGCTGGATTGTGGAGCTCATGTCGTGACTCCTCCTTCTGCTATCGAAAGCCAAAGGGGGGAAAAAAAAAACACACACACACAAAAATAATAGTAATAATTCCTCTCTGACTCCGAGGAGCCGGAAGGATGTGCTAAAAACTGAGAGCAGCATATAAAGAGCTGCTTGAAGTGATTACTAAGGCTGGATGAGCCTTTTTCTCCCCATTGAAAGTACATCCTTCACACTGCAGAAACTCCCCTTTCTTCCAGACATGCATGACAAAATATCAGGCTTTTGGGGGAAAACCATGCATAAGCCGTATTTATAAACTCACGATGTTGCACCTGCTGTGTCCAGTAAGGACTCTCTGTACTTATATCCACCGCACCGGCCAGTGGCGTAAGTTGGAGCAGTCGCTGGTCTGCTTTGGCGGCGACAGTAGAGGCGATGCTGTGTCAAAGCAGTGTATCTCTAATCGGATAGTGGAAGCAATCTCGATTGCTTATGAGGCGTGGTCTTGCTACGCCTCTGGGCATAAGGGCTCATTCTGCTAGGTTGGTTGCCTCCACGAAGGCTTTGTCCAAAGGGGTATCCTTACAGGATGTGTGTGCTGCTGCATGGTGGTCTACGCCACACACATTCATTCATTATTACAGCCTGGATGTTCATTCCACCCCGGGCACGAGTTTCTTGCGGTGACCCTCGGGCTTGGGTCTTTTTGAACAGGCCGTACCCTCAGTATGATGGAGTGGGTATTCTCGTTCCCATAGTGTTATGCTAAACGCAACGTCGAAGTTCCCTTTGAAAGGGAACGTCTGGGTTACGCATGTAACCCTGTTCCCTGAGAAGGGAACGAGACTTTGCGTAGCTTTGTCATACCAGGGCAGGCCTGTGAATTGCGTCTTCACTTCAGATAATAGAGGCTGATGGCGCAGTTCACAGGTGCCATATTTATACCTGATCATGGCAGGCCTATAAATAGGCATGATTTTACACAAGCTTCAGATACCGGTCATGCGAGAGAGGCGCTCCCATAGTGTTATGCTAAACGCAATGTCTCGTTCCCTTCTCAGGGAACAGGGTTACATGCATAACCCAGATGTTTTAACTGGGGAAAAACCCCAAAACAACAACAAAACATATTTTCAGTGTGATCTCAGACCCTTCTGTAAATCTGACACTGGGTTTGACACTAAAAAAATAAAACCAAATAGTTCGTAATAATATTAATTTGAGGTTTTCTGACACCAATGAAATATATAAAAACAAAAAATTTGCATCTAAGGCCCAGTTAATTACTGCAACCGGGGCCCAGTTAATGACCACTCGTCACCCAATCACTGCCGTTCATACAACCCAGTTACACCACACTTAATCCTAAATCCTATCTTAAACTTCTGTGAACATGTAACATATCTGCAGTATTTGTGGAATTAGTATCCAATGAGCTATTCCAATTTTAGGATGCAGAAAACAAGAAATCTCTCATTTCTAGTAATAAATACAATATACCTAATTAACAACTGAAAGCAATTTCATTTACTTCTGAAGTATTGCAGAGATAAGATTAAGCCCCTGAACAACCTTGACTGAAACAAGTCCACCAACGGTTTATATGTGCCCCATATGTATAGGTTTTTTGGATTGCCCACTTTTAGCCTGCCACTTTCAGCCTGTTTTCTGGGCTAAAGTAACTGCCCATGCTAATGTGGAGCCCTGCTGACCCACATTCAACCCATGTGGGCATGCTGGTGGGGATATTGCATAGTATTTTTGAACATTTTACCATATATTTCTGTTTACTACATTCTAGAAAGTGTGTCTCGTGCATAAAAAGTACACATATGCACAACTTCTGTTAGCTCAGTCTGTTAGTTGTCATTATTATTTGTTATTTAAAAAATTTGTAGAAGTTTTAAAATGAAGTATGAGTGTAGTGTCTACACCAGAGTATAAAACCCTGGCACTAGCCTTAGTAATGCCTGAATGTTTGTTAATCTTCTCTGTCCCCAAAAGTGTTTAACTGTTTAATTATTTATGTGTTTAACATGTATAATTAAATTTATATCTGACAATCTGACAATTGCTGGGACACCTAATGGATGAAGTTCACACACTTCTCAGACAATATGAGACAAATCACAGCTACCACTATCAATGGAAGTGACCTTCATAATACTGTGTATGGAATCCTATAATCCTAACCAATATGAAAAGCATCAGACTTTTAACATTTGTTCAGATGATTTATGTTTTTTTCACTGTGAATGTCCTTAAGCTTCCCTTGCATGTTTAGTTTGAGGGCAAGTATATTGTTATTGACCATTTGTGACTGAAAGAAAGAAATTTTACTGCTACATCCTCATGTAAAAGGTTGTGTTAAAGAAAATATGAAAGAGTCATTGCAATAAATGGAAGGAAGTAGACTTTGCGCACTCCTTCTGCTGACATTTTTACAAGCAGCACGTAAAAATATCACTGGTCACATGGTGTTGGGAGAGTAGAGGATGAGTATTTCTTTCTGCATTTCTATGGCAAGTGCATCCTCCTAAAGGCCATGATACTGGTTATCTGTGGAGAGAATAGGCTAGGGGTGTGTGTGTGTGTGTGTGGGCAGTTGATTGGTTACTGTGTGTGTGTTGTGGGGGGTGGGGGAGGGAATGTTCAGGGATGTCTCAAACGTCCCCAAAAGGACAGGAATTATTTGACAATTTTGACCTACAAAACATTTTTTTCCTATAAATTTTTTTTTAAATGTTATTTTTCTCGCTGAGGGTAGCTGTAGGCATATCATTAATTAGCTGCATTAATAATGTCACTGGGAGGTCTGTGTGTTTGCATCTTTGTGGTGACGCTCATCTGAACCATGCATTGGCACACATAGCCTTGATAGTCATCTCCATAGCAACTCTTCCTTCTCTCCAAAGCTCTCTCAGTCATACACTCCAACCAATTCAGTTTGTTGCTGTAATTTGCAAGGCAAGACACCAAATAACTGGAATTAAAGCTGTAGCAAACAAGTCTGGAGAGGTTTTGTAGGCTTCATGTACAGGAGGTTTTATTAACAAAGCCAAAACAGAATCAAAATCTCAGTGTCTTAATGGTAGCTATGGTCAAACACAGAAAGGCAGACTATATTCAGACATCCAAACATTAATCAGAAGACAAGGCAAGAGTCCAAACAAAGGAATGGTATTCACAGTGTACATGGCTAAGGACTTACAAAGACACAAAAGTTGGTAAGGCTTTACTGATTTATGTCAGCACATGAATCACAGGAAAGCAGAGCCAAGGGGTTTCACACATTTCACAGTCTGTTATGGGAGATTTCTTTAATAACATTTGTTTAGACATCTCTCAAGATGATGTGAGCCAAATTTGGTGAAGATTGGACATAATTTGGAGGAGGAGTAGTAAAAATAGCACTTAGATGGAAGCATTTTTATGTTATTCTAACTTTTGACCAGTAGGTGGCACTGGTCTAGAATTTTTTTTGCATAGCCTCAGTTTATGGTCCTGAGGACACCCTCCAAGTTTTGTGTCAGTGCGCAAAATTGTTGCTGAGATACAGCCTCATTTCCTGTTTGGTGGTTTTGCTATCAGATTCATTGGTCCATTACGGACAAATAGTTTGGAGTGCTCAAAATTATTCTGATAACTGTTGTGAAGCTTGCTCTGATGATAATGTGTGCTAAATTTGGTGATGACTGGACAAAATTTGTTTTTGACAAAATCCAAGATGGCACAAAATCTAATTAGGTGGAAATTGATGTCATATGGTGCGTAAAACTCATCTTAACCCAGGGAATCCACGGCTTTTAAATTTTGGACAAATGATTAAAAAGTTATGATCATAAACTTCTAAATTATGCCCAAATTTAGAAAAATGTAGCCCACGCTAGAGCGTGGGCAACATTTGGCCCAATTAGTGTCCTAAATTTCACTTTTTAAGAGATGGGCTGCCATAGAAAAAGAAGAAAAAGAACACTAACAAGAACAAGAAGAAAAGGTAGAATAACAATAGGGTGTTAGGTATGCACCTTTGGCATACCATGTTGTGTTATCAATTATAAAGTGAATGTATTCTCACTGATGACATTTCTGAAAAGTTTTTACTCGCCTGTATTCAGAGTAGCATTTCTATGAAAGCACTTCCATTTTAACTAGTGTTTAAATCCATAGTTCATTTTAAAAACTTTCCTACAGATCCCCTGCAATTACACCACTGACCACTAGGGGTCCGCCGACCCCTGGTTGAGACGCACTGCTCTAGACGGTAGAGTACATAATATATAGTGTAAGTGTATAGTACGTGAATTGGGACACAACTTTAGTATGTACTCTGTGAAGCCTGTTTTCGGAACAGAAATAATGTAATGAGTAAACCAACTAATCGATAATGAGACCAGCAGACCAACTAATCGATAATGAGATTCTTTGACGAATCTTCATAACGATTTTCATAATCGATTATTATCGAATTTATCGATTAGTTGTTGCAGCTCTACTTACCACTGTGAAACATTCTGCTCAAGTTGTGTTTGCAAAGTTGGTTCCGCTTGATCATTCACATTTTCTGAATCTGACTCGGGCTCAAACTGATATGGTTAAACTGACGAGCCTTGGAGGCTTAAGCCAACCCGAAGCATTACATTTCCAAAACATGCTTGACGTTTTTGGCCAATCACGCAACAGATTAGCTGGCCAGTCAGAGCACTATAGGCTTTTCGTAAGGAGGAGCTTTGGAGAAATTGGGGCATTTCAGGCAGCCTGGGAATAAAGATATTTCAATAATGTACAGTATGTGACTTTTTTAAACATTATATAAAGCTATATAACATGTTTAACACACACACACACACACACATATATACGTATATGTGTATATATGTATATATATATATATGTGTATATATGTATATATATATATATATATATATAATTTTGTTTATTGGGTGTAGTAGAATACGATAGCTCTCTCTCTCTCTCTCTCTCTCTCTCTCTATATATATATATATATATATATATATATATGTATGTATATATATATATATATATATATATATATATATATATATATATGTATGTGTATATATATATATATATATATATATATATATATATATATATATATATATATATAGCTATCGTATTCTACTACACCCAATAAACAAAATAATTAACATTTTAAAAATGTTTAAAAATCATGATATGACCTGTTTAAGTTCTTCTCATATACGTACAGGGTCAGTCATGATATGTTGCCCCTTGAACAAAGAGGGTCAAGGGTCTGGCCCAAGTGCCCAACAGTGGCTGATTGTCAATGCTGGGGCTTGAACCTTTGAACATCTGATGTGTAATCCAAAGTAGAGCCCTGCACGGGACTGATTTCTTAATCCCGCTCCTGCAGAATTTCTGACTGTTACCGCCCGTACCTGCAACATGTCTATTCCACTCCTGCCTGCACCCGCAATGTTTGTATCCACTCCCGCCCACACCTGCAAAGGTGTGGTGTAGGTGTCACCTACAAAAAACCTGTTACTGTTCGACTGCGGTCCCAGGCTTGTGTGTCTCTCTTCCAACATCCACACACTAAATGCCCTGTCTGACGGCGCACTAGATGCAGGGATACTGAAAATAATACCTGCAGGAGAGTGGTTTCTGTTAAACTTCCACCATTCAAGCACACTGTCTGGATCTGGGTTGTCCGTGAGTCAGGTGCTGAGATATTCGGCTATTTCAACATTGACAGGCTTTGGCGATGAAATGAAGGATGCACCCTGGAGAATGTATGTCGTCTCAACCCAGAAGTGCCAGATTTGTGCCCGTTGTAAACAAATACTTTTGCACATTTATCGCAACTTACAAAGTTAAATCCTTTTCCATTTCTTTCAGTAACAACTGACAATTTTTTGGACTTGCCTTGCTTTGAATTTGTGAAGTAAATAGCCACCTTCAGTTTCTTAATGGAGTCAACTTCATTTGTTGACTCCATTCTTATTACGCGCCAAATCCCGGGACTATCCCGCGCTATATTTTTTGACCACCCACTCCCACCCGCAGCAAAGGTAAAACCGCCCGCTCCTGCAAGATTTGCGTTGGGTCTCGCGGGACCCGTGGGATCCCAATCCCAAAGCAGTCCTCTATTCCAAAGCCTTAACCACTGCCCCATATGTATGAATTAGAATTGGATTTGAAAGTTGGAATGTAACAAAAGGAATGGTCTTTGTATGTTTATTGGATTGTAATTATCTATAATTAGAGATGGGAATAAGTAACATAACATTAACATAACATTAAAATATTGGTGTTATCAGGGTCAATGTTTCATTATCGAATGGAAGACATTCCCATATTGTCACGGTTTCCCCTTTGGGCAGTGCGCTTGGAGAGCTGGAGGGCGCGCGCTTGCACGAGCAAGGTGCGCGAGCGCCAGCTCTTCGAATGTTGACAACCGTGACATTGTTTACTATGGACACGTGCATTTGTTTTGTTTCTGTTCTGTCTTCTCCCTGTTCTGTTATTGGTTGTGGTTCGGGGGTGTGCCTTTATTGTTTTCAGCTGCCAGCACTTAACGCTGATTATGTTTGATATATATACCGCGCATCTCCCAGTACACAGCGCGGAGCATTAGATATAGTTAGATTGATTTAGTTAGTTTGAACTTTAGATTAGTTCATTTAGTCCACGCTGGTTTTTACGCTCCCAATTTAAAGTCATAGTCATAGTTCATGTTTCTTGTTTTGTGTCTTGACCCTGTTTTCTGTGACCGCGACTTCGATTCCTGCTTTGCCCTGTTTATGCCTGTTTGCCAATCGCCCGACCCACTGCCTGTTTTTGACTACACATCTATTTTACGTTTTGGATTTATCTGCCTGGCTCCTTTAATAAAAGCTCTTAACTGCGATTGCTTCCGTATCCTACTCCCTTACGTCTCGCGACGTGACACATATATCAACACGGTTTTTGGCTTTTATTACAAAGATGCTGCAAGTATGAGAAGAATGAGAAGCATTTCTAATTCTTTTAAGTATTCATATTAGATATAATGTAGAAATATTTTAGTTCTGAGGATTTGTATGTGTGGAATTTCAGAATTCCCAGTACACAGCTTTTTAAGACTCCTATTTTCCATGTCCTGTTATTACTCATCATTTCTAGTTTTGCTTTTGTGAAAACAAATGATAAGAAAGGTGTCACGGATTTCCCCTCACGGGGAATGGCAGAGCCTTTCAGAATGGACTGCCTGAAGCGCAACAGCACATGTGTCCGGGTAGTCATGTTTTGTTTGTTTCCACGTGTGTTTTCGTTATGGTTTCTGTCCTGTCTCTGCCCCTGTACACAAGTACATGAGTGCAACCTTAGCTAAATCTGGAAATTCACGAAACAAGTCCAATCCATAAAAACTATTAGGGAATTCCCAAAGCAAACCTGATTATCATGTTATACTAAATCACTCTCCCAGAGAAGAAAAACAAATCATATCCAGGATGATATTTCAGTGTTAAATCTTAATTCAAAGCATTTCATGCAGTGTTTGCTTGGGGTCATTTATACATATGTATATATACATATACGTTATATATATATATATATAAATATAAATAAGAGTTCATATTTAAAAATATTTCGAACCATAGGGTTTTCAGATTCTACTTGTGCTATCAAGTGTTACGACACGGCGAAATCGGCACGGCAGCTCACAACGTGTAGTGCTGCCCAGGCCCAGGAGGACTACACTTCCCAGTCATACCCACGCTCGAGTTCGCCAGAGTTCGCCGAACACCTGCAGACACCTAAGGTTATATAAGGACCTCCCTAGCATTAGCCGCTTGCGAAGTAACCGCTCAGCAGCCTTGTCTCTGTTTGTTTACCAAGATGATTTTCATAGAAGTGTTGTCCCTGGTGCTCGAACTTAACGCTCGTCTTTCACTACGCTTTTGCCTACGCCCCGATACATAGCTTACCTGCTCTGTCCCAATTCGATTCTCGTTTGGTGTTCATTCTCACGTCATCTCTCCGCTCGCCCGCGCTTGTCTCCGTCTACGCTTCGAAACATCAAGACAAATTATCTTACTGAGACTAAAGAAAAACTCCTCTGGCAGCACACGTGTAAATGTTATTAGTGTTGCCCAAATTGTAGACTTGTAGTGTGGTGCAAATTTAAAAAGTCTGTCTGGAACTGACACTACACTAGAAGTGAAGTGACAAGCTTTAAAAAATAATGAGCACATGGAGTACTATTTAAAGCCTTGTGTGGGCACAAAACAGAGACTATATAATTCAATGTAGCCGTAGAGCTCCCATCATATATTCCAGTGAAATCAAAATAAAATATTTTATTTCATACCCAAAAACATTTTTTCCCTTTGACTGGTGTCGTCATTATTAATCTCAACTTTAGCCTTTCCTGTGGTATGAGGAAAGTGTGCTAGAGTCCTTGAAGGCCTCTTTAGTATAATGATTGATGTGCATCTAAATGTCAGTTGTCACAGCAAAAGAGCAGCTGTATAGTGTCACGAGATTGACGTAATGGAGGTTAGGATGGATGCAAATGCAGATAAGAGTTTATCTAGAGAGAGACAGGCAGACAAATCCAAAACATGAGACAGTAGCCAGGTCAAGAAACAGGCAATGGGTCAGGAGATTGGCAAACAGGCATAAACATGGCAAGGCAAGTATCGAGAATGAGAAACAAGAAGCAAAATCAACGAACATGAAACAAAACATGGAACAGGGTACAAACGCCTGGTATGGTGATAACACTCAATATTCACAAAGTCATTGTGTTCAAACAGTCTCTTTATACTGTGGTTGTGAGTGCTGTGAATTTAATGCATGATTAGAATGAATGTGATTGTTCTGGGAATTGCCGTCCATGGTGGCCATGTTTGTAGGTTTGCTGTGATATGACAGAACCCCTCCCCCCCTCCCAAGGACGCTTCCCAAAGCGCCCTCTGGGCAAATGTCTTCATAGACCTTCAGGTTCCAATGCAGGAATTGTCTGACATGTGACATGTTCCTCGAGGGGCCAAGGAGCAGACCGGGGGCTGGGGCTGGTTCGCTGGGGTCATTAGGCAAGACCCAGGCTTGGGAAGTTGTGTCGTCCGCTTTAGACAGGTGCTTGACTTGGTGGGCCGTCTCGTTGGCCCTTCTTGAGTGTGGAGCAACATTCTCAGCAGGGCAGTAAGGCAGAAGGTGTTAGCAGAACCTGGTTGGTTGTGACGACGGCTTCAGGCGTGAGCAGAACCTGTTTGGTTGTGAGGTTGGCTTCAGGCATGAGCAGAACGTGGTTGGTTGTGTCAGCAGACTCGTGTGTGAGCAGAGCTTGGTTGTCCATGTCAACAGACTCAGGCATGAGCAGAATTTGGTTATCCGTGTCAGCAGATTCGGGCGTGAGCAGAACTTGGTTATCCGTGTCAGCAGACTCGGGCGTGAGCAGAACCTGGTTGTCTGTGTCAGCAGACTCGGGCGTGAGCAGAACTTGCTTGTCCCTTATCAGCAGACTTGGGTGTGAGCAGATCTTGGTTGGTCGTAACGTCAGCTTCAGGCATGAGCAGTAACTGGTTGGTCATGACATTGGCTTCAGGCATGAGCAGAAACTGGTTGGTCATGATGCCGGCTTCAGGCATGAGCAGAACCTGGTTGGTCATGACGTTGGCTTCAGGCGTGAGCAGAACCTGGTTGCTAGTGACATCGGCTTCAGGCGTGAGCATAACCTGGTTGTTCGTGACGTCGGCTTCAGGCTTGAGCAGAACCTGGTTGGTCATGACATCAGCTTCAGGTGTGAGCAGAACCTGATTGGTCGTGACGTTGGTTTCAGGCGTGAGCAGAACCTGGTTGGTCGTGATGTTGATTTCAGGCATGAGCAGAACCTGGTTGGTCGTGATGTTGGTTTCAGGTGTGAGCAGAACTGGTTGGTCATGACGTCGGTTTCAGGCATGAGGAGAACTTGGTTGGTTGTGTCAACAGACTCAGGAATGAGCATAACTTTGTTGTCCATGTCAGCGACCTTGGCCTGGAGCTTGGTGTGGGTGGTCGCCTCATCAGACTGGAACTTGGCATGGAAGCTCACAACGTCAATCTCAAACTGGAACTTAGCGTGGAAGGTCACATCGTCAATCCCAGACTGGAACTTAGCGTGGGGGGTCACGTTGTTGATCTCAGACTGGAACCTGTCTTGGGAGGTCACCTCGTCGATCTTTAACTGGAACTTGGCATGGGAGATCGCGTCGTCGACTTCAGACAGGAACTTGGTGTAGGAGGTCGCCTCATCGACCTCAGACAGGAACATGTCTTGGCAGGCTGCCTAGTCGATCTCAGACAGGAATGTGTCTTGGGAAGCCGTCTCTTTTCGACCTCGGACAGTAACTGGGCTGTAGAGGTCGTCTCTTCGACCTCAGACAGGAACATGGCTTGGGAGGCCGTCTCGTTGACCTCAGATAGGAACATGGCATGGGAGGACACCTCGTTGTCTTCTAGCAGGAACTTGACTTTATGCTGGAGCTCTGGAGATGAGACCGCCTCGTGGGGGGCTCATGCTGGAGCTCTGGGAATGAGACCGCCATGTAGGTGTCATGCTGGAGCTCTGCAGATGAGACTACCTCGTGGGTCTCAGGTTAGAGCTCTGGAAATGAGGTTGCCATGTTAACCTCCAGCTGGAGGTCTGCAGGTGAGACCACCTCGTGGGTTTGGGGAGGAGGTCACCCTGTTTGCCTGCTCGTAGGTATATCTGCGACGCTGTCCCCCCCCAAGAAAATTTTTTCCAGTCAGCAGTCAGCAAGAAAATATTTAGGGTAGCTAAAAAACTCATCGTATGGATCTGGGAGTCCTATAACAGTCCACAGGGGTAACTGGATCGAATCCAAACCTGGGACACAATGAACCCGAGCCACTGCCCTTTGTCTGGCTTGGGGTTCACCAGTGTGGTTTCTTCTCCATCTTCCTGCTGCATCCATGGTGTGGCGAAGTATTCTGTCACGAGATCGACATAATGGAGGTTAGGATGGATGCAAATGCAGATAAGAGTTTATCTAGAGAGAGACAGGCAGACCAATCCAAAACATGTAACAAGCAAGGTCAAGAAACAGGCAATGGGTCAGGCGATTGTCAAGCAGGCATAAAAATGGCAAGGTAAGAATCAAGAATGAGAAACAAGAAGCAAAATCAATGGACATGAAACAAAATGAGGAACAGGGTACAAACGCTTGGTATGGTGATAACACTCAATATTTCGCAAAGTCATTGTGTTCAAACTGTCTCTCTATACTGTGGTTGTGAGTGCTGTGAATTTGATGCAGGAGTGCATGATTAGAATGAATGTGAGTGTTCTGGGAATTGCCGTCCATGGTGGCCATGTTTGTAGGCTGCAGTGCAGGATGGGAAATGTAGTCACTGGTTTGCTGTGATATGACATATAGGTTACATGAGAATGTGAAAGAGAGCAGCTCAGGAAAACTGCAGCTGCATGCTGGTTTTAAATACAGTCGTGAAAAAAACAAGTATACCCCATTTAAATCGTTGGCTTTTTTGACATATTTGGACAAGCAAACATTTGATAATCTTTGAAACAGAGCCTATTAATGACTTCATTAATGGCTTCAGTCATTAATCAGCCTATTAATGACTCTGTTTCAAACATGATCAAATGTTAGAACAATATACTTGAACAAAACCACAAGTACAATTAGCTTTTTCAATCATTTATTCAACAGAAATATCGTTAGATGTGATATCCATCTGTGGAAAAAGTCAATACACCATGGGCCTCAGAAGCTAGTTTTGCCCCCTTTAGCAGAAATAACATATTGTATGCATTTTGCATAGTTGTCCACTAGGTTTGCTGGAATTTTTTGACCACTCTTCCATACAATATTCTTTCAGTCGCACAATGTTTGCGGGTTTTCATGCAGGTACTGCCCATTTCAAATCCCCCCAGTTTTTCTGATAAAACTGAAATGGAGATTGGATACTCACCATTCCAACGCAGGGCTTTTAACTGCCATCAACAACTCTGTGACTTGAGTTCTGTCAGATGCTTGGAATTACTCGTCATCAATGATGATACACAGCTCATCCAGAATATGCCTGAATACTCACTGTTCAGTAACTGGTGTTATCCTCTGCATCTGGTCTAACAACAGGGCTCCACTTAAGTCCAAGTCCCTGTCTATAGTTGATATATCTCAACAGCGATGACCAGCACCATAATTAGCAGCTCAACCCTGATGTTTCACTTCGTCATTTTGCTCTTCTGATCTGTTCCTCCGATAAAGCCTCATACATGAACAGAAAAATCACAAAATCTAACAAAAACCTCAATATGTTACTACTCGTTGAAACCTGGCAAGTACCCAATGATTATTTGCAGCAGAACCTACTTATACCACATGGATATAATCACCTTTCCCGACCATGGCTACACAGCAAGGTGGGTGGCCTTGCTGTCATCAATCAAAATGATTTGCATTTCACCCAACTAAACTTTCACAACACTAATACATTATGTATTAGTGGTATACAATACAATATGTGGTATTGAAGGCTGTTTCTCACTGTCCTCTCACAATTATTCTATTATATCATCCTCCTAAGGCTCAATCAGACTTTTTCTCCAAACTCATTGAACTGTTAACTCTTGCCTGTGCTTCGTCATCACGTGTCCTCTTGCTTGGTGATGTTAAAATTCATGTGGATACAATGGGCTCTAACTCATCTCAACTATTGTCTGGTTTTTACTGTTTCAATTTGACTCAACATGTGACTTTTTCTACTCGCACTCATGGTCATACTCTTGATATAATTTGTACATCTGGGTTTGAAATTGCTTCAATCTCTTTTGACATTATCATCTTTGATCACAAGCTCATTGAATTTTGTCTCTGTCTACCTGCTCAAAAGAAATGCAGTAAAACAATGATGAACTTAAATATCTTGATGCCACGTTAGTCTCTGCTTCCATTGCTGCCGCTACAATTTCTGATGTCTTTGATATCTCCTGTCCTTCAATGATACTCTCAAAGTACCACTCTGTTATTTCTGTTATTTTGCATGAGCACACTCCTATTAAGACTAGGTCTGTTCCCTCCTCCCACACTTCCTCCTGGTATACACCTGAGCTCCAGGCCTTAAAAGTCACTGGTAGATGGCTCAAGCAGCTTTATAGGAAAACTGGTCTTATTGTTTACCATCTAGCTCTCATTGATCACCTCAACACATACAAAACTGCTCTGAACTCTACATGATCTAGCTATGTTTCTTCAATTGTCAGAAAACAAGCAGTAGGCCTAAGGTTTTGTTTGACACAATAAATAAGCTCACTCAGCCTCCAGCTCATAATATTCATGCATCTGAAGAGCTCTGTTCTTTTCTGAATTATTAACAGGAAAAGTTGAATGCTGTCTGCCAGTGCTTTGTAGGCAAGGTCTCAGATTTTAGGTTTCTGCCTGACTACTCTTGTCAACAATTGTTTAGTTTTATTCCTACAACCCCCTTTTCAATCAGTGACTTATCACTGAAATCCAGTTATTCATCTTCGTCAGTTCTGATTTGATCCTGCTCTGATGCTGTCATTCTGTCCTCTCTACACCTCTCTCACACTTCATAAACAGATCTTTAGCTTCTGCTTCTCTCCCATTACCACTTAAAACTGCAGCAGTTCTTAAAAAAAAAAAAAAAAAAAAAAAAAAAAACTAACTTGGACCCTACTGTTCTCTCTAATTTCCTTCTAATTTCCTTACTGTTGATTTCCAAAATATTGGACCAGTGCAATCTTTCCTTGCTCAAAATTATCTCTTTGATCCCTTTCAGTCCGGCTTTCGTCCACTCCATAGAACTGAAACTGCCCTTGTAAGGGTTGTCAATGACCTACTACTCTCTAGTGACTCTGGTTCTCTCTCTATTCTTCTATTACTTGATCTTGGTTCCGATCTTAGTTATGGCATATTTCTCTCCTGCCTCTCTGATATCAGAGTCACGGTGCTGCTCTCTCGTGGCTTACTCCATATCTCACGGACAGACAAGTTTACATCTCAATGCTGCATCTCATCTCATAAGTCACCTGCAGTTGCTCTGAAACTAGGTGTCCCTCAGGGATCGGTTCTTGAACCTCTACTATTCATTATATTTATAATGCCTTTGGGTTAACTTATTTGCCACCACAGGTTCAGTTACCACTGTAGCATTCAAATTTATACAGTTTATAGATCTGCTTCCACTCTCCAGACCGGTGCACTATCAGCATGTGTAAATGAAATTTTAAAAAACTCCAATTTTTTAAAAACTGAATATAGAAAAAACTGAGATCATTATTATTAGAATACCTGCACTCACTAAAAACATTCTCTTTGACTTGTGACATTGACAGTTCTCCCATTAAACCATCCAGTATTGTAAAGAATTTAGGCATCATCTATAATTCCTCCCTCACCTTAAAAGCTCATATAAATTCCATCTCTAAAATTAGATTCTTTCACCTTTGTCCATTGCTCGCCTCTATCCCTTCATTAGCCGCAAAGACGCCGAAACACTGGTTCATGCATTTATATCCTCACGTATTTACTATTATTATATACTTTCAATGACTGTACCATCTGTACTGTGTTTAAATTTTTTTGTGTTTGTCCATGATTGTTCATTGTTTATGTATTATTGTATTGTATTAATATTGTAAAGCGTCCTTGAGCTCTGGAAAGGCACTATATAAATTAAACATATTATTATTATTATTATTATTATTATTATTAAGCACTCTTTGATATTATGCAGAATTCATAGTTGAATCATAGAAAGCAAGCTGTCCAGTACCTGAGGCAGCGAAGCAACCCCAAACCATAACAAATGCACCACTGTGCGTCACAGTTGGTATGAGGTGCTTCTCCTGAAAAGCTGTCGTTGATCTGCGCCAAACATGTCTGCGGTTACTGTGGCAGTAACGAACCTTTGATTCGTCTGTCTAGAGCACATTATTCCAAAAGGTCTGGTCTGTGCCTATGTGCTCATCTGCAAACTGTAGTCTTGCAAAGGCTTTTTCCTGGCACGCCTCCCATGCAGGTCAAATTTGTGCAGTCTTTTTCTGTGTGTAGAAGCATGCACCTTGACACCAACAGTTGCAAGACTTCAGTTGCAAGCAAATCCTATGATTAAATTTTGTGGCTTGCTTTTTGTTTAAATTTGCCAGGACGGCAAGTCCTGGACAAATTGTCAGTCGTTTGAAATCTGTGCCATTTGTAGATTATTTTCTTAACAGTGGAATGATGTATTTCAAATAATTTGGAGATCTTTTAAAATCCCTTGTCAGACTCCTAGGCATCCACAACCTTTTTTTCAGAAGGCCTTACAGAACTTTTTAGATCTTGGCATGATGACACCACACACCTCAATAACAAAGGGAACACCAGACACTAGATATGAAAGGTGTGTAAATAAGACCACCTGCACTTCCTAAGCAGGTTCTAATCACTGGAACCCAATCTTGATCACCTGATTCTAATTTTATGGATTTGAAGGTGTGATAAATGCAGGGGTGTACTTACTTTTTCCATGTGACTGATCCGTTTTTTGTTTATTTAAATTGTGAAAATTACTACAAAATGTAATTTTTTTGTGTCAATTGATAGGGTATCAACTTTATTGATAGGCACTGTTTCAAAGACGATCAAATGTTTGCTTGTCCAAATATGTTGAAAAAGCCAACATTTTCCTTGGGTGTACTTATTTTTTCACATGATTGAGGAGTGTATAAAAACTGAGTGACATGGACACATGGCAATATCACTGTATAGAGCTTTCACTCACAGCCTGGGAAAACCTTGGAAATCCTGAATTGTCTTTGCTATGGTTTTACTCGGTGCTGATGTCTATGATGATAAAGATTTGTACAAATCTGTACAAGATTTGTATAATATCAAACTGCAGACTTTGGATGAAATGCTGTCTGGCATTAGTTTGCATTGGTGTTCATGGCAGGAGAGTGTAAACATGCCAGCAAGGTAGTGAGATGGAGAACGGTTATGATGTTGCCACTTGTCCTGGAGTGAGATCAGTGGTATAATTGAATGACCTCCATTACTGCTCCCTGGATGGGCTTGGGAGCTTGTACTCTATCATGCTTAAGTTGAATGACTGCAAGCACAACATTTTAAGATTACATCTGTGATGAAGGTCTTCATTAGCATCTGGCCTTTTTCATCCTGAGAGTCAGTGAGGTGGAAGCTTAACCTGATTTAAACTAACCTCATTTTCTAATTTCATTTAAAGTCATATAAAATTTACAAAGCACTCACTAATCATCAATTAAGGCATGCTTGATGCAAAACTTGATATTATTACTTTATAGTAATAGTAGTGAGATCATAGTCTTTTTGAAACATATGGGTTATTTAGTGTGTAAATACAGTATAAATACTGGAGCTTAAGCTCAGGGTATTGGGATCACTTTTGAGAATTCTCATCGGTGTGGATCTCGTGTGGTGGAATGGAACAATAAAGCTGGACCCTTGCTTCTTCTCACTCACGGCTGGTGTATTTTTTCTATCTCCAACTGGGCTCAGAGGTAGATGTGAGTATTGGCTTCTAAGTTGAATTTTAAATGTTTTTGGGTAATAGGCTAAATTTGAGCCAACAGTGAACATCACACTGTTCAACCACCATAATCAACACTATTCATTCTTCTTGAATTATTTTTTACCATTTTTAGGTTGGATGAATTTGCTATTTGAGGTCATTTTTTTAGAGCAACTTTTTGTGCACACTTAGCCTGTCACATCATGGTGCCATGTTAATGCTGAAATTGGCATGGGACTTCATTCCTCAGAGCACACTGTGGGCTACAAATATGGCCACTGTGGACTACAACACTAGCTGCCTGCTAGCATGTTTACATGCATATAAAATTCTGTCTAAGGTCTATATTTGGGTTGCAGCTATATTCCAAATATGCGTACAGGCATCAGAATATTCCTGTATACGTGGTTGTTGTAAGTATGCCTGAGTTGCCATTCCTAAATACCTAGCCTACAGCTAAGCATCTGTTGGCACCCACAATTACTTGTGGACTGAGCATGCGCATATATCTCCTTTCAGTGGATTTTCTGAAGAAGGTGTTTACATGCAACACATTTCTGATTAAAATAGGCATATCCCAGGGGTGGGAATCAGAATTTGGGGAATCAGAATATTGCTGTAATCTGAATCAGGCAACCGGATTGCTGCGGTTACATGACTCAATACTAATTAGAATATTGTCAAATAATTGTCAAATTAATATAATATAATATATAATATAATTAATATTGATGTGCATATAAAAATAGTCATTGATACATTCACCATGTCATAATAGTCATGACATACAATCACCATATCTCCTAGGCCAAGAGAGCGATCATCAGCTTGTAACCGCTTTTTGACTATATAGTATACAGTTATAGAAGGGAAAATATTTACAATTGCACTATGCAGTGTCACCCAGATAAGAATGTTCCATGTTCCATGTTGATTCTGGTTCCTTACAAGGTTTTTTCCTCATGTCATATCAGAGAGTTTTTCATTGCCACTGTTGCATCTGGCTTGTTCATTAGGGATAAATTTATAAATTTAAAATTTATACCTGGAATTTATTCACACTCACTGTCCAACTCTGTGTTTGGGAAACTACTTTGATAATGTAGTTTTTTAAGCTACAAGCTGCTCATAGTTTGAAGTAGTTAAGCTACAGTCAGCTACTTTTTAAAAAAGTAGTTAGCTACACTACAAGTTACTATCAAAAAGTAGTAGTAACTACATTGAAGCTACTTAAATGGGCAACATTTTAGTATGTCATGATTGTGAATCAGCATATGAATAACTGCATAATTTTGCATAAAGAAATTAAACATAATTTAAAGATAATTCAGAACAATTATGAATTTATAGTCTTATTTTATTTATAGACCATCCAAAAATACATCCAATGAGGCTCTTAATTCCTGTGAAGCAAGCGGGCACCTGAGATATGCAATGAAGAGGACCATTACAATTGGACAAAAATACATAGCTATATCGCTACTTGTTTGAAAAAGTAACTCATTACTGGAAAAGATAAACTATTTTTAAAGTAGCGGAGCTACTGTCACGCTACTGAAAAATGTATTTACATTATTAGCATCGCTACTTTTAGATAACTACTCCCCAACACTGGTCCACTTTAATAGGAACACCTGTACACCTCCTCATTCATACAGTTATCCAATCAGCCAATCATGTGGCAGCAGCACAATGCATAAAATCATGAACATACAGGTCAAGAGCTTCAGGTAGTGTTCACATCAAACACCAGAATGGGAAAAAATGTGATCTCTGTGACTTTAACCATAGCATGGTTGTTAGTGCCAAATGGGCTGGTTTGAGTATTTCAGAAACTGTTGATCTCCTGGGATTATCACACACAGCAGTCTCTAGACTTTACACAGAATGGTGCAAAACACACACACACACAAAATAAAACAGCCTGTGTGAGGATGGTCTGCAGACTGAAACGCTTTGTTGATGAGAGAGGTCAGCAGAGAATGACCAGACTGGTTTGGAGCTGACAGGAAGTCTAATAAGCACTCTTTACCATGGCAAGCAGAAAAGCATCTCAGAATTCACAACGCATCAAACCTTAAGGTAGATGGGCTACAACAGCAGAAAACTACATCATGTTCAACTCCTGGTAGCCAAGAACAGGAATCTGAGGCTATCATGGGCACAGACTCAACAAAACTGGACAGCTGAAGACTAGAAAAAGACTAGGTGAGGTTTTTATTTATTTATTTATTTATTTATTTATTTATTTATTTATTTATCTTCAACTGTCCAGTTTCACAAATCATGTTACATGAGTTACTCACACATTCTGATTACATCCCTATTCATAATCACACACACACACACACAACTTAAAATACCTGGACTACACTGAAGCCTGGAATACACTGAATGCAAACTCATAGTGATTACCCTAGTGACAATTCTAAGCCTTTGGTCTCATGGTGCAGTTCCAGTTGTGACTTTCTGTTGCTACTTTGCCTTTCATGTTTGCCTTTGTTTAGCCTGTTTGCTGAATACCTGTGCCTGTTTTTTGATCTCGTTGCTGGATTTGTGTTGTTGGATTTTCTGTGATACTTTAATAAAATGAGCATGCACTTGCACTCTTAGGAAGTTTATTTTTTATTGTCTGAAAGCATCAGTGTCCTGATTTCATTTATTTAACATTTGCTAAATTATTGTGCAATATACACTAAACGCTAATTAATTTCAGAAATGGCATTTGATGGCCAATAAGAGTGGATAAGGCAAGAATGATTGCAGGATGCACAAAAATGTTCTGTAGACTTTTAATCTCAGCTGTATTCCCATGTTGTAGCTGGTAGACTTAGTAGTAGAGGCAGGGTATTCAATATGCAGTCCTTCAGTTTTTTATAATTGCTTACACTAGGAGAATAGACTGATTTTTAGAAATTTATGTGCTTGTAGTCTAACTATGAATGAGCAGTGAAGATGCCTGCAGGTGATAAGAGCATGGTGCCACCATCAGTGTTGCCATGGCAGCACTACTTCTCATCCAACTATTGCCCTGCAATATTACTTATTGTGTTCAGTTGGTGAATAATGTGCATTCATTCAAGAGTTAATTTAATTTCACAAGCACTGTGTCACCCAGAGCGAGGGAGTGTCAATGGCAGTTTAGCAATTCTGTGTTCTTAGTATGGCTCCTGCATTTTCAGTTCTTTCAATACACTTGGAATGGCGGTTCTTTATCCGCTGTATCTGCAAGAGCTCCCAAAGATAAATGTCAGTGACAAATATTTTCATGTATTATTTCAGAATTATTAATCTAACTTTTACAGAAGTGAAATCCATAATTTAACCTCCCCTACAAATAAGTATTCTGTACCCCACAACCCTTTCGCTATTCATTTCCAATATTTGTTATTTTCTTATGTATTTCCTATGCTTATCATTATTCTAACAAATATGTTTGCAGTGCCATTAGCTACTAACAATATGTTGAGCTAGCATGTAACAATCCATGCCCTTTTGCTAATGTAATATCAGAAGCTGTGTCAGACATACAGGGCTTTGCAGCTTCATTAGGAAACGCCCGAAGCACAGGGGAAAAAAGGAGCAATAAAATCAGGTGTGCAAAAATGGCAGTGACTAATATATGCAACATATACAGTGACATTCAACTTGCCTTCTGTGACTACTTATCACTTCTCTGGGCAAATTACATTATTGTATATTTTCTGTATGAGTGAAAGTTTGTAGGGCAATGAATATTCTGTTCAAATGCTGCTCCTGAGGATGAAGACTTTTACTATTGCCACTCAAGTAAGAAATTCCAGATTGCTTGAGGAAAGTTTCACTACTTCGTGTGGGTATGTTTATATGTAGCCCAATTATCTGATAATCATGCAAATAATAATAAAAAAACTGTCATGTGTACACCTGGATACAGTAAATACAATAAACTGAATGAGATATGTGCAAATGAACTTTGTGTCTTATCAAATGTTGTTAATCTAAAATAGGACACTAATTACTGTGGTTTTAAATATGATTAGTTACACAATCAGAATCTTTGCTTGCATTTTGCATATGTGCATTTTTTGCCTAATTGCATGCACCAAATTCATTCATTCATTTTACTTCTGCTTTTCCTGGTGGAGAATTGTGGTGGAAACATTCCTTGATATTTGAGATGTCTCGCTGATCTGTCATAGAATGACTTCTGCTTCAATTTCTGTCTCTTTAGTCTCTGTCCAATTTTTTTTTGGAGCAGCAAAAGCTCAGCAAGTGACAGTCAATACTGCAGAGGTGACGCTCTGTAACTGAGTTGGGCAAGATAGGGATCCAAATTGCTATCAAATTTCTTCCTTTCTGCTGTTCCACTGAAGACTGAAGATACAACGGGCTAGAGTCTTGCATCATGAATGCCATACTGCTCTACGAACCCTCTCCACACTCTACTATTAAAGCATAGTCCATTGTCACTCATCACTGTGGTTGGAATGCCATGTGGTTCTAAAATGAATTTTGCATGCTGTGGAAGCGGGAGCGTGCCCAAGCGCCGGTTTGTGAATGGAGCCTGGAGCTGGAGAAGGTGTGTGGTGAGGAATTCACACCTGTGAGGAATTCTATTAATGATTGTTCAGTGTTACAGTGGGGAGATGCGAGGATAAAAAGGAGAGAGAGAGTGCAACCAGCACAAAGCAGTGTGTATGCGTGTGTGTGTCCAAATAAGCTGAAAAGTGAAAGAAAAAATAAAGTGCCTTTTGAGTTGTCCCAAGCCTGCCTCTGGCATCCTCACTCCTGCTGAACCAATATTGAGTGTTATACATGGATGTGACACATCTTGAAGATGTGCTAGACAGCAAGGAAATCTTGAGCTTCTTCCACTCCTGTTTGACTGTCCATTTTAACAAATTTTTTTTTTCTGCAGGAGCACACAAATGCCAGAGATCTTTGTTGATAAGTAGGGAATTAATTTACCTACGACATTGACCATTCTCATGATGAAAAATACACGTGTTCTGTCTGTGGGCCTTGGTATATTTAATATAGCATTGATTTTGGATTGATCTGGCTAAACACCTTGCACAGACACTCTGTCTCCCAATAAGACAATCTCTCGAGCTCAGAATTGGCATTTGCTTTAATTGAGCTTCAGTCCATTTTTTCAGATCCTCTCCAGCACTTTTATCAGTCAGTTGTGTTCTTGCATTGTGGTGCACCATACAATGATCTCCTCTACGTATGTTCGTGCTCCTTCCAGCCCCTTTTTGATGTGTTCCATTGCTCTATAAAATATTTCCAATGCTGAGACCAACGGGTAATCTTAGAAAACAGTATCTGTACAGTAATGGTGTGTGAAAGCAGACCTCTTCATCTCCCTCCACTGGCTTCCTGTAGCCACCCCCGCATCAAATTCAAGACCTTGTCTGGAACAGCACCTTCCAACCTCAACAATCTCCTGAAGGCTTATGTTCCCTCACGTAGTCTGCGATCAATCAACGACCGACACTTAGTAGTGCCTGCTCAGCGTGGCTCAAGGTCCCGTTCAAGAACTTTCAAGCTAACTTTTCCTCAGTGGTGGAATGAACTTCCAACCTCAATCTGGACCAGCTAAAGACCCACCTGTTCCTTTAACACCTAACCAACCCCTGAAAAAACAAACAAAAAAACCCCAAACTTACTCTGGCATTTACGCCTCTACTTTGCACACTTTGCTTCTTTGGAACTCAATTAATGGATCTTGTATGGTAGCACTACTTGTATTGTTCTCTGCTTGATATATCGCTTTGCTTGTATTTTCTCATCTGTAAGTCACTTTGGATAAAAGGTTCTGCTAAATGAATAAATGTAAATGAAAGCTTCAGTCCCTGGTGGTGCTGTAATCCAGCTTCACCTGCCAGAAGCCTTGTAATATGTCTAGATTTGTAAAGTATCTGACCTCGGCCATCTCACAGGTCATTTCTTCACGTTTTGGTATTTGTTATTTGGTAGTGTTCATGTTTATGTAGTCATTCAGGTCCTTTGGGTCAATGCACAAATTGGGTTTACCCAGTCTGTTGGTTCCTGGACCTTTTTAATCACCTCCAGTGTGATCATCTTGTCCAGTTCTTTCTTCAGACGATCCCTCAGTGGTGCTGGAACTCTTCATGCACGGTGTAGAACAGGCTGTGCATGCTCTTTTAGTTTATTTTGTAATTGAATGGCAGAGTACCAAAACCCATGAAGAAATCAGAAAAGGATTGCACAATAAAATCTGCAGTCACTCACACTTTTCATAGCTGTGTTGCTATGGTACACTCTTTTTATCAGCTCTAGTTCTTCACAGGTTCTATCATGAAGTAATAAATAATGAGTCTTTATTGATCACATATACATTACAGCGAAATTGTTTTCTTCGTATACCCCAGCATGTCAGGAAACTGGGGTCAGAGCACAGGGTCAGCCATGATACAGTGCCCCTGGAGTAGAGAGGGTTAAGGGCCTTGCTCAAGGGCCCAACAGTGGCAGCTTGGCAGTGCTGGGCTTTGAACCCCCAACCTTCCGATCAGTAACACAGAGCATTAACCACCAAACCACCACTGCCCCCTAGTTTGCCCACTGTAGTCTTTCAGCACTACTGTCTTCTTCTGTGCTTTAATGTCAGATATGCGGATCAAATTAGACACACCAGTGTTTAACTTGCATGTGACTACAGCTCCATTTATAATCAGTGGTGCTATCCAATTATCATCTTGTGCAAAAAAAATTTTCACAGTTCACAATGCCCATAAAAATGTTTCAGACAGTGTCCTCAACTACATTAACAGATGTTCCTTTCATTTTCCAAAAGCTGGACATTGTCTTGGCTTGTGCTGTGAACTGCAGCACTTACAGTTGACATCAGACTGTGGTGTAGGTTCCTTCTGTACCTGAGTATGTCTTCTCCTCTGGTTGGAGACTGTGCCAACTGTTACAACATCATTTGTAATGGTGTTGCCCACTGCCATGTGTCCAAATGTTCACGTTTATTTGGGATAGCTCATTTGCATAACAAATATTAATTGCTCCCCCCAAAGACAGTTCAGGTACCCTGATATTCTTCCCTTATGTCTTTTTGTCCTGTACGCCAAACACAATATGGTAATTTATCATGGAGTCCATTAAATTGGCAAATTTCCAAGACTGTGCTTTTAATTTAGGTCAGAATTTTGCAATGGCCATCAGTCTCAAGTTTAAAAACGTGATTCAATACTGTCTCCAAGAGATTTCAAACACCCCCTAGACTTTGTGTGCATTCCAGTTAATTTATTTAAGCCCAAGTCACAGTTGCATCCATAACGCATCATCAGCAATGATTAAGAAGGCCAATGTAAAAAACAATAGCAAATATAATAAACGTGAATGAGGTGTATTAGTTGCTCAGTCAGTAAATGCATTTGAAGAAACAAGAAATAAAAAGACTAAGCAAACACTGTTTAATTAAAGTACAAACTGCATGAAGTAACAAACAAAAGAAAGAATAAATTTGGGTAATTGCAAGCACAGCTGTTTACAATGTTTGCTATTCAGAAGAGACATGGTATGATTACTGACTTAAAAATAGCAATTGTACTGGCTATCTGACTTTCAATAAGTGTGTTATGTGTATCATAGTTTTATACCTGTAAGACCCTATCAGTCTCAACCATACAGGTTTCATAATAATACCTAAGAATTTTTTTTAGCTCTGCTGGTGCAACTAATTGTGGAAACAATGGCTTCAGCCTAATCTGGGATTCGAATGAATTTATTCATATTGGTAAAAAGCTTTGCATGAAAATATATTAATTGTTAGATACTGTAATGCTCATAGTGAATATCACATTTCTCTATCCTTCATGAGTAGAGTTGATTAAATTCTTTAGTAATTTTGCTGCCATTTCTGGAATATTCTGAACCCAACCGTATGCACTGTTGTGGTGTATAAGATGGGTTTTGTATAAGAGTTATAACTTCTTGTTAACAAGGTACAAAAGGATTGTTTGGATTTGCCTCTAAATTTGAAAAGTATGTGATTATCTCCTACAGCACCAAGTACACATACAGTATATCAGAAAAGTGAGTACACCCCTCACATTTTTGTAAATATTTGATTATATCTTTTCATGTGACAACACTGAAGAAATGACACTTTGCTACAATGTAAAGTAGTGAGTGTACAGTTTGTATAACAGTGTAAATTTGCTGTCCCCTCAAAATAACTCAACACACAGCCATTAATGTCTAAACCACTGGCAACAAAAGTGAGCACACCCCTAAGTGAAAATGTCTAAATTGGGACCAATTAGCCATTTTCCCTCCCTGGTGTCATATGACTTGTTAGTGTTACAAGGTTTCAGGTGTGAATGGGGAGCAGGTGTGTTAAATTTGGTGTCATCATTCTCACACTCCCTCATACTAGTCACTGGAAGTTCAGCATGGCACCTCATGGCAAAGAACTCTCTGAGGATCTGAAAAAAAGAATCGTTGCTCTACATAAAGATGGCCTAGGCTATAAGAAGATTGCCAAGACCCTGACACTGAGCTGCAGCACGGTGGCCAAGACCATACAGCGGTTTAACAGGACAGGGTCCACTCAGAACAGGCCTCGCCATGGTCGACCAAAGAAGTTGAGTGCATGTGCTCAGAGTCATATCCAGAGGTTGTCTTTGGGAAATAGATGTATGAGTGCTGCCAGCATTGCTGCAGAGGTTGAAGGGAGGGGGGGGTCAGCCTGTCAGTACTCAGACCATACGCCGCACACTGCATGAAATTGGTCGGCATGGCTGTCGTCCCAGAAGGAAGCCTCTTCTAAAGATGATGCCCAAGAAAGCCCGCAAACAGTTTGCTGAAGACAAGCAGACTAAGGACATGGATTACTGGAACCATGTCCTGTGGTCTGATGAGACCAAGATAAACTTATTTGGTTCAGATGGTGTCAATGTAGATGTACTGTGACATACTGAAGCAGAGCATGATCCCCTCCCTTCGGAGACTGCGCCACAGGGCAGTATTCCAGCATGATAATGACCCCAAACACACCTCCAAGATGATTGCCGCCTTGCTAAAGAAGCTGAGGGTGAAGGTGATGGACTAAACCCTATTGAGCATCTGTGGGGCATCCTCAAACGGCAGGTGGAGGAGCACAAGGTCTGTAACATCCACCAGCTCCGTGATGTCATCATGGAGGAGTGGAAGAGGACTCCAGTGGCAACCTGTGAAGCTCTGGTGAACTCCATGCCAAAGAGGGTTAAAGCAGTGCTGGAAAATAATGGTAGCCACACAAAATATTGACACTTTGGGCCCAATTTGGACATTTTCACTTTCACTTTTTTTGCCAGCGGTTTAGACATTAATGGCTGTGTGTTGGGTTATTTTGAGGGGACAGCAAATTTACACTGTTACACAAGCTGTACACTCACAAATTTTATATTGTAGCAAAGTGTCATTTCTTCAGTGTTGTCACATGAAAAGATATAATCAAATATTTACAAAAATGTGAGGGGTGTATTCACTTTTGTAAGATACTGTAAGTCTGTACTTTTACTGTGAATATCACTGATGCAATACATTCATCCTTGTGCTTGACCAGTTTCTATGGCACTCGTGTCCTCGTGTTGAAATATTTCAGTACCTCATAAGGTACAACACTGAGAAGAGTGTTTTACAGTGTGCAATATATTCTGTAGGTATGTTATGTGATCAAAGCACACACTAAGAAGCCTTTGTGCATAGCTTGAATATCATGTATTTACAGTCACGTCCATCAGTATTTGGATGGTGACATGATTTTCATAGTTTTGCCTCTGTACACCACCACAATGAAGCAATCAAGATGTGATTGAAGTGGAGACTTTCAGTTTCAATTCAAGGGGTTTAACAAAGTATTGCATTAACTGTTTAGGAATTACAACCATAATGGTTGATTGCTTACTTTGTTGCTTCATTTCAAACCCATTGTGATGGTCTACACAGGCAAAATTACAAAAAATGTGACACTGTCCAAATGCTTATGGACCTGAATGTGATATCTAAATATTTACTGATTTATTCCTCAGAGTTTGGCTCCAGAGATTTCCACCAAAATATCAGTTTGTGCAGTTTGTTGCATCTTCTTGTGTCTCACAACAGCAATGTTGTGGCCATGTGTTAACCAGGAAATGAGAATAATCATTAAAATCAGAAAAAAGAAAATATGGCTTAATTCTCACCTATTTGTCCCAGGTTCCCAGGGATAGGCTTAGCCACGACCCTATTTAGGATAAGCGGTAGGGAAAATGGATGGAATTAGTGTGTACCTATGGTAGCTGACATGCTGCAAAGCTTGAGTTGCAATACTGGAATATTTAGTGCATGCTGTTTAGTAGGTGCATTTTTTCCATTCAGTTGTCATTTTTACATTTTCTGCTCTCTTTGAGATGCTTGTAATAGTTATGTTGGTGTCACTAAATGCAAATCAGCTGTGCTGTAAACATACTTGGTAATTTATGGGTGATTGGCATGTGAGTATGAAAAAAAAATCAGTGTTACTGAAACTATTTTAGTTTGGTTAGACATACAAGTATGTTTACACATAACTTTACTAAAAGATTGATACATGAGGCCTAATTTGGAAATATGCTACATGTGGCAGGAGTGTATATCTATCTTTGGCTATGAAAGGACATAAAAGGGTTATGTTGGGTCCCTTGGTCCTAAATTTAAATTTAGCTTTAAACTGTTAATAATTGTCCACAAAATGTGTGGTGATGGGGGTTTATGCAAAATATAGGGTAAGTTTTTAAAGTTTTCATAGGCCCCTCACATTTGACTTCAATCTTAGTATGAATGCAAGTAACATGAAAGCAAACTGTGTGGGAGTTATCATATATGTGTTGATTTTAAATGAAGAAGGAACTAGCATACTCTACTACAAATCCATCCTAATGTAAAACTAAACAGTACTGCTTGCCAGAAATGCTCGGGCACTACAATATTTCTGTATAGTCCACTATAAGTTTTCTATACAGCATTGTCAGTTAATATCAGTTTGAGTTTAACTTTAAATTATGGAATAGCAGGCTATAACAACCACAAATCAGCTACTCATCAAGCTTTTGATGAATCCAATTTGACATGTCAGTGTCTGGCCAAAACAAAGAAGAGTGAGCAAAACAAGGGCATACTAAGTGGGTATGGGGGCTATACTGTCTATTCATATCCCACTGAAGGGATCTGAAACTTAAATGGAAAACATTTCATGGTAGTTAGGCATGGACCAGCATGCACTGCAGCTGGTTACCTTGGGAATACTGACATGCATTTGAGTAAGTGATAGTGGCAGGAGGAAATCTCAAAGCTTTACTTCTAATTTCACCAAACCAGAGCTACTGCATGAATTCTGGCATTCCCAGTCTTCCTATCTTATCTCATCAGCCAATTCTGCACTTTAGTCCTTGGCTCCTCTTTCTTTCCCTGCATTATAATAAAGAAGAAATACATCAAGTGCTTATCCAGAATGGTGCTCTTAATGGGTTGGCCACTATCTTTAGTTCCCTGCCTGCCTAATGGATGCTGTTTAAGCTGTTTGTTTCCTTTTGGCTCAGTTGTGAGTGTGCAGTGAAATGGTCACGTGCAAGAACATTTCATAATCTTCGCTTGTTGTCATTCCATCTCAAATGGTCCAATAATTGCAAAGTTGGTAGATCCGTTTTGAATTACATTGCGATTTTTTTTTACTTGGTGTAACTACAATGGCCGTCCTTGTGTCATGGCACACAACAAATTTAGGTTATACAGCTGTTTACAGAAACCTCAGTATCTTAGCTCACTACGGTGCCATTGCCACCTGGTGGAAAGAAGTTTGGACTTTGTACACACAAGAAGATGTATTATTCATAATGGGCCACACCTAGAAAATATGTCAGATCGTATCTGCTAAACAATTTAATGGATAAATTATTTTGATAAATTTTTGCCAGCATGGTCTATGGTCATTGGCACATGCATTTAAGTGGATAAATATACTTAGCAAAAAAAGAAACATCCTCTCACATTCAACTGCTTTAATTTCCTGCAAATTTCTTAACATGTGTAATTATTTGTATTAACATAAAAACATTCAACAGCTGAGACATAAACTGAACAAGTTTCACGGACATTTGACGAACAGGAATGGAATAATGAGTCCCTAAATAATGGGGTCAATATCAAAAGTAATAGTCAGTATCTGCTGCTTTAAGTACTACAGCATCTCATCCTCATGGACTGCACCAGATTTGTCCGTTCTTGCTGTGAGATGTTACCCCACTATTCCACTAAGGCACTTGCAAGTTCTTGATCACGTCTGGGGACACACACGGTTACATGTAATTTTCCACTGCAAGGACGATCAGCTGTCCTTCCTGTCTCTCTGTAGCACCGTCTTAGGCATCTTACATTACAGACATTGCAGTTTATTGCTCTGGCCACATATGCAGTCCTCATGCCTCCCTGAAGCATTCCCATGGCATGTTCACGCAGGAGAGCAGGAACCCTAGACATCTTTCTTTTGGTGTTTTTTCAGAGTCAGTAGAAAGGTCTCTTTAGTGTCCTAAGTTATTGTAACTGTGACCTTAATTACCTACTGCCTGTAAACTGTTTTAAACTGTCTTAAGGACTGTTCCACAGGTGCATGTGCAATAATAGTTTATGGTTCATTGAACAAGTATTAAAAACATTGTTTAAACCCTTTCCAATAAAGATCTGTAAAGCTTATTTGGATTTGACAAAATTATCTTTAAAATACAGTCTCCTGAAAAAGGGATGTTTCTTTTTTTGCTGAGTATATAAGAGGACTATTGCAACAAGTCTGTTGTATGTACCACACTTCCTGCTGCCAGCTGGTGGTGCTATGAACATGACCCACAATAGCCACATCCATGTGATCAGGCCCAGTGACCAAACATACAATACCAATTTGATCTAAATCATTGCACTTGGAAGATATGTGACTCCTGTTTCCCTTTTTTTTTTGTCATTAATTTAATCCTGTGTAATGGCCACACCATTCGAGATATCATAAATCTGTTCGCAATTTAGCATCTTCAATGCTTTGGCATAATGTTGACCACATTTGGTGAGAACTGCATGAATCCCCTTGGAGGAGTAATTAAAAAATCAGAGCTTGCAATAAAAAAACCCCACATTCAATCCAAAATTACCTACTTCTTGTTGGGTGGCGCTGCTATTTAGAAAGTTGTCTGGCCTGATAAGAACAAAAAATGTACAGAGTTTGGTCACTGTAGGTAAAACTGTCTACACCACTTTAGTCAAAAGGGGGTGCTACAGAGCCCCCCTCCATACCCAGGTCTTAGTTTTTGCGTACGCCTAACGACCAACAACTCTGGCTTGTGTGCCGACTTTCATGAAATTTTAAGCATGCTAAGAGCCTCAAAATACCGAAATATACATAGAATAGAATGGAGTATTAAAGTTTGATGCATTACCACAGCAACACTATTTAAGATATCAAGGATCCTGCTGCTAGTTGGTGGCGCTATGACTGTGACTCACAATAAGCACATCCATGTGATCAGACCCTGTGACCAAACATACAGCAAAAGATTTATCTAAATCACTCAATGCATGCAGAAGATATGAGACACTATCTGTTTCCCCTCTTTTTGCCATAAATTTATTGGGGTGCAGCTGGACTAGACACAATCAGGCCTGATTACTGCCAACCCTGACAAATACCACCAACTGGTTATATCACATGACTCCACATGCTGAAGTGTCCTTGGGCAAGACCCAAGTTGCTCCCAATGGCAGGTTATTGCATGGCAGCTCTGCTACCATTGGGGTGTGTGTGTGTGTGGGTGAATGGGTGAATGAGACACAGTGTAAAGTGCTTTGGAAAAAAGTGCTATATAAGTGCAGACCATTTACCCCACCAGAGATATTCAACCTGAAAGTGAGGGGAATTTTGAAAACTTGCACTTTCTCGCTCCCATAAAAAAATAGAAGTCCCAAACCTGAACTGTGTTGCATGCACACTATTCTTACGTAGGTACCCCCTAGAAACACTGGGGGTGGGGGATCTAAGACCATCCTGAGCTGAGATATTGAGGATTCCTTAAACAACTGTATAACCAAAATTTGTTGTGTGCCATGACACAAAGATGGCCATCGTAGTTAAACCAAGTAAAATAATTTTTTAAAAAGACTTTGCAATGCTAATACATAGAGGTAATCACTCAAAAACTGCGTTGGACCACGTTGACCGCGTCATCATTTTTTTCATTAAATATATTTGCAGTGAGGCTATTTACATTAAATTTTCACCAGACATCAGTAATAACTCTGGAAATATAAAGAATTCACAACATTAAAGTCCATGAATAAAGTTATGTGTAATAAAGTGGAATGACACAGGAAAAAAGTATTTAACGCTCTAACTGAAATTTATTTAATATTTAGTGGAGAAGCCTTTGTTTGCCATTCTGTGTTGTGAATTCTTTATATTTCTGGATTTCTTGAGTTAATACTGATGTCTGGTGAAAATTTCATGTGAATAGCCTCATTTGAAATATATTTGCTGAAAAAAATGTTGACACGTCCAATACCTATTTCCCCCACTGTATTTTCCATGTTTCTTTGTGAAAAAATTAGTTGGTGAACATAAATGCCAGGCAAAAGTCAGTTAGCTACAGATATCCATCCATCCATCCACCCATCCATCCATCTTCTATCGCTTATTCCTTCTTCAGGGTTGTGTGGAAACTGGAGCCTATCCCAGGGAACATCGGGCACAGGGTGGGGTACACCTTGGACAGGGTGCCAGTCCATCGCAGGGCACAATCACATACACACTCACACACCCATTCATACACTACGGACACTTTAGACACGCCAATCAGCCTACCATGCATGTCTTTGGACTGGGGGAGGAAACTGGAGTACCCGGAGGAAACCCCCGCAGCACGGGGAGAACATGCTAGCTACAGATATCCTCAATTAAATTAATATCTTTTTCACAGTACTGAAAACTCTTGCACTCAACAGTTTCCTTGCATGGTTGCTTCACTGCTCCATGCTTACAAATATCTTTGTGTGCACACAATTAATAATACCTTGGACTCATTTTTAAAGACCCTGCTTGCTGATTATATAGTACATTACATGTACTTATTAAGGCACTTCTGAAAAACTGCTTTCAGGTTAATTTATCTCGGGGTTGGGGGGTTTCACTCCCCAACTCTCGTGATTTCAACAGTTTGTGTATCTGTGTGTTGGTTCTGGAGAGTGAGTGAACAATTGAGCATGTTATCCACTGAGAGAAGGGGACTGAAGCCCAATTTGTGTATCAGTGTAATTTTTTTTGTCATGCTAGTAGTCAGTGAGGATTTAATGAATGAATCTAGGTTGGTGTTGGAAGGTCTTTGTACTGTAGCTGCTTATGACATCCTCACTCAGACAAACTCTATGACCTTCAATTCTCCTCAGGTCACCCTGTCAAGGATAAGTGGTTTTGCTGAGACTTTTTCATCTACTGCTCCTCACGCATTCTAACCTGCCCTCCCTCGCTCCAGTTTGGACACGAGGAACCTGCCGTCACGTCGATCACATCTTCACAGCTGGGTAATTAATGACAAAGTCCTCAATCATGTACAAAAGCTTGTTTACAGCTGAGAGAGAGCAAAACAGATAGAGAGAGGAAGAGATCTGTCTTGGTGAAAAATTATTCTTACCTTTACGGTTTTGTTTATTGACCATCCTGCCTTGTGACACATTGTGTTGAGAGAACCTCCTTCTTAAGACATAGAGCTGATTCTGAATCTCCTGGGAGGAGATAGATTTTTTTGTGGATGTTTCAAAGCTAATCAAACCATAAAAGTAGCACTTGGTTTGCAGGCTTTGGATCTCATCTGAGAAAAGAGCAGACCCTTGTGAATAAACCAACACACACTGTAGGGAGGCCCAGAGCTCTTAAACAGACACTGGCCAGAAGAGATGCTCTGCTACAGTGTGCTAAATCACACAGTTCCGATATCGTTCCTCCTGCTAGTGTATACCTTCTTGATGGAGAGACTTCTCTGAAATTGTCTTTGACAGGAATAATAATGAATAAAGCATAATCTAAAATTTAAGTTATTTTAAAATATCTCTCTCAGCTGGGGAATCTGCTGCTATTTCATCTTCAGTGCCTCTGCGTTTCTTACATCCATTTCAAGCACATACTGTAGTACTCATCGTGTTTTCCAAGAACAAGAATGAATATAATGTTGTCTAAAGGTAATGTTTTATTTAAAAACCTGTGCCTGTGTTTCACAAGTATGTCAGTAGATTTCATCAATCATTGAGGATGATGACTGTCACATACCAGTCATGTATAACATTGAATACTGAGTGAAGGAATCACATACATAAGTATTTGATGTGCTGATAAGTATTCGCATATATGTACATTACTCTGTATTATCATATAGTAATTATTCTCATTCTGCTTCATGATGACCATACTTTATATTCTGAATGTGTTTGTACCAAAATTACAGGTGTCAGGTTCAGCACTAATAATAATAATAATATATAGTTTATAGTACATTTAGTTTGCACCGTAATTCAAATGAAAACAATTGATTTGTTTAAGCATTAATTTATGCACTGCTGGTAAATACTTATGAGCATAAATACTTATCATGTACAGTCCCCTCCAAAAGTATCGTAACAGCAAGGCCAATTCTATTGTTTTCACTATACATGAGATTAAAAGATGAATGAGATAATCTGATAGATAAGAATTTCAGCTTTCATTTTCTCATACTTACATCTACATGTGTTAAACATTAAAACTTAAAACATGGCACCTTTGGTGGAAGACCACCCAATTTTTAGGTGAGCAAAAATATAGGAACAGATAATCTTAAAGTAAATAACACTTAATATTTGGTTGGATATCCCTTGCAATAGCTGCATTAAGCCAGTGCCACACTGGCATCATCAAACTGTTGCATATATAATTTGTGTTGGTTTTCCAGGCTTGTACTGCAGTTTCTTTCTGTTATTGTTTGTTCTTGGGATTTCTCACCCCAGTCTCTTCTTCAGGAGGTGATATGCATGCTCAACTTGGTTAAGGTCTGGTGCTTGTCTTGGCCAGTCTAAACCCACTTTTCCCCCCTGATGAAGTCCTTTGTTCTGTTGGCAGTGCTTTTTGGGTCATTGTCTTTCTGAATGATGAAGTTCCTTCCAATTAGTGTGGATGCATTTCTCGGTAAATTGGTAGATTGTTTCTGTAGACCTCTGAATTCATTCTGCTGTTACCATCACGAAATACATCATCAATAAAGATTAGTGAGCCTGTTCCAGAAGCAGCCGTGCAAAGCCATGACGCTACTTCTACCATACTTGACTGATATGTAGCCTGTATGTTTTGAATCATGCGTAGATCCAATCTTTTGCCACACTTTGGTCTTTATAGTACTTTCGTAGACGTTAATCTTGCTTCCAGAACTTTTGTGGCTCATCTCTGTAGTTCCTTGCAAATTCCAATATGGCTTTTCATTTCTGCACTTGAAGTCTTCTTTGAATGGTGGATTGTGATACCTTCACCCCTGCCCTATGAAGGTTTTTCTTCAGAGCTCCCAAAATGTTTGTCATCAACTGTTGATTTCCTTGGCCGACCTGTTCCATGTCTGGTTGTTAGTACACCAGTGGTTTCTTTTTTTTCCAGGACATTCCAAATTGTTGTATTGGCTATGCCCAATGCTTATGCAATGGCTCTGATAGATTTTTCCTCTATTCTTAGCTTCAAAATAGCTTGCTTTTCTCCTGTAGACAACTCTCTGGTCTTCATGTTGGTTTATCCTTTTTAACAACAAATGCACAGGTGAAACCTGGGGTTCAAACCAAGAGTAGGCATTCAGATATATTATGCCTTTAAACAATAAATGTAACAGGGCACACCTGGGCAGCCAGAAACACCTATCAATCATATGTTCCAATAATTTTGATCACTGGAAAAAATGGGTGGGCTCAAACGAAAGGTGTCTTGTTCTAAGTTGTCTAACACATCTACATGGAAATATGAGGAAATGAAGGCTGAAATTCTGAACTATCATCTCGTATTCATCTTTAAATTTAAACCGAAATGTCTTCAATGTATAGCAACAATATTATAATTGACCTTAATGTTATAATACTTTTGGATGGGACTATATTTGCTTTAGAATGGAACATTATACTAAAACTATTTAATCTATATCTGGAAGAAGCATATAGAAACCACAAATCTAGCTAATAGGTCCTGATTTGGAGTACAACGTATATCTATATATCTATATATATCTATATATCTATATATATCTATATATATCTAAATATATATATATATATATATATATATATATATATATATATATATATATATATATATATATATATATTCAAGGTGGAAGTGTCTAATGTGTGGATAATGCACACTTGCACACTGAATTATTACTATTATTATTATTATTTTTTTTTACATTTGTCCTGGTGTTTTACAAGTGGAAGCCTACATTATTTTGTTTGCTACTGAAAATGGTTCTCTCAAACTACTTAACGACCCACTGCTGAGATAACCATTAGCTTACTGGGGCAGTGGTGGCTTGGCGGTTAAGGCTCTGGGTTTCTGATTGGATGGTCGGGGGTTCGGGCCCCGGCACTTGGGCCCTTGAGCGAGGACCTTAATCCTCTCTGCTCCAGTGGTGCTGTACCATGGCTGACCCTGCGCTCTGACACTGAACCCCAAGTTGCTCCAGATGGCAAGTTAGCACCTTGCATGGCAGCTCTGCTACCATTGGTGTGTGTCTGAATGGGTGAATGAGACACAGTGTAAAGCGTTTTGGAGAAAAGTGCTGTATAAGTGCAGACCATTTACGATCAAGCCTCTGGCTATTATGAGATTATATCTAAGCATTTTTAATTGGAAAAGTAACCAGTGGCTTTTGTGAACAGATGGTAAAAAGGGCAATATGAGTACAAGGTAGTTATTATAATTTTTTTTTTTTTTTTTTTTTTTTTTTTTGCTTTCTGTTGCAGTGAATGCTTTTACTTTTATTTTTTCCATGCAATAACATGGAGTCCCTGTTCCTGTGAAATGAGAATCCCTATGCTTCTAACATGGGGATTGTAAGAGTCATACAAATGTCCAAATGCAGTGTCCAGAGAGAAAGTGCAGAAGGTTGTGATAAAAAATAAATAAATATGATCTGAATTGTGAGCATTTTATTTTCTTTAATATTATATCTGCCCTGCATGGATTCTCTAGGGCTGTATTGGTAATCATATTGGAGATGGTAGCATAAGGTCACAACTCAAATGCATCAGTATTTACACAGGTTACACAGGTATTGTTATAAAGATTCACACTCATGCAATGTTGCTTCTGGGCATCCTCTTTGATTGAAATTGCCTGTTTATAGTTGAGATCTCCAAGGATACCATCTTATTGTTGTGTAGCACCTTGAAATTTAGCGCATACATTTTTCAATTACATCACCCCTTTAAATCATACACTTGCCTTTAAGCCTGAAAAAAGTCAGTCAATACAAAATTTGTAATAGTAAAGCAGATCATATTTTATGTGGTATATAAGGTGTCAGCGTAAACATAATGTAGCATAAAAGCAAGAGTCAATCAAACAAAAGTTTGGACTAATACAGTGATACACATATGAGAAGGTGGCAAACATTCAAATAAACATGTAATAGTAGTGAAATATATTTAGTCTGATTGTCATGAATAATCCTAGTCATGATAAGCAAATTATTTGCAATCACCGTAAATCTCAGCAAGCTCGTTCTGCCAAAAAGAACTTTGACACACACCTATAAAATAGACAGTAACTGCAGTAATAAGACCCTAAAATATATGAGAAACAGCCTAAACAAAGAAAGCCAAATTTTTCTCATGATCAGCTAGAAGTGCTCAGCACTTTGGACTACTTGGTACCAGCAGCACTAAAATATGCATGGCCATTTAGAGAGATGAAAAATGTGTCTCAGTGTTGGGAGATGCAGCTGAAGCATACTGTAGAGGCCATGAAAAGATTATTTTTCATGTACACAACTTACTTAATTAGGGGTGTAACAGGACACATTTTATATGATGTGGTGGTGTCTCCCATCAAAATAAATTTTATAAGGTTACCGGGTCTCAGCAAAATTTCCATCCCAACTACATCTCAAGAATTGCACAAAAAGATATTAACCTCCCCAAAAATTGGGCAACGGAAAGGGGAGACATGTTTTTCTTTCTTTCTTCTTTTTTTTTTAACTAGGTCTTTGCTTGGGAAACAAGTTCACAGTGGCATGCATACATTCCTGTTTTTTTTGTTTTGTTTCAAAACTAGTGTAAAATGTTGTGGCATAAAAATAACCTGCAACGATGCCAATCTTGCTGGTAACTCAGGGTGGAGTGTCTGAAACATGGGGCACTTTTACATTCTGCTGTTTCTTGTCCTGTAAAAGTCACACCTCTCTGAATAGTTCAAATATGGTTTTGAATCCTGCATTCTCCACTGAAATTTACGCATCAACACCCTTTAAAAAAAACAAAAAACAAAAAAAAAACCCTGTTTCACAATTTTTTGTAATGTATTTTAGAAAAACATGTAAAACAAAAATCTGAAAAAGTTTTTTGTCCATCCCAGGCATCAAAGACACTTTTTAATTTGTCTTTTAATTTAATACTTTAATTTGTCACCAAAACTCAGGATCCTAACAAAGTTTATTTTATAAGCTTATTTTTTGTAAAACCTTTACCATTGAGCTAAAACAATCATATTCATTTTGAATTTCAGATAAGAGTTGCTTTATATTAGTTGAAACATTTTTTAAAAATCTAACTTGTCTGTCATATCAGTTGTCACATTTTTTTTTTTTTTTTTTTTTTAAATTGCAGCATTTATTGTCACCGTTTTGACCATAGACAGTATGCATATAATAAATGCAACTAAATGGCAGTAGGCCATGAACCAAGACAATCTAAAAAATTTAATAAAAATGAGTTGAAATTACAGTTTGCTTAAGGTAACATTGAATGGATACAGATAATGATGTAAATGTAACTGTGACCCTTGTGTTCGGTCGTGAATGTGGATACAGGTGGCAGGCTTATAACAACTCAAAAGGCTTGTTATTATTGTGACTGTTACTTTCACTTTTCAGCACTTTTTTTTTGCACATACACACATGAACACACATGGCTCTGTGTGGTTCAGTGCTTTCTCTCTCCTCTTATGGGGAGGCTCTGGAAAAAATAAAAAATAAAATAATGTTGCTAACACAACACAGTTGAGAATCATCCCACATTTCCTGCTGGTTTAACCTTTTGTTAAGATTTCCCCTCGCGCAAAACGCTGCAGCACTTTTCATTACAACTGTCTCCTCTCTGTCCACAGCTGACGCTTGACCCCGCCTTTGTTGCCACAGTAACAAATAAAGACTCAGGACCACATGAATGTTGTTCAGTACTAATGTATATATCTTTTGGCAAATTTTATAGTACAACCTGGGAAAAACAGGAATGACAAGTAAATATGTCAAAAAGGCTCAACAGGATGACAAATGGATTATTTAATAAATCATTGAATAGGCATATAAAAAAATCATGAACTGATCACAGAATTCTTTAAAAGCTTATGTAATGCTATATAATTCACAATAATTCACATTTATTTAATTTAACTCTTATGATGGCCATGTGGTGAGAGGTAACAGTCTCTGGGGGAAGAATCAGAGTCAAGATATTCTCAAAAGGATACCAGTGGATTGAAATTATGCCAGAAATATCTGCTGGCATTACCTCACACAGCATCCTCCACAGCTTGCTCTTCAACACATGAAAGCCACACCTTTGATTGTCCCTTACTCAGAGCTTCATACAGTGCCTTGGCTGTGGGGGACATCAATTCTTTGGCTGACTAGCCTATCTAGCCCTCATCTTTAGGGTGGCACCCACCCCATCTGGGACACCCTTGCCATTTACTGGCCTCAAAGAAATTCCAGGTTCTCCTTGGGGAACCCCATCTTGAAAAAGTCTTTGGTTGAGAGCTGACTGGATATTGTGGACTACTGGAGCATTGTTTAATACCTGGAGTGCTTTTTTTTTTTTTCCAGGACTGTGTCAGAATATCTCTACTACCATACTACACAGTGGTGAAAAGCAGTAGGCCAAAGGAGTAGTATGTCCAAATTCGCAGTATTCAGTAAACAGTAGGTGGGAAATACCTGGATGACATACTGTACTGCTTCAGCATTGATTCTGCAGTATGGAAACACTGGACACTGTGGATACTGCACTATCCCATAGTGCAACGTGACTGGCGCAGAAGAGCTGTCAGAATCTACGCCATGTAGTATGTCTGGATTGTATTCATGCTTACCACTTATACTTACTTATAAGTATGTACTGTGTATGTAACGGCTGAACTGTAGGTACTAAATCGAATGCAGTAGGTACATCATAGTATGCAATTTTGGATGCAGCCCAGGTGATTTTTTCCCCTTAGTCTTAAACTGTCCAATTTTGGTAAGCTCGTGCTCATGATAGCCTCAGATTCCTGAATGTGGTCTTCTGCTGTTGTACACCATCCACTTCAAGCTTTGATGTTTTGTGCATGATGTGATGCTTTTGTAATCACAACAGTTAAGAGTGATTATTTTAGGTACTATATCCTTCCTGGCAGCTCGAACCATTTTGGAACCACCTGGCAGCTCTGGCCATTTTCCTCTGAGCTCTCTTATCAACATGGCGTTTTCACCCACAGAACTGTTGCCTACACTCAATCCCCCCCTTCTGTGTAAGCTCTAGAGACTGTTGTATGTGAAAATTCCAGGAGATCAGCAGATTCTGAAATACTCAAACCAACCCATCTGGCTCCAACAAACATGGTAAATGGTCTGCACTTATATAGCCCTTTTTTAACCTTAGCAGTTCCAAAGCGCTTTACAATGGTTCTCACTCACCCATTCACACACACCAATGGTAGCAGAGCTGCCATGCAAGGCACTAGCTTGCCATCAGGAGCAATTTGGGGTTTAGTGTCTTGCCCACAGACACTTCAGAATGTGCAGTCATGTGAGACCGGAATCGAACTGCCAACCCTACGATTAGTGGACACCACCTACCACCTGAGCCACAGCCGCCCATCTGGCACTAACAAACATGCCACGGTTAAAGTCACAGAGATCACACCTTTTCCCCTGTCTGATGTTAACATTACCTGAAGCTCTTGACCCATATCTGCATGATCTCCATACCTGCATTGTGCTGCTGCCACATGATTAGCTGATTGGATAGCTGCATAAATGAGCATGTGTATGGGTGTTCCTATTAAAGAGGATGGTGAGTGTACATTTTATATAAAAATTTCACTTTAAAATAAATGGGATGTTCTGGTGGAATAAATACACAGATTAGCCATAACATTAAAACCAGTGACAGGTCAAGTGAATAACACTGATTATCTTGTTACAATGGCACTTGTGAAGGGTTGGGATATATTAGGCAGTGTCATGTGAAGGAACTGGAAGACAAATCCCATTGTGTCCGTGGGTCCTTAAGAAGTCTTAAAATGTCTTAAATTCCTTAATGTAAAAACAAGACCTTAATTTAAAATGTCTTAAATTCACATTTCATAGATCTTAAAAATGCAACCGAACTGACACTATAAAGAAGATTTTATTTTATTTTTATTTCGTTGCTATATGAAATGGTGAACTCGTGTGACTGTGTTGCACTCAGAGTGTGTGCGGCTCATCATTGTTTTAGATCGGCTCAGTTCACAGTTACTGCCGTTCCACACCAACTTAATCTCTGTCTGTGCTGTGAGTTTGAGTCACTTAAAACCTGCATTCAGACACAACAACCGCCAGATTCACTTTGGTTTTACATTAGCGTAATCTCACGTTTTTGTGTGCAGAGGTTTACAGCATTTCACCTGATTGGTAATGAGAAGTGAATTAAAAAAAAATATTGGCAACTAAAATGAGGTCTTCCTGCAGGTTTCCACCAAAATTAAAGCCACAAGGTCTAAGACATAAAAGTTAAGTCAGAAATGTGCAGTACAGTGGGGAAAATAAGTATTGAACGCGTCAACATTTTTTTCAGTAAATATATTTCCAATGAGACTATTCACATGAAATTTTCACCAGACATCAGTAATAACTCAAGAAATCCACACGTATAAAGAAATCCAAACATTAAAGTCCATAAATGAAGTTATGTGTAATAAAGAGGAATGACAAAAGAAAAAAGAAAAAGCAGTTCTCCAAGGCAAGGAACCAGCTGAAATCTGTAAGTAATTATACATCCTATCTGTGCAAATTAATACCAGCTGGCTTAGTAAATTGATGGGCTATAAAAAGACATTTCATTACCAAGGTGTCACTTAAGAAACATCTCATGATAAAAGAGTTCTCCCAAGAAACAACCAATCACAATACAGAAACCAAAACAAAACACACACTGCTTCAGGCAGTTCATGTGCGCTGTCACGCTTTGGGGGAAATCTCTGACAGATCCCCCTACCAAAACTCCCCCTCCTGGTGGTCCTGGCCCTCTGGACAAAATATCCACACAGCCCCCCAGGTCCCGAGGCAGGCACTGTCCATAAAATAGTTTGTTCCTTGATGAGCAGACATGAGGCTGGGTCAGGCTCACCAGGGTTGTGAGAGGGGAACAAGGCTTGGGAGATCACACCATCAGCCTCTGGCGTGAGCAGAGTTTTGTAGGTTGTTTTGTCAACCTCTGGATTGAGCAAGCCATGACTTTAGTTTCTGACTTTAGCATGGCTTGGGAGGTTAGTCATTGGCCTCTGTCAGGAACAGGAAAAAGGCCATTTTGTCGACTTCTGGCTTGAGCATTTAGTAGGAGGCCGTTTCGTCTGCTTCAGGCGTGAGCAGAGCTTGGTAGGCTATGTTGTCGACCTCCAGCAGGTACAAGGCTTGGGAGGCCATCTCGTCGGCCTCCGACATGAACATGGCTTGGGAGGCCGTCTCGTTGGCCACTAGCATGAACATCGCTTGGGAGTCTGCCTCATCGGCCTCCGCTGTGAAGAGGACTTGGTAGGCCATCTTGTCAGCCTCCTGCGTGAAGAGGACTTGGGAGGCTGTCCCACCTGCCTCTGGCAGGAACATGGCTTTTGAGGCCATACCATCAGCCTTTGGCAGGACCATGGCTTGGGAAGCCATCCCATTGGCCTCCAGCATGAAGACGGCTTGGTAGGCCATCTCGTTGGCCACAGGCTTGAAGAGGCCTTGGGAGGCCGTCCCACCTGCCTCTGGCAGGAACATGGCTTGGGAAGCCATCCCACCAGCCTTTGGCAGGAACATGGCTGGGGAGACCACTTTATCAGCTGGAGCTCAGCAGGGGAGCCCACCTCATGGGTCTCAGGCTAGAGCTCTAGAGATGACGTCGCCACATTGACCTGTGGCTGGAGCTCTGCAGGTGAGACTACCTCGTGGGTTTTAAGCTGGAGCTCTGGAGATGAGGTCGCCGTGTTGACCTCCGGAGCTCTGCTGTGGAGGCTGCCCTGTCAGCTTGCTCATAGTAGGTGGTGAATGGCGGGATAAATTTATCTGATGGGCTGCCCATATCCCCCCCTGTACATGGGCAGAGAAAGGACAGAAACCAAAACAAAACACACATGTCAAAAGTAAACTGTCTGACAACCTGGAAGTGCTAGCTGTCGTGCTTTGGGCAGTACATGCGCACTGTCACGCTTTGGACTGCTGTGCATGTTGCTTGCTACAGCATTTCCCAGCGAGAGGAAATCTCTGACAGGCAGCTAGTGAACTGTCATTTCTCGAAGTGTGTGCAAAAAAAAAAATGGGCAAGCATAAGGATCTGAGCGACTCTGACAAGGGCCAAATTGTGATGGCTAGATGACTGGATCAGAGCTATTTTGGCGGCATAAGGGGGACCTAACAATATTAGGCAGGTGGTTTTAATGTTATGGCTAATTGATGTACTGTAGTATCTCAAAGAGCTTAGATCAGCACATTAAATTACAACATAAATATTACACAGAAATCATATAATTTGTAAATAATTAAATAATATCATATGGTTGTCAATCTTTAAATGAATACATGTGAGTGTACTGTACATGAGATAAAGCAAAGGTTTTCCACCTTTGTTTGGGTCTGTGGCTTTTCTTTTGACAAACTGCAAATGGGATTTCATAAGTGATTTTTTTTTTTTTTTTTTAAATAATGGCTTCTTTTACTCATCACTCTTCCATAATGCACAACTCTGTGGAATATGGTTGTACTGTTTACAGCTTCTAGATTCCATTTGATCTGAGGATTTCACCAACTCTTTTTTTTTTTTCTTCCCCTTGGCCTTTTGGTCGCTTCACTGATTAATGCCCTCCTTTAGACTCTGGCCTCTTGTGTACAGAGTCACAGATGTGCTGTATTATTTTCAATTTGTGCTCTACAGGATGATTAAAACAAACAAACAAACAAACAAAAAAACCCCTGATTGATACTCTTCCAGAATGTTGTCCTAGGCCTTTTATAGCTTCTTGGTCTTCATGATGCTGTTTGTTTGTATGTTCTCTAACAAATTCTGGGGCCTTCCAGGAACAGATATATTGAGATAACTGGATATTTGTCCCCTGTGAACAGGTCAACTCCATTCAACTAATTTTGTGATTTTTTTATTGACCAGAACTAATTTAAAGGCTTCACAGCAATGATGATGAATACAGTCACAACTTTTACATTATTTTAAAGCAGTTTGCAAACTATATAGTCCCCTCCCAATTCAGTAATAAGGATTATTTTGTATAGATTTGTGACATATAATCCCAATTAAGTCCATTTCATTTCTAGGTGTAACACTACAAAATGCAGAAATGGTCAAGGCAGTGAATACTTAAGCAAGGCACTGTATATGTGATATAATGCTGTAATCCTAAATATAAAGTGGAACCAAGTACTTTCTTTATAAGTCATTTACATGGGCTGGATTTGAGACTACTACTGAAAGCATGTCTGCCTACAAGCTTTTAAAATAGAGAGCTTTCGGCTGCTTAGGATACAGGACCAATTTGCATTGGAGGTTAGGACCAGAGGGAAAACAGGAATATGATTTAAGTAGGGTAGGTTGAATAATGCATTTATAATGTTTATAATAATAATGTGTGTGTGTGTGTGTGTGTGTGTGTGTGTGTGTGTGTGTGTGTGTGTGAGAGAGAGAGAGAGTTTCTGGGTACTGGGCGCCCAATCCAACTGCAAGAAGCAGAATAGGTCTGAGCAGAGCTGTATTTGGCATATTCGTGCTGGGTGGCCGGCTGGCTTATCTGTGTGTGTGTGTGCGCGCGTGGGTGGGTTGTGTAAGGCATTAGGAGAAGGAGGGGGAATATTTAGCTTCTGTACTAATGCTGAGGCAACAGAGGGACCAGAGGTAGAGGTGCTATGTTCATTTACACTCTGCTGTATCAGTCAGCTGAATAGCATAGTTTCCAGCCTGTACCCACTGAAACTGAGCATCTCTCACTGAGTTGGATTATGTGTTATATGATTGTGTCTCTTTCTTGTCCATTTAACTCTCAATAGGTTTTTTCATTCTCTTTTCTGTCAGTTCTATAGCGACCCATTAAAGATGTGGGGTTTAGTTTCAGCTACTATATATAATTTTTTTTTTTTAACATCTTAAGCGATAATGTGTGAAAATTGAGAAACGTCCCAGTACCCTCATAATTAAAATTTAGTAAACACAGCAGGTTATGCAAGGTGTATGAGTAGTTACTGAAATCTGTAGTGAACATATGTTGCTGTTAGAACCCAGTGCAGTACCCCTGCTTTAAAATGTATAAAGCTCAGTTATGCTCTTTATTGAAGCACTTGTTGAGATTACCTGAGGATGTAAACATGCTGTGTATTTGTGCTTAAAAGTATGAGGGGGAGGTGACAGAGTTTGTGAATGTTTTCATTGAAATCTTGTCTTCATACCACCACCAAGTGGCTACCCCTTCAGTTTCTGATGTCCTAGAGCATGTGAGGGTTTGATGTTTGCTCCAGTTTCCTTCTCTATCTTCTATGTCTGTGATTAATGAGATTTATTTGCCTTTCCTCCATCACCCTTCTCAACCATGTGAGTCTCAATTTCAATGTTAATCTTTTCTGGTCATAATCTAATCTATTCCAATAGTTGTTATGTGGCCCTTAATCTGGATTTAATTATGATGTTATATTAAAGAGATTGATTTAATCCATATCTATTTAGCATTGCTTCTTGTCTAGAAGATATAAACACAGACTTTATTTCATAAGGTCCCTGCCCTTTGAATATAAGCCTCACAGCAAGATCACAGCTTCTTAGATAATAAATAGACTTGTAATATTTACAATTTGAAAGTATATTGTTTTCTGTAACAGGCTTTGAAGGACATCTTTCCTCAAAGGAAAGAACTGAAAGAACTTGTTTGATCATCTTAATTAACTGCATTCAGCCCTACTGATGGTCATAATCCAGAAAGTTTGTTATAATTTGTGAAAATTACTGTATGAAATGAACTTTAGAGTTGTAAACCATTGTTGTTTCCTGGGAGCTACATTGGCAAACCCTGGAGATCATTTACAGAAAACCATGTGATGGGCTTTATCAGTTTATGATGAGGTCTTTTCAGTGGACTTGGTACTAAGCTGTCAGTTAAGAGGTGAGCACATTCTAGCAAACTCACTGCATACATAAGTACTATACCTTGGGAATATTAAGCACTTGAGCTGTAATTTCCTTCTTGGACAGGACTTGGGAGACTATAGGCAAAGTGTGGCACCTCTCCAGTCAACTCCAGAGACTATCCTCAAATTGGCCTTCATAATGTTAGAATAAGTGTCCCTTTAATAGGTTTAAAGTGGGCTCTATTGTCCTATGTGCAGTGTAGTTTCTCCATTATAATGTTCCAAAATAAGAGACCTGTGTTTTGCTTTGAACATATTGTCAGTTTATTAACTGCCTTCTAAGCATCTGCACACTTGTTTATGTGCTTATTAAGTCCACGTGTACATTTCTCTGAATCGCTTAAAATAATTATTTGCTTGATAGCTTTTCTTAATGATTTATAGCAAATTATCCTGCTGCAGTTAATTATTGAAAAGAGAGTGAAGTGATTCATATGGCTCATCAGTGATTTTTGTCTGGAAATGTGGGGCATCTGCAAGTGCTGAAGCAGTGCTGAACTGCCTATCACCAATATATCAATGTACTTAAAGCTGAAGATAAAACTTCCTGCTGAAAGCACAAAACTCAGCTGTATTTATCATTTAAAGAACGTGCATATTGGTAGTGTCCAAAAATAATTACCCTGCTGCATAGATGCCTGCAGAGTTTAGGAACTAGTAATAAATCACCACACTAAGTCAAAGGGGAATCATTCGGTGAGACTTTTATAGAGAAGAGCTTCAGCACTGTGATATATCCCACACATGTCATTTTCAAGTGAGACTAACTAAATTAAACATGCTCACATTAGCACAGTATAGTGTGTGACTGCACTTTGGAACATTGCCTGTAGGACATTTCTGATAAATCACATTGAGTATGCTGACAATAGATAAATAGCCCCTGCATATCCAGCTTTTCTCCATTAGCTGCAGGAAGACAGCAGAATTTAGTGTCGGCCATGAGGGATGACATTCCACATGTGAATGGTGAAATATAAATTAGACCTAGCTTGTACTGTGCTACTCTGGAAAACATCTGGGTTTTGCATGTAACCCTGTTCCCTGAGAAGGGAACGAGATGTTGCGTTTAGCATAACAGTATGGGAGCGCTCTTACGCGCGCGACCCGTATCTGAAGCTTGTGTAAAATCATGTCTCTATTTATAGGCCTGCCATGATCAGGTGATCAACCTCAGTTGTGAGACCAGGATCTATGAGCTGGTGCCCCTCAGGGGCCAGACCCACAGTTTCCATAATTCTGGCCGAGGGTGATAAGTGTCCCTTTAATAGGTTTAAAGATGGTCTCAGTGTGCTAATGGTTCAAAGGCTGCCAGGTAAAATAGTTGAAAAACAAGTTAATACAGTAACATAGCAGTTACATGTTTTACCCTCTGGCTTGAGACAGTATATCCCTTAGGATGGGAATATCCAAAGGAGTACCGTCGAGCCGGGATATTATCTCTGAGAACCATATTTGAGCTGGCCAATAAGGTGCTACTAGCAGCAGACATAGACGGTCTTGGCAAACTCTCGCTAGAACTTATGGGAGCAGAGCGATTGGGGGAAAAGTACATAGACGTGACCTCGGCCACGTGTACACCGTGGCGTCCAGCCCCAATGGTGCAGGAGGAGTGATGGCGAACCACAATGGGGAGTGTGTTCTCTCCTCAGAGGTGAACACATCCACTTCCGCTTGTCCGAACGGGAGGTGATGCCCTGACCCAGCTTTATCTTGCTCCTAGTTGATAGGATCGATCCTAGGCATGTTGGGGATAGAAAAGCCCTCATCGTAGTAGAATCCCATATAACCCCTAGAAAAGTTGTCCTCTACACTGGAGAAAGCATACTTTTCTTGAGGTCCAACCTGAGCCCCAAGCTCCTCATATGGGCAAGAACAACATCTCGATGTTGAAGCGCCAGTTCCCTGGATCGTGCTAGAATTAACCAATCGTCCAGGTAGTTTAGTACACGGATGCCCTGGAGTCACAAGGGAGCCAAAGCAGCATCCATGCACTTTGTGAAGGTGCGTAGGGATAAAGTTAGCCCGAAGGGTAGAACCAGAAATTGGTATGCGTGGTCTCCAAACGCAAACCTAAGGAACTTCCTGTGACTGGGCGATATTCCTATGTGGAAATATGCATCTTTCAGATCTATCGTCACAAACCAGTCCTCGAACTGAATCTGTGGCACGATAAGTTTGAGCATCAGCATCTTGAACCTGTATGTCCAAAGAGTACTGTTCAGATGACGTAGATCTAAAATTGGCCGCATACTCCCATCTATTTTGCGGACCAGGAAATAACGGCTGTAAAAACCTCCCTCCCTTAGGGAACAGGGTACATGTTCTATGGCCCCTTTGTCCAAAAGGGAACTTACTTCCTGCACTAATGTCAGGCTCTGCTCTGTGCTGACAACTGTGGTGAGCACACCTCTGAACCGGGGGGGTTGAGCACTGAACTGGACCCGGTAACCCTTTTCTATGGTAGACAGAATCCATGGAGATACATTTGGCAGTAGATTCCACGCTGCCAGATGGTCTTTCAGTGACGTTAGCTTTTCCACATTCTGTTGGAGGGAAAGCATCAGATTTTCATTGCCCTGTGACAATTCGCTGAGCAGAGAAGGCTGAAAACATGGAATGGCCTTTGCTAGGGCAGGCCCTACAGTAGCACTGGGGGCTATCTGCCCTAACAACCTCATGTCCCCTGATACGTCCCTCCGTGGCCCATCAGGACCGTTCCTTCTTTGCCTGCTTTGCTTTTATGATTTTTAGATCAGGCCTGTTAGCAAGCTGTGGCTGTGGCCGACCGTTCCCCCTGGCTCTCTGCGGGGGTAGGCGGGCCGCCACACTCGCCTTCTGTGCCTCCCTTGCACTAGCGCTGGCCTGCGCTCCACTCATGGATGCCCAGGCGAACTCGACACGATGGGGAAGGAACTGGTTGAAGGCTGCAGTTTGCAGTTTTGCCTCGCGAAACCTGTCAGCGATGGCATTAACCGCGCCGCCAAACAGGCCGGAAGGTTTAACAGGGGCGTCCAGCAAGGAGACCTTATCTTTGTCCCCCATCCCTGAGAGGTTGAGCCATAAGTGCCTCTCCGCCACAACCAAGCTATACATTGAATAGCCGATATGACGGGCCGTTTGTTTGGTCGCCCGGAGAGATAAATCTGTGGCGCAGCGCACTGCCTCAGGCCCAATTCCTTCCCCAGTATCGAGCTCACTCAGCAGGTCTGCTTGGTAGGCCTGCAACACTGCCATTGTATGCAGTGACCAACAAGCAAGACCCGCTGCTGCATAGGCTTTTCCAACCAACACCGAGGTGGCCTTACATGGCTTGGAAGGTAAAGTTGGCCTCCCTAAATGACCTGCTGTTGACGGAGAGAGATGGCTCGCAAGCGCCTCCTCCACCTTCGGCATCGCTGAATAGCCATGCTGCTCACTCCCCATGATGGCTGAGTAATCAGACGTCACGGGGTTATAAACACGGCTAGTGCATGGTTTTCCCCAGAAGTGTGATATGGAAAAAAGGGGAGTTTTTTGCAGTGTGAGGGAGATTTATATTTATTTTCACTGGAGAGGAAGCGCTCATCCAGCCTACTACGAGCCACTTCCTCTTCCCCGGGCCAGTCTATATTAAACTTTTCAACTGCCCTAGTAATTACCTCAAGCAACTCTTTATATGCTTGAGAACTGCTCTCGGTTTTTGGTGCAATGGCACCCTCTACCTACACCTCTTGGTCAGCGAGGGTGTTTTGGCTTTCCATAGGGGAAGGAGGAGTCGCAATGCGAGCTCCAAAGTCAGGCAGAGAGCCGGACCCAGAAGACAGAGCAAGAGATAGAGCAGCGCTCGTCTCCAGCTCCTCTTCCAAATCCATACACGATCCCCAGGACCTGAGCCAACTGGCTGCAACGGCAGCGGCTGGCCCTGATCCGTGAGGCTCTGAAACCCAACTGCCTTTGGACGAGAAGAGAGCGAGACGCGAGCGGAGCTACCTAATCCTGAAATGTTCACAATGCTGACAGACAGACCCCTCGAGGGCTGCCGTCGCATGCTCCACGCCCAAACACTTCACACAGAAAGCGTGTCCGTCTCCTCCCGTGATGAAACGGGAGCAAGGCGTAACACACTTTCTGAATTCTTTCTCGCTCATTCTTTCTTTCTCTTTTCTTTTCTTTTAAAAAGGGATAGAAAAGTTGAGAGATTTTGAGAAAAATTTGAAGAGAAATGAAGTGTCTTTTTGTCACACAAACAACTGACATGCAGTCTCGCTGAAGATAATAAGGCTGACGGCGTGGTTCACAGGTGCCATATATATATCACGCGATGTGCTTAATTGCCACATCACCTGATCATGGCAGGCCTATAAATAGAGGCATGATTTTACATAAGCTTCAGATACCGGTTGCATGCAAAAGGGCGCTCTCATACTGTTATGCTAAACGCAACGTCGAAGTTCCCTTTGAAAGGGAACAGATGGTCTCAGTGTGCTAATGGTTCAAAGGCTGCCAGGTAAAATAGTTGAAAAACAAGTTAATACAGTAACATAGCAGTTACATGTTTTACCTAGCAAGTCCCAGCTGAAACTTGGATCTCAGCCACAGTTATGTGTAAGAAGGCATGTTCTGCACCAGGGACTTGCATAATCAAATATTTACAAAAATTTGAGGGGTGTACTCTCTTTTTTGAGATACTGTATATATATTTCTGCAGAGAGGCATTTTTAAACCCCTACTCCCAACCTTGTGATGAAGAAGAAACCTTTATTTGTGACATATACATTACAGCACAGTGAAATTCCTTTCTTCACATATCCCAGCTTGTTAGGAAGCTGCAGTCAGAACACAGGGTCAGCCATGATATAGCGTCCCTGGAGAAGATAGGATTAAGTGGCAGCTTGGTGGTGCTGGCAGAGCCTTAACTTTTGGGATACGACTGCCCACCATTGAATCACAACTGATACTTAATCACAGTTGAGCCACTCCTGCTATTTATCCTTGGAACATCAAAACTGATGACTTTCTTCTGTGATGATTTCTTCTGTGGAATTTCAGTAAACATTTTAGATGTCCTGTTATTTGTATACTTACTTTACTTTGTAAGCTTTAGGTTTGATTAAATTTCTTGAGTTTCCATTCATAAAAATAAAAATCCAACATGTGGAAGCCAAAAAGTGTCAGGTCTATCCCTGCACTCACAGAGAACTCAGTTTCCCAGGACACCTCGCCCTACCAACATGGCCGATGAAGACTATACCGGTTTTTGATTTTCCTTATGTTCTAGCTTTTTTCTATGGTTTTGCCCTGTTTGTACTGTTTGCTCATCGCCTGACCTTTTCCATATTTTTGACTACAATACTTCCTATTGTTTTGGATTTGTTTGAACAGTAAAATTGTTTTCTTCGCATTATTATTATTAAACTCTCTTTGCATTTGCATCTGTTTCCATTCATAAAAATTAAAATCCCTCACATTGTTCCCAGAGCAGACTGATTTAATGAGACTCTTTCCTTTGTGTGCACAGACCTGAATGTCAACTATTCATTCACTTGAAATTCATGTCCACTCTCAAAAAAAATTAACTTTTGGAATTAATTCTAATATGATTTGAACCTCCTCATAATCCCCCCTAAAAACATATGAGTATACTTACGATTTATACTTTTTGGCTTCCAAAAAGAAGTTTTGGTTTGAGAAGCATTACGTATAGCATACATAACTGTATTTTGTGTTTACTCAGGTTGGCTTTGTTTTTATCTTAGATTTTGTTTCATTTTCTGAAACAATTTAGCATGAGACACCAAAACAGAAGAAATAATACTTGTTCACAGCACTGAAAACTCATTCAAAATAAAAGTTTTCCTGTGACCCCACTGCTACCGCTTTGCAGCTCCCTTAAGAACCGCTGATGTAAATCATATGCTATGGTCTTCACAATTTCTATATTTCTGCACAAATATGACCCAAAACAACATCAGATCATCCTAAAGTCCTAAAAGTAGATAAAGAGAACCCAGTTAAACCAATGAGACAAATATTATACTTGGTCATTTATTTATTGACGAAAATGATCCAATATTACATATCTGTGAGTGGCAAAAGTATGTGAACCTTTAATTTCAATATCTGGTGTGACCCCCTTGCGCAGCAGTAACTGCAACTAAACATTTCTGGTAACTATTGATCAGTCCTGCACATCGGCTTAGAGGAATTTTAGTCAATTCCATACAGACAACAGCTTCAGCTCTGGGATGTTGGTGGGGTTCATCACATGCATTGCCTGCTTCAGGTCCTTCCACAACATTATTATTGAATTAAGTTCAGGAATTTAACTTGGACATTCCAAGACATTAACTTTATTCTTTTTTAACCATTCTTTGGTAGAATGACTTGTGTGCTTAGGGTCATTGTCTTGCTGTTTGCCCCCCTTCCTCAGTTTCTGAGATTCAGTTCATGGACAGATATCCTGACATTTTCCTTTAGAATTCACTGGTATATTTCAGAATTCATTATTCCATCATTGATGGCAAGTTGTACAGGCCCAGATGCAGCAAAACAGGCCTAAACCATGATACTACCACGACCATGTATAACAGATAAGGTCCTTATGCTGGAATGCAGTGTTTTCCTTTCTCCAAACGTAATGCTTCTCAAACCAAAAACACTATTTTGGACTCATCTATCCACAAAACAATTTTCCAATTGCCTTCTGGCTTGTCCCCATGGTCTTTAGAAGACTGCAGAGGGGCAGCAATGTAATTTTTGCAGAGCAGTGGCTCTCTCCTTGCAACCCTGCCATGCACACCATTGTAGTGCAGTGTTCTCCTGATGGTGGAGTCATGAACATCGGTCACGACAAACAAGTTGCTTAGAGGTTGCCCTGGGTTCCTTTGTGACCTCCTAGACTATTAGTAGTCTTGCTCTTGGAGTGATCTTTGTTGGTTGACCACTCCTGGGGAGGGTAACACAGGTCTTAATTTCCTCCTGGTTGACTGTGGATTGGTGGTATCTAAACGCTTTAACGATGGTTTTGTCACCTTTTCCAGACTGATGAGCATCAACAACTCTTTTTCTGAGGTCCTCAGAAATCTCCGTTGTTCGTGCCATGATACACTTCCACAAACATGTGTTGTGAAGATCAGACTTTGATATATCCCTATTCTTTAAGTAAAATCAGGAGCTCACGCACACCTGATAGTCATCCCATTGATTGAAAACACCTGACTCTAATTCCACCTTCAAATTAAACTGCTAATCCTAGAGGTTTACATACTTTTGCCATTCACCGATGTGTAATATTGGATCATTTACCCTAATAAATAAATGACCAAGTACAATATTTTAGTCGTATTTGTTTAATTATGTTCTCTTTATTTACTTTTAGGACTTGTGTGAAAATCTGAAAATGTTTTAGGTCATATTTATGCAGAAATATAGAACATTCTAAAGGGTTCACAAACTTTCAAGCACCACTGTAAATCTTTGTCTGATAAGGTAGATTGCAGCAGATATGTTTTAAAACAAGCTTTCCTATTCCCTGAACATTATCATTTACATCATTTTGAATTATTTAAAACATGAAGGTTCATTGTAACACCAGCTGAAGCGAAAATATCCTGCGTATCCACTTCAATCATATGCCCCGCCCCCCTCGCTGTGCTGCTCCTCCCTTCACTTTTCCCCCTGGAAACCTCAACTTGCAGTCAGACGATCTTTCATAATACGACATTGTAGCTGAGGACAGGTTACTACCAGGTTAATGCTTATCACTGTGTATTTAATTGAATGAGGACATCCCATTTTCCAGATCTAACTTACCTGGCACAGATTTGATCGACAATGTTAGCTTGTTCGCTACTAAAAGCCTGCTTGCTTATCTCTTCTGATTTGGCATTTTGCCACAAACTATGTGATTTAGTCATCATCAGTGAAAGCTTTTTAAAGTGATTTGTTCATTTAGGGGGCTAGTTAGTTAGTTTACTCATGAAAATGCTAATCAAACACACCTACCTGTAATTTTCAAGACTTTGGTTAAATTTTCCAGGTGTGTTTGATTAGGGATGGAGCTAAACTCTGCAGTGGCCCTCCATGACTGGAATTTCACAGTTTCAATGGTCTCTTTCAGTATATTGTATGGTATTTGTGTAAACAAAGCATAATGAATTAGTTTTTGGGGCTCTGGACTAGGGTTGGAGAGGGTGTAATGAAAATGTTAAATGTTAAATGTAATGAAAATGTTTATATATTTGTTGTTTTATATATGTCACTTTGGTATTATTGTGATGGGATTTCAGGTGCCAGTTGTGTATTTCAAAAAATAATTTCTGCTCTTGTCTTTTTGAAAGGAGTGTATACCCATGTGTATTTATTTCAGAATTTTAATAGAAATTAGATATAGGCAATTATCAAATGTAAACTTGAATTCAAACGTAAACTTGAATTGATTAAGTTAATGTTGTTATTAATTGTTTAAAAGTTACCATGGTAAAACAGTGTTCTGAGGTATGAAAATATGGAGTTTATCATCAACCAAACAGTAACCAGTTTTGATACCTTGTAAATGTAAAATGTAAAATGTAAAATTGATGTAATAAAAATATGCTGCATAATTTTTTGAAAATAATACATTTCAGTTATTCACTATTAATTTTATTAGGTATACACCCAGTTAGTTAATGCAGCAGATCTTGGAATTCACCCAGGCATACCTTTTTGCTAACAGTGAATAAGGTTTTCCCTTCTGTAGCCAAACAGCTTTCTGGGACAAAGCAGAGGGACTCACAACTGACCTAGCAGCATATTGTATGCATTCCCACATCAGTCACTCTGCCCAGGCTACTCAAGATTCAGCAGAAAAACTGCAGTAGTCTTCTCCAGTCAGTAAAGGTTCAAATTTAGCAATGGCTCTGCCACTGCTCTTACCAGTGGTTGGAACACCCTGGGAATCTTTCTCTAGGTAGACTCATTGACTACGTTTACATGGACAGCAGTAATCTAATTATTGACCTTATTCTGAATAAGACAATATAGTGATTAAGGTTTTTACATTAATCAAAATACATACATTTTAGAATTCTATTTTCATGTCCCCGTTTTATAGAACATAGGATTATCTTCGTTTTATAGAACATATATGATTAATGGCACATCATTACGTCCACACGCCACACCGTCCGATGTTCCCTCCAGAATTTCACGTTTCAACATACAGTTCGTCTTTGTTATGGTTCCATATACAGTTTTGGGTGTTTAATTTTAAATTTTCTGAAAGCTTCAAGTGCAGTTAATTATTTGTCATGCTGTACATGCAAATAGACGACTGCTTGAAGCCATGGGCTGCGTCCGAAACCACACAATTACCTACAATATTTTTGCTAAAATACATGTATTTTGCCTACTATACAGCAGGTAAGTATGCTGTTTCGGACGCAGCCGTGCTCTCTTGTTTGCCGTTAAACGGTTGACCATGTGTATGTGTCCTGTCACAAAATGCGGTGGAAACTCCCACACGACGTTAATAGTATGATTAAGGTGTTTGCATGTCTTTAATGCACTTTGATAATGCGACTAAAACAAGTTAGTCTTGTCACAGATGAGTAGAAAGGTGCAGCACCCCTGGCCAGACTATCTGTGGATGTGGGTTTGGGTCTTGATATATTGCACACGCTGATGTCTATGTCATAGCACTGCAGGAGTAATATAACTCTAGCATGAGGGCTTTGTTTATTGGGAGCTTTTAGACTTATAGCAATGTTTCTGAAAGGACCGAAACATCTGCTGCACTCCCCAGAAATCAGACAGGAGATCTCCCCCTTATGTCCCTAAAGAATGCTTTATATAGACCCAGACAGGATGCTCATCTGGAAGTAGTATAAACAGACTTTTTAGCAGAGGGCTGGCAGGATGGTATGCCTTGGTGTACAAGAAGGTGTCCCACGTGTTGAAATGCACCTGGTGGTTAGTGCAATCAGTAGTAGGGTGAATGTAAACATGAGAGCATGGCCGTAAGGGCTGTGAGTCCTTGGCGACCATGTTTGTAGGCTGCACTGTAATTTAATGCTGATTCCAACATTGACATGACAACTGACTGATTGGTTTTCTTCTTTATTTATTTGCCTTTTAAAGCACATTTATTCAAAAGTAACACACACACACACACACACACACACACACATATATATTTTTATTTCAAAATATGTCATAGTATGTAAGGGACATTTGACTATTTTTAAAAGTTATTTTGACATCATTAGGTCAAATGATCAATTATTCTAATTCAGATTTATTAGATCTGGTATTTATAACTGATATTTCAAGTCTCTATCAAAAACACAGGTCGGGGACTAGCATGAATAAGCATGAGGATGTGTTTTTGATAGAGACTGCTCTGCATAAGGACACCTGATAAATGCTGGTAACATAATAAAATAAGCATATTCCTTATACAAAAGTGGAGTAATCCATTCAAATTATATGATTTGAAGTTGATCAAGTCAAGGTTTGCATTATTTAGTCCTATTATGCGTAAATTTACACATACCCAGGAACACGAGTAGGATATGAATGTTTTTCAGAATTCATTGCATTTTAATAAATACCAAATTTCTCATACAAATGATTTACGAATAAATCAGTTCATATCCATGTTTGTGCAGAATGTGGCATAGAGAGCATTCGAATGGATGCTGAGTAAAAGTAACAGAACATTGATGTTCATCCTATAGAAGGTATTGCAAAAAAATTGCATGCAAACTGGGTTGCTCCATGAGTGCTCATACAGTGGACCATTATGTAACATATGCAAGAAGTAGCATGTTGTTCAGTTCACCCATCTATTTGAATTCACTGATTTTGTTTTAATGGCCTAATGACTTTGCTGCATAGCTGTATGATTTACCACCCCACCCTGTGCCCAATGCTCCCTGGGATAGGCTCCAGGTTCCCCCGCGACCCGAAGAAGGAGTAAGTGGTAGAAGATGGATGGATGGATGGATGGATGTATGATTTACCAATAAAAATATGGCTTATGATTTACTTACCAAATGAAAGTGCAGCATTTTTAGCACTTTGTTCCATTCTACAGATTTACAGAAGAAAGTTAAAATGTACTCCCTTTGTGTGAGCAGGCTTCATCTGATGAAGCCAAGATTGAGAAGACTGAGATTGTTTTTATAAGTGGATTTTAGAACAGCTTTTTCTTCAGAATTTGAGGTTGTTTGTGTTTCAAAAGACAGCATAAATGGAATGAGGTAATACTTTTATTCTGTTTATATATGTATATGTATGTATGTATGTATGTATGTATATATATATATATATATATGAGAGAGAGAGAGATAAAATTTCACACACACTTTCTGTGCTGTTCTCAGATTCATGTAGCAGTTTTAGATTGAGGTGTTTTGGAGATTTGACCTTTTTCAATTCAAACTAACAGAAAGTGAGAAAAAGCATTTTCCAAAGCAGCCATTTGTAAGGTCAAATTGGGAGAATTTGGTGCTTTATTAATTATAGACTCTTTTAAGAATTCACTGAAAAAATTTTTGGAGTGAAATTTACTCAAGAAAAGTGTGGTAACAATGTCCACACAAAAAATATAAATTTAACTAAGAATATTTAAGTAAGGTTTACAAATCACCAAGAATTATTTTCCTAAAACCTAAACCTTTAATTGCTACTTAATAGTCACTAACACATTTAATGGTTCCAACCAGAAACAGCACACCAGTGAGTAAATACAGTCATGTCAGCCTTCATAAAGATTGAACTGGCAGAACCCAAGACAATTAATTAACTAAGCTGTGTGTGCACACACACACACCATATACCTGACTGAGAAACAGTCAGAAAATAGAGGGTGAACCAAGAAAACGTTACAGACACTTTCCTGACACTTGATCTTTCAAAATATCTCATAATACAATAGGCCCAGGCCATAAAGCTGAAACAAAACAAGAAAATATTGAAAACAACCCATCCATAATACTCAAAATTAAATCAATTTCTGTGAAGGCATATGCAAAACTACACCCCACTTAAGTATGCAATGGTTCAAGTAAACATTATTTCTATTTTCTTGTTTAGGGACCACTTGCTAAGGAATAGTAAATTTAACCCAGTAAAGTAAGATACATAGTGGTGCTTGAAAATTTGTGAACTCTTTAGAATGTTCTCAATTTCTGCATAAATATGACCTAAAACATCATCTGAGTTTCTAGTCCTAAAAGTAAACGACGACAACCCAATTAAACAAATGAGACAAAAATATTATACTTTGTCATTTATTTATTTAGGAAAACGATCTAATATTACATATGTGAGTGACAAAAGTATGTGAACCTCTAAGGTTAGCAGTTAATTTGAAGGTGAAATTAGAGTCAGGTGTTTTCAATCAATGGGATGATAATCAGGTGTCAGTGAGCGCCCCATTTTATTTAAAGAACAGGGATCTATCAAAGTCTGATCTTCACAACACATGTTTGTGGAAGTGTATCATGGCATGAACAAATGAGATTTCTGAGGTCCTCAGAAAAAGAGTTGTTGATGCTCATCAGGCTGGAAAAGGTTCAGAGCTCCAACCTGAGACCCACAAGGTGGGCTCACCCGCCGAGCTCCAGCCAGAGGTCAATGTGGCAACCTCATCTCCAGAGCTCCAACCTGAGATCCACGAGGTAGTCTCACGTACCGTGCTCCAGCCGGAGCTCAGCGTGGCGACCTCCTCCCCAGAGCTCCAGCAGGAGACTGATGAGGCAGTCTCAAACCCCAGAGTTTCAGCATGAGACCCATGAGGCGGTCTCATCCCCAGAGCTGTGCTGCACCTCTCAACGGCACCTTCGGCCTCCGGCAAGCCTCCTGGGTCCTGCCACATGGCCACTCCAGCCTGTCCATCATGTCCCACACCAGGAAGGCAGCAATCACCATGCACAAACCCAACACCACTTTGCCTCCACTCCAGCACTACTATTCACCACATCTGCCTCCTGAGTGTCTGTATTCTACATGACCCCATCCCGACCCCGCAAGGAAAGAATTTAAGTGTGAATAGCGAATGACTGAGCCTCAGCTCTGTTTTGGGCAACCTTTTCTCCACACAGCACAACTGTCTGAGCAGCACAATAATTGTGAGGTCTGAATAACACGGTGCACATTTGTGATATCTTCTAAGTATTTAACTCAACTATGGAGATGCCCCTTTTTGTGATCAATGCCTATAAGGAACTCACTCTTCCTGGTTGGTATCTGCACATGCACAGATCTCACAGCATCTTAACCTCAGTAACAAAATGTGATATTAACAGACTGCTATTACAAATAAAACCTGTTTATCAAGTTTTTTAAGCACAATAAGTTTATGCAACATAAGTGGGTCAATAAGGCAGAAAAATTTCTGTGAATATTGTAGGATCTCAGCACACAAGCAACATCACAGGAAGCTATACATCATTGAATCTTCACTCAGCAGACTCGAGGAGCTGACTTAATTATTGCCGGTTTGCGTCTGCCTAATCCTATCTATCATTAAACACCAAGGCACATGTTAGATACATCCTTGACCATGGGCTGAACCCTCTCAACTAGAGATGCACAGATATCGGCATCATCTACAGACCTGCTGGCTCTGTAGGCAAACTCAGAGGGTCCAGGAGAGGGTCGGTGATGGATTTGAGCTGGGACAACACGAGGCACTCAAAGGACTTCGTTACCACACAGGTCTGTAGTCATTTTTTTTGGGATGGGGATGATAGTGGAGGTCTTGAAGCAGGCTGGCATATGGAAGTTTTCTCCAGTGAAGTTTTAAAGATGTCTGTAAACACTGGAGACAGCTGATCAGCACAATACTTCAGGGTGGATGAAGAGACTTGAAGACTCGGAGAGAGTCTTACTTGTAGTGAGGGAGGAGGGGGAGGGAGCCATTGAGGTGTGCAGCTGTGGAGGGGCCCCAGCCCCTACTCTGGAGTTACCAAGCTCGAGCAGCAGCTGATGGCTGATGTCATGGGGGATGGTGTCAGGACTGTCGCATTGTCTTTCAAAGCAACACTAAAACTTGTTCAGGCTGTTGGCAAATCGTTACCAGAGTGGGGGGTTTTAAGGTCCTTTCACACGGAGTGTGATTAAGTGACGCAAATGTATGACATGATGATGCTCTTGAATCGAAATAATAAATCTCTATAGAGCTGTTCACACCGGGCGCGATCATTCGCGGTGTGACAAAATGGATATTTTTTTTTTTTTACTAGTGTGTTGATTTTTTTCTGCCTTCACTCCGCAATGAAATGGGCTGTCCAGTTAGATTTGAGCTTTAAATGACATGCCCAGAGCTGCTGATGTTGCACAAAAGCTCAAGATAGGTGACGCCATAGCACAGAAACCTGTTTTGAAAACCAGTGTAAACACAGAAGAACCGTATTCTGGAAGAGCGAAGAGAGTGGATGTTGAGTTCTTGTTATCATATGCCAAGTTTCCATCCACTTTTTGTACATTTCTGTTATGAACAAAATGAAAGTGCGTAAAAAATGTTTGCGATATCTGATGTCTCCCGCCTGTTTACACCCAATTGGGCTTTTACTGATAAAACTGTGTCCGCATCAGTTACTTATGCATTAAAAAGTGCCATTTTTTCACGTCACTTGGCTCAGCGTGTGCTTGCTCGCTCGCTCTCTCTCTCTCTCTCTCTCTCACACTCACACACACACACACACACACACACACACACACACACACACACACACACACACACACACAGAGCAATCACAAAGAATGCAGTGCCCTTGATAAATCTCCTAAAAGAGGAAACAAAACACTCTTCAGATTAGTCAACATTGGTTCAAGTACACAAGAAAATCCATATTTCTTTGCATCATTTGCATTACAAAGCACTGCCAAATAGATGGATGTCAATGAGGAACATGATACACTGCAAATATTTTCCAACACTCAATAGACAACAGTAACTTTGTGCTTTATCCACTTGTAATCCACTTGGATGACCCAAGTGGATTACACACCTCAATATCATCAATGTAGTGTATGAGAGATTCTTATATCATCTCCAGACAAAATTTATTTTATTTAAAAAATTTATCTATTTACTTTGAAATGTGAACCATCAGAAAAGGATTCATATGTACTGTGAGGAAACTGTTAATAATAAGACCCCCCCCCCTATTATTTTGGTTATGGGAATTGACAGTAATCTGTAAGACTGGAGGCCTGTAATTTTTGCTGTTATAATTATTCAACAATTACCATTGAAATATTTCGTGATGAGAGACAGAAAGAATACTTGGTACTTATACCAATAGAGGGCGCTGATGACCAGTGGTAAGGGAAATACACCCGCGAAAGCACAGAACTAGAACGCCACTGCTCGGGGTGTTGAGCTGCACTGTCGCAGCGTGTATTCTGTTCTCTATTGATTAATATGTCTTGTAATTAATTACAGATAAGCAAATGAATATGAACTGAATGAAATAGTGAGACTTGATTGTTAGATGAGTCGTGGGTTACGTGGGGAAGTTGGCCGTAAGCCCCAGTAATGAGAGTTTTTGGTTGAAGCATTCACTACTTAGCCGCAGCGCTAAATAGGCTAAGGCTAGCATGTGTGAAGTATGCAAAGCTAAAAGCATTAGAAGTACGGCTCAGACGGTTTGGGTTTTGTATTCATCTGTGTTGAAATGTGGCATGGTTACAAAGCATAAAGACAATGGTATTGTTTTGTATCTGTATTAATTTGTGTACATAATGTTCGGGTTGATTTTGTAACAGAGCTAGAGCGTCACTGCTCAGGGTGTTAAGCTGCACTGTCACAGCATGTATTCTGTTCTCTAATGATTAATATGTCTTTTAATTAATTACAGATAAAGACAACTGTGAATAAATAAAAAAGTTACATCACCCCAAACATGCATTACTCATTTTAATGTGTGCAACAAATATTGGTGCCGAAACCTGGGATCAGCTGTGCCATTGAAGGGAAAAGTGAAGCAGTGGAGTCGACACACGAGCCATGATGGAGCTGGAGGAACTGCAGGATGAGCTGAATGAGATCCTGGTGCAGTTAACAGTTGACCAATTAAAAGAGGTGTGTACTCAAGCAAAAGTCCCTATTGAAAATCAGGCAAGAAAGCACGTGCTGATCCGATTAATCAACAAAACAGCTGATAGAATTATTGAAAATGAAGAGGAGGAAGTATCAAATGCGTTTTTAAAGAGGTTGATAGCCAATGCTAATTCAATAGAAGGAGGAAGCGCATGTCCATCGCAAGTTGTAGACGATGCTGCTGGTGATGCGTCGGTTTTAGCCAGTCTGCAGGAACAGTATACAGCGCTACAACTTAGCTTTCAGACATCGACAAAGAATATTGAGCATGAACTAAAATGACTGACAAATAAATTGGCAAACCAGCAACCTACTCAATCATGGTTAATCGACCAGTGATACCACCCGTCATCCAACCTCCTGAGGTGACCATAAGGTGGGACTTTAAGATTAATGGCCAGATTGGAGAGAGGGGTCATAGAGATAAACTGTCATACACAAATTTTATCCACCAAATTGACCTGGCAGTGAAAAATGGACACAGTGAGCTTGAGATCGGTAGCTTTGGTCAAAGCGGTAGTCAGAGCTATCAGCCCAGGACTATACCTCCGGGACATGCTGGAGATAAAAGCAGATCTCACCCTCTCACAACTCCAGACAATTCTAAAGGGCCACTTCAAGGAGCACAGCTTGGTGGATTTATACCATCGGTTGATTAATGTCACACAGGACAACCACGAGTCCCCGCAGAACTTCTTATTTAGAGCCATAGAGCTAAAAGAGAGACTCCTAGTCTCCTCAAGGGAGCTTGGCACGGAAGAACAGTATAGACCCGATTTAATTCAGAAGAAGTTACTGAGGGCAATAGGAAGGACTAATTAGTGATAATGTCAAATATCAGTTAAAGAATTATTTAGATGACCCGACAGTCACAGATGATATACTGATCACTAAAACCAACGAAGCAGCGAGCCTTGAGTGGGAGAGACAACAGAAATTCAGAAAAAACAATAAAGAATTAAAAATATGCGAGTTGAGAACGGAAGTACAGCCCGCACAAGAAGCCTCAGGAGTGGTGGATGGACAGGATCAGACACCTTCAGCAAGGGTTAAAGGCCTGAAAACACAACCACCAGCTAGTAGCAAGGAGACCGAGATTTATGCAATGATTAAAGAACTGAAAAGTGAAATGGGAGAAATTTGGAAGACAGTACAGGAAGCTCCTAGATCTCCTTTGCAGGCGTGAGTGACCTGGAAGCGGGGATGCAGCAACTGTAAAGCCAAGAATGAAGGAAACCAATGTGACCATTGCTTCAAGTGTGGACACAGTGGTCATTTATCATTTAAAGGGGGTAGCAGAGGGGTCATTTAAAGGGGGTAGCAGAGGAGCCCATTATTGGTTTTAATGTAATCGAACATCTGTTGGAGAGGGGAATAGAGCTACCAAGTGTAGTTACTGAGGCAGTCAGTAATGCATTCTCTTTTGACTGCAAGAGAGCAGAAGTGTTGGTGAAATTGATAAAGAGCAGGGATGATGGGATAGGTGAAGGCACAGTCAAAATGGGGCATGAGACGTAGTTGATCATTCCAGCAGGAAAGACTAAAGCAGAGAAGTGTAGCGTGAGGGCAGGGGCGCTTCCAGTAACACAAGATGTACTCTTTGAGCCAATGTTAAACCCACAGTGGCCAGAGGAGTTAGGAGTGGAAGAAAACGTAGTACGCCTACAAAGGGGAACTTGGTCACACCTGGCCATCCCAGTCACAAACAACACCACTCATGATATCATACTGCCTCCACGAACCGTCTTGGGAAGAACACAGATTGCTGCAAAAGCCATATATCCCGCAGCTGCTAAACCAATGGGAGCACAGCATGCAGAGATATCGACTCCAAGTCCAGAACAAAGGAAGGAAGACCTGTGGGACCCCCCAGTTAACCTTGATCACCTCCCACCAGTGCAACTACAGCAAGTAAAACAGCTGCTGAGAGCAGAGAATAGTGCTTTTGCAAGGGATGAGAATGATGTTGGGAACATTCCATCGTTCCAACTCAAGATTCGCCTCAACGACTCCTTGCCTGTCCGACGAACATATATCCCAGTACCAAAGCTGCTACATAAAAAGGTAAAAGAATACCTTGAAGACCTACTGAACAGGGGCTGGATTCAAAAATCTGAATCTCCCTACTCCAGTCCCATCATTTGCGTGCGGAAAAAGGATGTCAGTCTCTGCCTGTGCTGTGATTATCGGGAGCTAAACAGGAAGTGGGTGAAAATTCCCTTTGGATTATCATCTGCACCTGCAGAGTTTCAACGATCAATGGAGGAGTGTCTCGTCGGCCTCCGTGATGAAGTATGCCAGCCTTACTTGGATGACACCTTGGTACACTCCCAGACATTCGAAAACCATCTAAAAGACTTAAAGGCTGTGCTGCGTCGTTATCAGAGGCATGGTGTTAAACTGACACCAAGGAAATGTGAGATCTTTAAGAATGAGGTGAGATTTCTGGGGAGGTTTGTAACCAAGGACGGACATACACTGGACCCGGCAGACATCGCTCTGGTCCAGGTATTGAAAGAAAGGAAACCTGCAACCATTGGAGAGCTGAGGAAAGTCCTGGGATTTCTGTCATATTACCGGACCTACATCCCTAACTTTTCTAAAATAGCAAAGACTCTCTATGACATACTTACCTTGGATAAGTCGGTGAAAGGAGATCAAGACCAAGGACTGGGAGAAGAAAAGAGAAAAGCAGAGACCAACTGCCGTCGTCGCACCCAGTCACATGGTTAATAAAACACCATCAGGTACTCTGTCAGTTGATAGACTGTCTCTCTCAGCCACCTGTGTTGGGATATCCTGACTTTGAACAACCATTTGTCCTTCACTGTGATGCTTCACAGGAAGGGCTTGGTGCAGTGCTCTATCAGAAGCAAAACAACAAGTTGTTAGTGATTGCATATGGATCAAGAACTCTGACAGCACCTGAAAAGAATTACCACCTCCATTCCTGAAAGCTGGAGTTCCACACAATAAAGTCGGCAATATGTGGGAGATTTAGAGATTATCTCTATTATTCACCACCGTTTGCTGTCTACACAGACAACAACCCCCTTACTTATGTGCTCACTACAGCCAAATTGAATGCAACTACACATAGATGGGTGGCCGAACTATCTGACTTCCAATTCATAATCAAGTATTGTCCTTGTAAAGTTAATTGTGACGCAGACGGCCTTTCACGCATGCCCATGGATATGGAGATGTACATACAGACGTGCTCAGAAGGGTTTCAATGGGAGGTCATGAACAGTGTGACTCAAGCTGTGGCTGTTCAATTGAAGGAAAGTGAACCATGGCTGTGTCCAGTGAACATATCCACCCTGGTGACTAAGCTAACTGACAGTGAGTGGCAACCAGCCATAGCAGAAATACCCAGACATGAATTGGTGAAGAGCCAGAGAGAGGATCCAGTGATCAATAAAGTCCTGCAATACATGACCTCAAAACAGTGGCCCAAAAGAGGAGAAGAAGTTTGCAACAACAATGTAGCTGCACTGATAAGAGAGAGGCAAAGACTACATGTTGATGAGGAGGGACTGTTGTATAGGAAAACAGTAAATAGATCTCAACTGGTCTTACCAACAAAGTTCCATGAGCTGGGTTACAAGGAACTACATCAGGATATGGGGCATCTGGGAGTTGAGAGGGCGTTGCATCTTAAAAGGGACCGCTTTTACTGGCCTCACATACAGAGGGACGTGGAACAGTACATCACCCAGGTATGCAGCTGTTTGAAAAATAAGCGACCAAATAAACCAACATGAGCTCCGCTCACTAATATTGTGACCACATACCTATTTGAACTGGTCTCCATTGACTTTTTGCACTTGGAGAAGTGTAAGGGAGGATATGAATATATTTTGGTCATTATGGACCATTTCACACGGTTCGCCCAGAACAAGGCTGCAAAAATGGCTGCTGAGGAGATATATGGGGACTTTGTTCTGAGATTTGGATTTCCCACAAGAATCCATCACAACCAGGGGAGAGAATTTGAGAACAAACTGTTCGCCAAGCTGGAGGAATATAGTGTAGTCACTACACCCTACCACTCACAGGGGAATGGGCAGGTAGAGTGCTTCAACAGGACGTTACAAAAAGCTACATCTCCCCAAACATGCATTACTCATTTTAATGTGTGCAACAGTACTTTTAGAGTTTTGTACACTCTTGAACACCTCATCATTCTTACTTAATATCTGTGATAGTGATTGCAAAATTGAACACACTGGAATGTGCTTTTTTTCATCTAGTACATATGCTACCAGTTCAACAATAGAGAATTGCTCTTTGTGAAACATACGTCTTGTATGAAGTATTGAAAGATCCACCCCAAGAGCTGCATTTAGCAGGTTAAGGGAGGTAAGACTTTCCATCAAATCTAAGGCTAACAAATCATTAGCATTGCAATCATTCCTTTTTAAAGTGGCCTCAATAATATGTTTGATAACTGGATTCAAAGTAGTTATCCAGAATCCAATGACTCTCTGTGATCTCTGGACAAATATGGCACTCCAGGACCTGAAGCAACAATGACAATCTGAGTACGGACAAGGAATTAAGTGTTTTCATGTGCTATGTCAATGCTTTGGTCTGTAATGTTTTAGTTCTGATCTTTTCAATGTAGTAAAGTTGCATTTTTTGCACAACTACCTTATGTGAAAAGTTAATACTGATGAAAGATACTGCACACCCTACACAGGGTCACTGGGAGCCTGGAGCCTATCCCAGGGGACAAGGCAGGTGACACCCTGGATGGGCTGCTAATCCATCGCAGGGCAAAGTCACACGCACAAAGACATGTATGTCTTTGGACTGGGGGAGTAAACCAGAGTACCCAAACTCCACGCACATACAGGGCAGAACCAGGACTCGAACCCCCAAATCTGGAGGTATGAGGCAAGCATGCTAACCACTAAGCCACTGTGTCCTTTGAAGAAAAACCACTCACATTAAAATTCTTGACTCTATATACAACACTCAGCTATACCCCAGTGTGGACTGACGACAACTATGTTTGGTCCCTTTTTTCTGTCCTTCTCAACTGCTCTGCAGCAAAGGTGACACAAATGACAGGATGTGCATGAGAAATATATCCTGCAATTAAGAAAACAAACAAAAAATAATTATTTAACTGCAAAATACCATTTTCAAACCAAATATTAGTATTTGCATTCATATTACTCATTTCACTCATTGGGTGGCTAAACAGGCTAAACATTAGCAGGAATTTTGAAACAATGCTGAACCAGATAAAACCTATATTTTACAAGATTTGCTGTGTATCCTGGTGCCAAAAATGAGATCACACAAAACTCGTGTTTAAAAAAGCGATAAAAGAGCTACACAATGAAATGTCATGACTATATAACATACCAGATCATTATCATGCTGTATGCGAGTACATGTCCTTGTCACAATTTTTGTCACGTTAACTCTAGCCAATTTAAGAACCACTGCACAACTGTACAAAAGAGCAAATATCAAACAAAATGATATTATCATGGGTTAAGTAACACATTCAAGGTTTAAACCATCTTTATGTAAAACTTAGAGGTTTTAAGAGGTGTGTATAGGCTTCACGAAGCTCAAACATCATTGAAGACACTCTAAACTTTCGAAATGTACAGAATTAAGTGATGACAACTCAACTGTTGAATGTAATCTAATTTACTAAATGAATTAAATTTAAAAATCCAAAGTATAATGCTGTTTTAAATGTTACCTGTCAAAGTAATTTGAAGAAGCCCTTGTTGGTGATCACAGGTTTTCTTCTTTCCACATATACCTAGATTCCTTTCATCCAGACGGTGTAATTTGTTTTAAGTATTTTATTAATTCTTGTAAATATGTCAGAGATTAACAAACTAAAGTTAGGATACATGATTTTTTTTCTGTTTTATTTACATAGCCATAAAATCATTTATTACAGTGTAGTTCATGTGTGTTTGTGTTTGGCATTCCTTTAAAAGACCAAAGAGCGAAGGAGACTATAGGCCTCATCGATTATCGTTATTGAAAGCATAGATTAAGTTGCACAAACTCGGAAAAGCATATTATAAAAATTTCCCTTCATTGTATAAATAAGTTTAAATGGTTAGAGAAAACCTTCCATCAGCCCATTTTGCATAGGTTGGTGGAATGTACACATGTTCCTGCAGGAGGATTAATAATTTATGACTGGACCATCCAGCTCATCTCTGAAACCTCTCATTGGCTTGTTTAGCAAACAAGAAGTGACAGGGCTGACAAGATGGCCCTGGGTGGCAGAGAAAGCGATGTCATAATCCAGCATGTCAGAAAGCTTTTTTCTTTTAATGAGATTCCTACCTTTTGAATGAGCCCAGGTCATAATCTGCTCTACCATGATTGTCCTCATTATTTCTGGTAACAGCTGTGAAATGCTATGTGCATGTGCATGTGGTATGGGGTGTCCTGAGTGGCCGTGTATAAATCCCTTTTCAGTGAACTTAAACATACTTTATTTTGATGAATATAGTGAGAAAGAGAGGAATGAATATGTTTATTTGATAGAATAGGAACTTTTCTCAGATAAATGTAAAAGTTGATAATACCATACAGCATGTACACTGTTTATGCATGGAAAACATCAATCAAATGTAATGATAATTTAATGACAGTACAATTTTAACACCCTGTGGACAGTGAATTACTGTACATACTATCATTAATAAACTACAGTAAAGGTTACAGTTAGGACTGGGTATGATATCTGTACAGACCGTTTTTACTAGTAGAATTTAACCATAAAATATCATTGAGCCAGGTATAAACCTGGCACAGTTGATATAGTGCATCCGGAAAGTATTCACAGCGCTTCACTTTTTCCACATTTTGTTATGTTACAGCCTTATTCCAAAATGGATTAAATTCATTATATTCCTCAAAATTCTACAAACAATACCCTATAATGACAAAATGACCTTTTTTTTATTATTATTATTATTATTTTTTTTACAAATTTATTAAAAAAAAAAAAAAAAAAGCACATGTACATAAGTATTCACAGCCTTTGCTCAATACTTTGTTGAAGCACCTTTTGAGGCAATTACAGCCTCAAGTCTTTTTGAGTATGATGCTACAAGCTTTGTACGCCTATTTTTGGGCAGTTTCTCTCATTCTTCTTTGCAGGACCTCTCAAGCTCCATCAGGTTGGATGGGGAGTGTCGGTGCACAGCCATTTTCAGATCTCTCCAGAGATGTTCAATCGGGTTCAAGTCTGGGCTCTGGCTGGGCCACTCAAGGACATTCACAGAGTTGTTCTGTAGCCACACCTTTGTTATCTTGGCTGTGTGCTTAGGGGTGTTGTCCTGTTAGAAGATGAACCTTCGCCCCATTCTGAGGTCCAGAGCGTTCTGGAGCAGGTTTTCATCAAGCATATCTCTGTACATTGCTGCATTCATCTTTCCCTCGATCATGACTAGTCTCCCAGTTCCTGCCGCTGAAAAACATCCCCACAGCATGATGCTGCCACCACCATGCTTCACTGTAGGGATGGTATTCGCCAGGTGATGACTGGTGCCTGGTTTCCTCCAGACATGACGCTTGTCTTTCAGGCCAAAGAGTTCAATCTTTGATTCATCAGACCAGAGAATTTTGTTTCTCATAGTCTGAGAGTCCTGTCATATGCCTTTTACTGAGGAGTGGCTTCCGTCTGGCCACTCTACCATACAGGCCTGATTGGTGGAGTGCTTCAGAGATAGTGGTTCTTCTAGAAGGTTCTCTTTTCTCTACAATGACATGCTGGAGCTCTGTCAGAGTGACCGTCAGGTTTTTGGTCACCTCCCTGACTAAGGGCCTTCTCCCCCGATCGCTCAGTTTGGCAGGGCGGCTAGCTCTAGGAAGAATCCTGGTGGTTCCAAACTTCTTCCATTTACGGATGATGGAGGCCACTGTGCTCATTGGGACCTTCAATGCTGCAGAAATGTTTCTGTACAATTCCCCAGATCTGTGCCTCGATACAATCCTGTCTTGGAGGTCTACAGACAACTCCTTGGACTTCATGGCTTGGTTTGTGCTCTGACATGCATTGTTAACTGTGGGACCTTATATAGACAGGTGTGTGCCTTTCCAAATCATGTCCAATCAACTAAATTTACCACAGGTGGACTCCAATCAATTTGTAGAAACATCTCAAGGATGATCAGTGGAAACAGGATGCACCTGAGCTCAATTTTGAGTGTCAAGGCAAAGGCTGTGAATACTTATGCACATGTGCTTTTTTTGTTTTTATTTTTAATAAATTTGCAAAGATTTCAAACAAACTTCCTTCACGTTGTCATTATGGGGTATTGTTTGTAGAATTTTGAGGAAAATAATGAATTTAATCCATTTTGGAATAAGGCTGTAACATAACAAAATGTGGAAAAAGTGAAGCGCTGTGAATACTTTCTGGATGCACTGTATGTATTTTATGCACAGAGAATAGAAGTGGGAGCTGGTTTGAAAGGTTGTGAAAACTGTTTTGAGCTATTATCTATTGTGCATAGCTCACACAAATATCATCAGAGTTCTGTAGAGTTAAAGTACTCCCACTGCATCTACAAATCAGGCCATGAGAAGGTTATGCCACATGTTCATTAGCCAGATATGTATTCGATCTGCATATTGCATTTGAATATGAAGTGAGAATATTAAGTTTCAATTTTACACCGAAATCTGTGGTGTGGCAAAGTATTGTTTGCTTGCTCTCAGTTTGACAGAGGTCAAACCGAACTATCCCTCACTATATGACACAAGTTTACAAAATAAATAGATATATAAAAATTCACATTTCCAGTTCCTAAATTTCTGCAAAGGAAAACTACCTGCAATCCTGTACAAAAGAACAGCTCTCTCAGCTTTGTTGATGTTTAAACTACAAGCAAAAGACAAATAAAAAAAAAAAAAACACTAACAAATCATAAACATTTTATCCTGTTTATTCTCACAATATTTTTATTAATAAAGAATAAATAAGTGTTTTTTAATGTGGTATTGTTTGTTTTATTCAACATGTGTAGGGGTTTAATGGCAACTCTCCCATGAGCATTTCTCTACATGTCATACTGGGCATGGTTTGTTGTGTGTATGACAAATAAATTTGAATTTGAACTTTAACACTTCACTTTTATACTCAGATACTAGTGGGGGCTTATTGGTCTGGACCAGATATGTTAAATTAATTGAAAGGGACTGTTATAAACAAAGACTACGAACACATAATAAACTGTAAATTAATGAAGTGTTTAGATTTTATGGATACTCATAAAAGGCCCTTAAATGCATGACTTCCAGGGATAAAGTTCTTCATAGTCTTTTCTACTGTTGGGCTATTGTAAACTCCTCTGTTCTGAACACTTTTCTGTGCTTGGAAACTTTGCAAAGCACAGTTACTGTTACAAAGCACTGACACACATGACTCCTTCAATAAATGTTAAATAAATTCCTCCCAACAAAAAACTTCACCACATCAATTATTATACGTTTCGTTTTTATTAAACAACATGTTTAATGTTTTTTATTATTGTTTGTTTTGGTTATGTGGTGTGTCTTCTAAACAAGTCCCTGTACAGTACATGAACTATTAATATAAAAACAATAATGTATTAGAATGAGCACATTAATATAAACCTATTGTTTATATATACAGTAAACCCCTGTATCCACTGTTTCACTTTTTCAGTTGACTGTGGCATGAAAAAATTATATAGAAAATTAGAGAAATACAGTAAACATTCATAATTTAAATTGTGTGCCATCCTGAGTGATGTGATTAAATCTCGTGCGGTCCTGCCCGGGACGTTACTCATCCTATTGCCCAGCGTAGAAGAAGAACGTAGAAGAAGATGGGTGAGCACAGTACAATAAATATTTTTGACAGACCAAGAGAAAGAGAGAGAGACCACATTCACATAACTTGTATTATTATAAGTGTTCTATTTTATTATTTGTTACTCCTGTTAATGTCTGATTGTGCCTAATTTATAAATGAAACTTTATCATAGGTATGTACAATATATAGTACAGTATATAGCTACTATCCACAGTTTCAGGCATGCGCTAGGGGGCTTGGAACCTATCCCGCCTGGATTTGGGGGTTCTACTGTATGTTTATATACTGATGTTAAGTACAAGAGCATGATTATGAGTGTGATATTGCTTTTATACAATAATTCTATAAACAGGAAATTAATACTGAGCAACATTTCAGATAGATTGTAGCTAAATTCTTTGTTTATGTTTGCTCCGTCAAGGAAAATAGTTCCCAAACAAGCCACAGCTGGATAGATCATTGTGTATTGCAATGCAATGCACAGACTAAGCGAAAGCCTGTTGTAAGTGTAGTAATGGCTTTAGTTTTCCAACGCTAGAACTGGAATTTTATGTAACAAATGCAGACAAGCAAATTGATACAAACAGTTGTATCTGTTTCAGTCTTCCTAAACTGACTAATTTCAGATGCCGCTTTTCAGGGAGAAAAACAAGGGCAGTGCCTACCTAATAAGAACATGTATAGTATGCTTGACTATAGATAATTATGTCTTGTCATTGAACAACTAATAGCATGTATGTGGAGGGCAAACTGTTTGGGTGCTCCATTGAATTAATCAAAAACAAAATCTCAGGCCTGTGTTCTGTAGCCATCCTTCTCTTGCTTGCACTGTACATACTGATCTGGCATCTACTGATGCAATATGGGCAAAACCCTTAAGCAATGTTTTGGACAAAACCCTATCAGCTTCTATTTGGCTGAGACAACAAATGCTGTGTTCTGTATTTTGACCTACATTGTGATATCAGTGAAGTTCAGCCTCTAGAATTTGTGGATTTAGAATGTCATGATGTCTTGATCCTGACTTGCCTAGTTCATCCTGGTACATTACATACTGTACACCTAGGCAAAAGATATTCACTCTGTTTTTTATATTGCCACACATTTCATATTACGATACATTTCTTTTTTCAAGTCAATTAGGGCATCTACTTTGTTGACATCAGAGAGATAATTTCAAAACAATCAATTAGAGATGGATTTATTTGAGCTTTATTTCACTATATCAGAATTCCAGTGGGACAAATGATTCCAAAAATTATGTAATGACTTTCAGAAGCTTCTGACTGGCCAATTTTCATAATTAGAAGTTAACTTGGAGTGTACCTGTAGCTGTCCGTACGACCTGTGGTAGAATTTGCCCCTAACAGCAAGTTGTGTGCTCTGGCCTGAGGTTGGCATGGCACTGCTGAGATATTTGTATGGGGTAGGCTGGTGAGCAGTGCCTGCCTACTGGGTTGTATGCTCTGAATTTCTGGCTTGGTAGGTGTGCTGGCGGGTGGACTGATGCAGAATGCAATGGACAATGGTGTCTTTGAAATGAGAGGAATTCTGCGGTATTTCAACCATGCCTTTTGATCAGACATAGACACAGTCTAAATCAGGCTTAACTACCAACTCAGAGGAGATCAAGGAAGGGTATCTGTCTATATAAGAAGGTATTACAATTTCTTGGGTGCTCTCCACATTAAGGTAAGACCTTAACTTACTATGTTAATTTGTTGAGAGATTACTGAGGGCATTGCTCACAGGAGGCTGAGACCTGTACTGTCATTAGAAAATTATATTTAAAGTGCTCTTGAGTTAATATAAGTTACACTTCATGCCCTTTGTCCTGTAGGTGTTTTATCATATTTTATCTGCAAAGCAGTGGCAGTAGTTAACTGTTATAAATCTTTTTTGAGCTGGGCCTTTTATCTTACAAAGGTGAAAACTCTGAGGTGAGATTCTGACAGCAAGGATAAATCCTTAAAATCTGTCTGGTTCATCTGGGGTTATTGTGCAGTATTTCTCAAATACAAGAAAGGGGAAATGTTACAAACATTCTCCAAGTGTCTCTGAGCCTTGTTGAAGCAAATATAGTTTAAGTGTTTGCTAGATATGGTATCATCCTTTATATGGTATACTTCAATAGCCTGGGTAATTTGTTATAAATTCAGTTATTATCTTGTCTTGTGGACTATATGTAAACATCTGTTATGTGAAATAGCTTATTTAGGACAGTACTAAATAAAAAATAATGGAATTTTCATGATTACTCTTATTTTGTATTAAGTATTAAGATTTTGCAGATTCTACAAGGGGTATGTAAACTTTTGTTCACAACTGTATGTGTAATGTTTGATAGATAGATTATTTGTTTCTGTTTGCTGCGTGTTAGAATTTCACCTAAATAATTCTGTCTGTATGTCTTGCAGCTGCAGGGCGGCCCTCGTGGCCCTCATGCCACTGTGTGCCCTGGCAGTCAGTGGGGGATCCTGAGGGGCAGGAGGAGCCCATTGAGTGCAGCAGGCACAACCTCAAGCATTCTGACCAAAACATGAACCTATGTTGGACCGAGATCAAGCGCAAATCCCACAACATCAGGTACCATTCACACTTTTGCTTTAAAAAAAACACCTGCTCTCTGAACATACACCAACATTCCCCAACTTGTGAAAAATGTTATGATTTTATTTTCAGGCCTTTCTATGAGTAGGCTCATAAACAGTTGTTTCCATTACATTTGAATAACTTAATTATGTTCTGGTTTGTTTACGCACTTAAGGCCATATGCAGAGTTCAGTTACGTGCATGTAGTGAGGATTTAATACCAAAATACCGAAACTGTGCACATCGGTATTCAGACCTCAGATGTAACTGCTGTCTTAAGCACTATTCAGAGAGTTGCACAAGAATTGTGTGGGGGTGGAGTTTGCCTAAAACAGAGGCATGTCTCAGTTACGTGCAGTTCTGACTCAAATAAAGAGCAGTAAGTCCAGTGAAATTGACTGACAATTTGATGGAACCACAATAACACTTAAATTTATAACAATTGTAATTAATTAATAATTAAATAATTATCCTTTAAACCATGGTCCTGTTTTCTTTACATGCGAGTGCATCAAACTTACAAAAAAGCATTGGTATTATTTTATTAATTTGGTAACATAAAAATAGTTCATTTAAAGCGTGATAGAATAGCCAACATCCCATGCATATGTTATAATTTCATAACAGACCAGGAGTAATGGGCAAGGACAGAAGACTTTCAGGGAGTACATCAAAGCATTCAAACCATTGCGCTTCATTTTTGGCTCACCATGTTCAACAGCTGGCCTGGGTTAATGGACTGTTTTGTTACAATGCCCATGGCTATTGGACCAGTTTTGCCAGGATCATGTTGCCACAATGCATTTTGCTCAGTGTGTTTACACAATAAAATTCCTAGTATTGAATTAACACCTAGAGTTTCCATATACACCTATTTGTCTCCATATAAACACTGTAAGGTATAAATTCAACACTCTGGGTTTTGCTGTGTAGGCTCATTTGATTGTTAGCATCAATTCCTTTTGCTATAGCATAGGGCGATGTTTTTTTGTTTTTTTTTAGTGTTATCTGTGCTAAAGCAAGAATTTGAACATTTTATGTGGAATCTGAAAAGTTACAGCTTGATCTATTAACTTTCTTTAGAGCAGTTTACCATGAATAATCTTGCGTGCCAATATAAAAGTCAAACAAACTTTGAGGGAGGGAACAAAAACCTCTTTGTCATAATCAACAGACAGACATTGTTGTTATCCTCTCACACCATACTAAAGTGTTCTGTGCTCTGAGTGGAATGTGTTCTGGGGGTTAGACAGGAGGACAGTGGCTTGCTGGGAATTTGTTGTTGTTGGTGAAGATTTTAGTGGAGATTTTTCAGGAGATGACAAGACCCTCCTTACTTCCCACATGGTGCAGCTGTGAGGTGGTGCTCATGACTCAGATAATTTTTCTTTCTCTCACTGTGCTATTATCACTATGTGCTCACTGAGCATTATAACCTTTCGCCACTTTTTTAACCTGTCTCCTCAGTAATGCTTAATGGGGCTGTAATAACATGATAATTACTAAAAAACCCATCTAAAAAAACACAGCAAGCAATGGTCTCTGATTAGAATCTGACCTGGTCAGCCATCTTGCTAAACTCTCTCTCCCTCTGTCTTTTTGTGTGTGTGTTTGTGTGTGTCTCTTTGTGAAGTGAGAAAAAAACAATACTGATTATGTGCAAGTTATAGGAAGCAGTTATGGAGAATAAATGCAATATGCAGTATGGAATCTTTAATGCACAGGTGATTTGTCAGTATCTCTTAAAAAGGTACATGGTGAGCAGATACACTACACGGCCAAATGTATGTGGGCACCTGACCACCACACCCATATGTGCCCATTCCAACACCATGGGCATTAACACAAAGTTGGTCCTTTGCTGTTACAACGGCCTCCAATCTTCTGGAAAGGTTTTCCACTAGATTTTGGACCGTGACTATGGGACTGTTAATTGCATCTTTGCAGGGGACTGAAGATGAAGTATTATTAATGATAGAGGGCTGCATCTGTGTGACTTTTGGAATGCAATAATTATCAAGCACTTGGAGGTTGTGTTTGTGCCAGTGTTGGTGAACACAACTTTCCAGACAGAACAAATCATCAGGGGCTTATTAGTGCATGAATTATTTAACAAATGTCTAGATGAAAATAGGGAAAACAATTAAAACAGACAGGAGCACAGAGTCTACATCTGTCAGCTGGTATGGTATGGATAAAACATTTCTAATATCCAGTGGCTGTGTGTTGCTGCTATAGTTTCACTAACTTGCTGGCAGATATATTAGAATGGATTTAATCATCATGTAAAGCAAAAGCTTGCTAGTGGGGGATATTCAGTGTGTTTTCATATAATAAGATTTTGCATGCTTACATAGACAGAGATGTCCAAGACAATGTCAGAACAGAAAGGGATCAACAGAAATACTTTGCTAGGTTTTGTATGGATGCTAGTGTTTTTGTTTTTGTATAGGAATCATTTTGCATAGTCTTACTGGACAAAAGTGTCAGGCAGCAGAGCCTGATAAAGTGCAAAAATGAGGAAACCACAACTAGATCATAAACCAGAAAGATTTTGACAAATACAAGGCTTGGTAATGACTGGTATGCAAACACAGTCCTTATATACAGGCAAGTTTGATGGAATCCAGGTATCTGTGATTAATAATCAGGTGAGTTGGAATCCATGGCAGCCATGTTTGTAGGCCAAGTGGTGTTATGGGAGTTATAGTTACTGATTACCAATTACTGATACACCAATTCTGGCGTTGACATGACAAAAAGTTACATATAGCTTCAGCCTAATGTAAACTTAGAAGCAATGCCCAACCCTAACCATATTACCTGCCTACTGCTGCAGAGAAAATCAGAAGTTTTTCTCTTCATTATTCCCCCAGGGTGGGTCTGTACATTTAAAAATTTTGTTGCATTTTAATATGAATGCTTTGTCATGCATGAGAATGCTCTTATTTTTAGAGAAACATAATAATAATAATAATAATAATAATAATACATTTATAAGTACATTTCCCTAAACACTTGATCTTAAATGAAGGTATGTGTGTGTTTTTATAAATGGTGTGACTCAAAGAATGCAGGCTAAGGAGATGTGTCAAACTATATGTGTCACCTAAGGTGACTGCAGACAGATCCATATGCAGTCTAAGGCAGGTGATCAGCAAACAGGCAAAACAGAGCTAAGTAAGTAAGTAAGTAAAATTTATTTGTGTAGCACGTTTCACACAGCAACGCTGACCAAAGTGCTGAACAGAGTACAGCAAGTAAAATAGAAACAGAATTAGACCAAATAAAAGCAGACAATAGACAATAGAAAAAAAATCAATAAAAAATCTGTTTAAACAATTAAAAATTTGATCAAAAAGCCTGGTAGAAGAGATATGTTTTAAGCCTATTTTTAAAAGTAGTAATAAAAGGTGCAAGGCGGATGTCCAGTGGTAGTTGATTCCATAGACGGGGGGCAGCAACAGGAAAAGCTCTATCCCCCTTTGTTTTTAACCGGGAACGAGGGACATGCAAAAGAAAGAAGATCAGAAGATCTTAGACATCTGTTTGATGAATGTGGATTAAGAAGATCCACAAGATACGAAGAAGCTTGATTATTAAGAGTTTTAAAAACAAACATCAGAACCTTAAACTGAATCCTAAAACGGACTGGGAGCCAGTGAAGCGATGCTAAAATTGGGGTGACACGATCAAACTTCTTTGCCCTGGTCAACAGCCTTGCAGCTGCATTCTGAACCATCTGAAGACGAGCCAGAGATGACTGAGGAAGACCCAAGTATAATGAATTACAGTAATCTAAGCGAGAAGTAATAAAAGCATGAATAACCTTCTCCAAATAATGGAAAGACAAAAATGTTTTGAGTTTTGAAATAATCCATAGTTGATAAAAACTAGTCTTAACGACCAAATTTATCTGCTTTGTTAAGCATAATTCTGAGTCCAGAATGAAGCCAAGGTTCCGAACCTGGGAAGAAATTGAGGGAAAGTGTTTATGGAGCTCGTTAATGAGACCATCTCTCAATCTCAGGGGGCCAAAAACAATTATTTCAGTTTTGTCTTCATTAAGTCAAGGGAAATTATTTGTCAACCATTTTTTAATGTCATACAGACAGTCCAACAGTGGCTGAATGGAGTCACCAGCTTTCAAAGGAATGTACAACTGGGTATCATCAGCATATAAGTGAAAAGGAACATTGTGAGCCCTAATAATATTCCCCAACGGCCGCATATATAAACTAAAAAGATGTGGGCCCAAAATGGAGCCTTGAGGAACACCACTAATAATAGGACTAGAAGAAGAGCAGAAATTACCCAACGCTACTGGGAAAGACCTGTCCTTAAGATATGAGCTGAGCCATTGTAGGGCAGTGCCCTTGATACCAAACAGATGCTCTAAGCGCCAGAGAAGTATGTAATGGTCTACAGTATCAAAGGCAGCTGTAAGATCTAGTAGCATCAGCACAGTATTTTTACCAGCATCCACTGTTAGTAAAACGTCATTGGACACTTTTAACAAAGCAGACTCCGTGCTATGAAAAGCAGTGAAACCAGATTGTAAAGGTTCAAATAACATAGCTGAGTTTAAAAACAGGAGCAATTGAGATTGTACTACTTTCTCAAGCAGCTTTGACAGAAACGGTAGGCAAAAACCAAAATGCTTCGGTACTCAGTGTGAGGGGATATTTGTGACAGTATGAAAAGCCCTGCTTGTTTCTTTTGTTTATTGTATTTCCTGTTTGGCTTCAGTTTGTATTCCTGCTTCTAGTCATTTACATTTATGGCATCTGTCAGGCTTTTATTAGTCCCTCATCACCCTCTAATGTTTAATGAAGTCTTGGATATCTTGGGCAAGTTTCTATTTCCCTCTACTTCTTAGAGGAACTTTCCTCTAAGTTCCTTGATTTCGTAGTCATGAGTTCATATGATATTGTTCCATATTATGAGGATATTGTTTCCAGTGGTGGTGAGAAGAGGTACATTTACATTTTACATTTATTCACTTAGCAGATACTTTTATCCAAAGCACCATATAAATGAGGAAATACAAGCAAAGTGATATATCAAGCAGAGAACAATACAAGTAGTGCTACCATACAAGATTTTAATTGAGTGCTAGAGGAGGAAAGCACACAGAGTAGAGGTGTAATAGCCACTGTGAGTATGAGAAGGAGTGAGACAAGGGGACAAAGTAGAGGTTAGTTAAGTGTTCATGGAAGAGGTGGGCCTTTAGCTGTTTTTTTGAAGATGGTGACAGATTATGCTGTCTGGGTTCAGGTTGTAAGTTTATTCCACCAGTGAGGAACAGTCAGTTTGAAGGTTCTGGAAAGGTACCTCATGCCTCGCTGAGTAGGAGAACATAAACAACATAAATAAAAGAAGAGAACATAAACCTAAAGGAGGGTATTGAGGGTGTTGCTGTTCCAGACAAGTTCTTGTACATGAGCATCAAGGCCATGAATTTGATGCAGGCATCTACAGGAAGCCAATGGAGGGAGACAAAGAGGTGTGACATGGGTCTGTAGAGATCAGTAGAAATGACTACTTTCTGCAATATTAAACTTTTAATGCCAGTCTGTTATAATTTAGAACAAAATATATATATTCATTATTTTTTGTGCATGTACAGACACAGATACCAATGATAAGATACTATATATAGTATATATGCTATATAGCCAAAGGTTTGTGGACACCTAACCATCACACCCATACAGTATGTGCTTTTTGAATATCCCATTCCAGACTTTTGCTGGGGAAGACCAAGCTATAGAATGTCTTTGTATGGTGTAGCATTACACTTTGCCTTCACTGAAACTAAGGAAACATTTTCCAGCATAACAATGCCTCTTGCGCTGAGGTCCATAAAAACATGGTTTGCCAAGGTTGAAATGGAATAACTCGAATAGTCTGCACAGAGCCCTGACCTCAGTGCTTAATTTGTAAATCTGCATGTACCAGAACACTAAGAGAGTAGTGATCTGACAAGTCAGGAGGCACGTGAAAGGTCCCGGTCCCTGAACTTACAGACTCATAATTGCTACACACAGTTTCACAGTTAGCTACAAAGCACATTTTCCCAAAGCACTTCAAAATGTTCAGGTGTCCACAAACTTATATGTGTAATAATATTACTATTTTAAATTATTACTATAAAGATCAATAATTAGTAATAAATTAAACAAAATCAATATTTGATGTGGCAACCCTTTGCTTTAAAACAAAAAGTAGTCTCAGGTACAAATTGTGCAGTTTATAAGGAAATTAACTGGTAAGATTTACTGTGAACTTGGAGAATCTGCCGCAATTCTTCTGGAGACTTGTGACTGTCACACTTGCTTCTCTGTGTGCATGTTTTTTGTCTGAAAAGTGTTCTGTTACATAATAGGTGCTTTCTTTAATGACATTCAAGCATTTTTCTGTAACATTTAATTTTTGGTTGAAAAAGTAACGTTTGGAAATATAAAATGCTTTTGTACTGATTCAGTAATGCAGAATTCACAAACATCTATAAAAAAATTTGTACAAAAATATGTTTTGGATGAAACAGGTTAACAGTTTTGCAGTATATATCTGTTGATCTGCCGAGAAAATCATTCCCAAAAATATTTGTTGCCAGTCACAGTGTCTGGGAATGATGCAGTTTACCAGACAAAAGAGTATAATTATATGGTCTAAGTTATATAATTAGTAGCTACTGCTATGAGATAACACTGAAATTTGGGTTATACAAGAATGACACCATTAAATAAAATTAACATTTAATTAACATTTTAGCTGTTTAAACTTGCCTCCACAGGGGATTGTATGCTGCTAGCTAGCCTCTAATTCATAGTTAGTGGTGGCTCTGGGTTACTGATTGGAAGGTCGGGGGTTCAAGCCCCAGCACTGCCAAGCTGCCACTGTTGGGCCCTTGAGCAAGGCCCTTAACCCTCTCTGCTCCAGGGGTGCTGTATCATCCCTCTGACCCCAGCTTCCTGACAGGCTGAGGTATGTGAAGAAAACAATTTCACTGTGCTCTACTGTATATGTGACCGATAAAGACTCATTATCTTTATAGCTACAGTGTTTTTTTTTTTTTTTTTTCAAAAACAAGACAGGAATTAAAATGGGATTCACGTAGTTTTCTTAATGGTTCAATTATCTTTAATATCCATTTTTATCAGAGAAAATAGGACAGTTAGCAAAGTATGCATCTTAGCTAAATAATGCTAATACTGCTGGTCACAGGGATTAGAGGGACGGACTCTTTAGGTGGTCTTATAGGTGGAATTTTTTGCTGACATGAACAGAAAATCTAGAAAGGTTATTCAGTTACAAAATGAAAAATTCCTGTCACTTTGTATACATATACACTTTATTCAAGTGGGAGAAATTTTTGTCTTTTACCCAAATATTTCCTTACTCAATTCCAAAATGAAAGCTTCCGGTTAAAAAAAAAAAAAAAAAAAAAAGTGAATTAACTTTTAACTTTACTTGATGGTATCTGTAACACTTGCTATGGTTTTGGCAGAAATTAGGAAACTGGAGGCAGGCTTGAAGCAACTCAAAAAGCACATTTTCTCTTTATTTTTTTAAAGGTCCAGCTGACTTTCTACCAAATGTATACACTCACCATGCACTTTATTAGGTACACCTGCACATTCACGCAATTATCTAAATCAGCCAATCATGTCATCACATCAAACTTCTGAGATGCTTGTCTGCTCACAATGGTTGTAAAGAGTCACAGAGATCACATTTTTCTTCATTTTTTACATTTACATTTCTAACATTTTTCTTCATTAACTGAAGCTCTTGACCTGTATTATTATTATTATTATTATTATTATTATTATTATTATTATTATTATTGCCTAAATTTATCACCCATCCACCATTATGCTTGACAGTTGGTATGAGGTGTTTGTGGTGATACTCTGTTTTTGGGTTTTGTCAAACATGGTGCTATGCATGATGATCAAGCATCTCCACCTTGGTCTCATTAGTCCAAAGGATTTTGTTCCAGAATTTTTGTGGTTTGTTCAGATGCAATTTTGCAAACCTAAGTTGTGCTCCATATTATTTTTGGAGAGTAGGGGCTTTTTGCTAGCCACCCTTCCCTGAATGCCATACTTGTTCAGTCTTTTTCTGATTGTGCTGTCACGAAAATACTGTAAACATTTAACGTGCTTACAGAGGCCTGTAGATCACATGATGTAACTCTTGGGTTTTTCAAGTCAATTCAAGTGGGATTTTATTGTCATTCCTTTTTCATTCCTTCATTTCATTTTCATTTCCTTCAATTGGAACGAAATTAAGTTTCTTCAGGACCATGGTGCAACATAGAACAGTACGCAAGACTACATAAAGTGCAAATACACAACAGTGTGAGACGAGTGCAAAACAATAAATACACAGAACAAATCAATAAATACACGAGACAATAGATACACAGAACATGGACTGTAAACTGCAAGCTATTGTGTAATGTAGTGGCACAAGTATAGCAGCAATAGTAGCAGCAAAAACGAGTTCTATAGTATAAAGTGACTGATGCAGCTATGTAAAGTGCAGTGTGCAGTAGTACTGAGTCTTACTGGGTTAGATGTTCAGCTAGTCTAGGTGAATGTTAGGAGGCAGCAGGTTGTTGAGTAATCTGACTGCCTCAAGGAAGAAACTGGTGCAGAGTCAATGCTCCGGTACCTTCTGCTAGTTGGCAGGAGGGTGAATAGTCCATGAAAAGGGTGAGAAGGGTTGTTCATAATACTGGTGGCTTTGCGGATGCAGCAGTCGTTAAAGGTGGTGTGAGTAGTGGGTAGAGAGACCCTGATGATCTTTTCACCGTCCTCACAATTCGCAGTAGGATCTTGTGATCGGAGGCTGTGCAGTTCCTTTACCACACAGTGAGACAGCTGGTCGGGACGCACTCAATCGTCCCTCTGTAGAAGGAGGTGAGGATGGGAGGGGGAAGATTGGCTTTCTTCAGCCTCCACAGGAAGTAGACGCGCTGCAGGGCCTTCTTGACTAGGCAGGTGGGGTTGAGAGACCAGGAAAGGCCCCCAGTCATGTGCACACCAAGAAACTTGGAGCTTTTGACTCTCTCCACAGTTGTTCTATTGAAGTGCAGTAGTGAGTGGTCCACTTGGGTTCTCCTGAAGTCAACAATCATCTCTTTAGGCTTATCAACATTAAGCAATAGATTGTTGTCTCTACTCCATTCTGTGAGCAGGTTCACTTCCTTTCTGTATGCTGACTCATCATTGTTGCTGATGAGCCTACAACTGTAATGTCATGAGCACACTTGCTGATATGATTAGAATTGAACGTATCAACACAGTCATGATTCAGCAGGGTAAACAGCAGTGGATTGAGCACACAGCCCTGGGGAGCGCTGGTGTTCAGTGTGGTGGTGCTGGAGTTGGAGTTGTCAATCCTGACAGTCTTGGGTCTCCTGGTCAGAAAGAACAGGATCCAGTTGCATGGGGAGGTGTTTAAACCCTGCAGGCTCAGCTTTGTTATCAGTTGTTGTGGGATAATTGTGTTGAATGCTGAACTGAAGTCTATGAACAACATCCTTACGGTATTGTCCTTTTTGTCTAGATGGGTGAGAGACAGATGGATGGTAGCAGATATGGCGTCCTCTGGTCAGCGGTTGGGACAGTATGCGTACTGAAATGAGTCCAGTGTGGTGGGAAGACTGATCTTTATGTGTTTCATGACTAGCTGTTCGAAGCACTTCATGATGATAGGTGTGAATGCAACAGGCCGGTAGTCATTCAGGCAGGACACAAATGCACAGGGATGATGGTAGTCGTTGAAGCACAGAGGGACAACTGGTTGGCTCAGGGAAATGTTGAAGATTTCTGTGAGGACAGATGCAAGCTGATCAGCCAGGTATGTTGTCAGGACCTTCTGTGGTTTCCGCTTTCCGTGGGTTGACTCTGGACAGAGTTTTTCTGACATCTACTGCAGACAGACAATGTACTTGGTCAGTGGGAGTTGGGGTGGTTTTCCTCACTGACATGTTGTTCTGTGTTTCGAACCATGTGTAGAAATTGTTCAGGACATGTGGGAGGGAGGTATCAACATCACAGACAGGTGGTGTAGCTTTGTAGTCTGTAATATCCTGAATGCCTTGCCATACACGCATTGTGGTCTGAAGTGGTCTGAATGCTGGGATTAGCATAACAGAGATGTGGTCTGAGCCGCCGAGGTGGGGGGCAGGGTGCAGCCTTGTAAGAATTATGAATGTTGGTGTAAACAAGCTCATGGGTTGCCAAATCAGCATGCTGGTGGAATTTTGGTAGCAGTGGTTTCAGATTCACGTGAATCTCCAGCAACAATTAAAAATCCGTTGGGGTGTGAAGAGTTCACTTAGAGCTTTCTTAGCATTAGCACCTGGTGGAATGTACACCACGATTAGGAGCACAATGTCATGTATTAAACGTTAAGAAGGTTAGGACGGATGCAAATGCAGATAAGGGCTTTTAATAAAGAGAGGCAGATAGACAAATCCAAATCATGAGACAATAGCGTAGTCAAGAAACAGGCAATAGCTCAGGTGATCTGTAAACAGGCATGAACTAGGCAAGGCAAGAATCGAGAATGAGGAACAAGAAGCAAGATCAATGAACATAAAACAAAATGAGGAAACATGTATAAACGCTTGGTAAGGTGAGAACACTCAATACTTTGCAAAACCATTGTGTTCAAGCAGTCTCTTTATACAGTGGTTGTGAGTGCTGTGAATTTGATGCAGGTGTGCGTGATTAGAATAAATGTGAGTGTTCTGGGAACTGCAGTCCATGGAGGCCATGTTTGTAGGCCGCAGTGCAGGATGGGAAATGTAGTCACTGGTTTGCTGTGATATGACAATGGTAAACACTCTGGGCAGTTAATATGGTCGGCATATCACGGTCGTAAACTCTACCAGGGATGAACAGTAGCTTGAAATCACAATGGCATTCCTGCACCATTTGTTGTTTATGTAAACACACAGACCACCTCCATGAGTCTTACCGGACAGTGCCGCTGTCCTGTCAGCATGATGTGCAGTTAGTCTGGCTAGCTGAATGGCTGCATCCGGAATTCAGTAATTTTGCCATGTTTCTATAAAAGTGAAAACACAACAGTCCCTGATTTATTAATCAGTCCAGTTTATTGTCAAGACATCGAGCAATGGAGAGGAGAATGGATGGTAGAACCATATGGCTTGGGTTAGCCTTTAGCCTAGCACGGATGCCAGCTCGCTTTCCGTGATTCTGCTGCCTCACACACAGTTTCTGGCACCCTCTCTTCCAGCCAGCAATATCAGACAATATCGCGGTCCCAGGGCCTGGTTCGTGTATTAGCACGTAGCTCATCTCGCAGTCCATTGTTTATTCCTCCTGAGCTTTGTTATCCAATGTTCAGCAGAATTTGGCAATGGTAGACATGTACAGCCCATTGAATTTACTTAATTTAAATGCGTACAATACATTGGATCTACATGATTGAATTGAGTTACATTAACACGATTTGTTTTTGTAAATCAAACATGAATTGATCATACATTTCCAATGCCCTGAATAAAATTAAACTCCACCTGCACTGAGGATTGAATCCTGGTTGCTGGCATTCTGCAACAGCCACATTACCACTGCGTTATTCTATCACACACATTTTAGCTGAACTGATCATAATTAAACCAAATATTCAAACCTTTTATGTATTAGTTTAAACATGTGGCATAGTTTTTTAAATTTGTTGTTACAGAAAGAGCATATTTCCAACATGATTTACACATCCTGACTACATGACTTAATCACGCTTATTTTGTATAATTGAATGTTGTAATTAGAAACTTGTTAGGTTTAGCAGAAGTTTTGATGAGAAATGTTATATTTTTATGTGAACTATACATAATTATTATTATTTTTTAATCTAACCAACCACACATTCCATTTTTTGTGTACTGTGTCTTCAGCTACAGTATGTTGTTCCAGGTTATTGTGTGAATTACAACAAATGAATTTAAATTCTAAGAAGCGTGCTTGCAGGGTGCCTTATGATCACGAGTGATGAAAAATGTGCATTCTTAAAGGCTACATCTATATCTATCTATCCAACTCTAGAAGTATTGACACCCTAGTTCAGAGTTTCCGTTAGCCGGTAAATACCGGTTTTTGACCGTTAAAAATTCAAGAGGTCAGATAAAATCAAAAACTGTCGGACACAATGTCCGGTAAAATATTAATATGAAGCATACATACAATAGACAAAGTACGTTTGCAGTTGCACACCTAAATAGGGTCTCTGTGTCTGCACAAATATTATATAATTCATTAAACCACAAATGCACATACATGTCTTTGTGCTGGTCCTCTCTCGTGCGCTCTCTCTCTCTTTCTCTCTCTCTCTCGCTAAGGGAGGCACTGAAAGCACAAACAGACACACACAAGTAACCTCGGTTTAATCCAACACAGGTCAGAATCACTCTTTTCCTGCCAATTCAACCCACCTCCTCTCCATCCACAGCTGACGCTTGACCATGTCCCCGCCGCCTATGCATACTATGCATAGTCCAGTACGTTACAGTGCAAAATAAACACCAAAATGAGATGATCTGAGTTTTTCCAATTTTCTACGATAAACTTTATCAGTCACGTTGGCTGGCACCAAGATTTTGTAGTGGAAACCCTGCCCTAGCAATCTATCTATCTCTACAATTGCTAACACTCTATCTATCTATCTATCTACTCTACAAGTATTGGCACCCTAAACTGATAACTATTTAAAACTTTCATACCGGCTTTTTCAAGCCAACATCAAACTTTACCCATCTAGTATCTACTTATTTGTTATTTTAATTTTAGTATTATTTAGTTTTAAGGAATTGTTCATTTAAATTATGACACGACATATGCAGTTTCAATCAGCAGAACAGCAATATTGCATGTCATTTATAGAAATTGATTCCATGTTTACAAATAATACAGTCAAGTGTGATCTTGACAAAGCTAACATACTGTTTTATTTTTTTATTCTAGCATATAAAAATTAATTGTCTGCGAAGAAGAAGAATCTGAAGAAAATACTATATATCTATCTGTCTGTCAGTCTGTCAATGTACCTGTAACAGAGACTCTCACTTCATCTATCGCTCTATCAATGGCATGCACTCTCTCCATCCATCTATCAGTCTACCTGTATCAATCTACTCCATATTTCATTCTATCAATCTACCTGTATTACTCTCATAGTACATCTGTATTTTAAACACTAAAATTCTCTTTTTCTATCAAAACACTCAGCTCAGTGAGGACAACTGCATTATGGTTATTCTAGTGATGTCACGTGCACATTAACCTCCAAAATAAGTGAAAACACAAAATTACCCCAACATGTGACATATCAAAACACTCAGCTCAATGAAGACAGTTACATTACTGGTATTCTAGCGACGTCAAGTGTGGAGCTGCATGTAGGTGTCAAATTTTGCATCACTCTTTTCTTCAGAAAATGTCAAATCTACTTTTTCTTCTTCCGAACAAAATTTTGTGCCATGGACATAAATGAGAGCTCAAATTGACCGGCTTCTTGAGGACAGCTGTTCTATGACTTTGTAAGTGATCCGACTTACAATCGCACATTTTCAGCCCATAGAGAATGAATGAAGCCCAAAGTATACTTCATTTTTTACGTGTACGTTAGGGTATGTGCAAAGTTGTACACATATCCTTTCAAAGTACACTCCATTTGACATGTAAGCGTACACAGGTGGTTGACGCATGCGCATTACGACAACTTGCACTACCCCTCCTGACTACAAGAGTCAGTACAGAGCAGTAAAGCAGGTCTTCTGGTGTGAAGGACAACAATGAAAAACAATCACAACAAGTCGAAGAACAATGGAGGAGAAAAACATGCTGCTTTACTTGTTGTTACTAGAGGAAGAAGAAATTAAAAAACCTCCTCACACAATCTTTCATCCACGTAGCCATCCATTGTTGTTCTAACTTGCACTCATTTCCATCTCTTCCATTTATTCCCTTTTTTCTTCACCTACCTTGAGAATCAATGGCTCTGGGTCACTGTTGCCACCTTGTGGAACAACTAAATAGTGCAAAAGAATTAAATGCACATGTGCGGCCTGCGTGTACAAAGTACGCACGGTTATAATGTATGCTGTTCCTAGTGCACCCATAAATAATGAAGTATACTTTGGGCTTGAAACATGGGTGTAACAGCTTGGACGTCGTTTGGCTGACATGCTTGTGTCACATCACCTCACACCCCACTAACTCCCACACCATCAGTGACACAGACATGAATGAAGTGTTCGGCTTGGTCCAGAGAATCAGAAAATCTTACTGACCAGCATGTGCAGCTGCATATCTGTGTCGAAGTTTGCACGGGAAAGCACCACTCAAATTTTCTTCAGAAAATGTAAAATCTAGTTATCTTGGCTTGACAAAGCCAATATACTGTTCTGATTTATAAGCTTATTATTATTATCTTGCCTTGACAAAGACAATATACTGTTTTGCTTTTAGACAATATACTGTTTTGCACCATTATTAGTGGTGCTTGTGAAGCAAAGCATGTCTAGCTCAGGCTAGTAACCATTTAGAGAACCCTAGCAACCGTATAACATCTTGAGTAAGTCATATTTCAGCACCAGAACATTATACAGACTTATGGTTTGGCTCGCATGCAGTCACTTGCATCGCGGTAGCAACTGCCTAGTGCCGAGTTTTACCACGGCAAGCACCACTCACATTTTCTTCAGAAAATGTACATGTCTAGTGATTAGTATTCTTCTGAGACCCAAAATTTTCAACTGACACTCCTCCTAGAGCTTTCAAGCTACATGCACCAAACTCAGCACTGACCTTCAGACTGTTCTTACTCAAGATACTGTGACTTTTCTAAGTGATAGGAATTACTGAATTTCTGTTACAAAAGCTCAATTTTCCCATTGACTTGCATGAAAAAGTTATGACTGTTATAACTCCTTGAGCTTTCAAGCTACTTCCACTAAACTCAGCATAGTTCAGGCTGTTCAGACTGATTATACTCTATTTTTCCTAACTGATTGGACCCCTGGCTTTCCCGTAGTGATTGATCCAAAATCCCCAAAACTCCCATTCACTTACACCGACGGAATGTTCAGAGCCTGGCTTAGAATGTTCAAGATTTTAAATGCCAACTGTCAAAACTCACACACACCTGCATGCACACAGCCTGTGCCTGTACCTGTAATAGAGTCTCTCAATTCATCTCTCTTGCTCTTTCTATCCATCTCAACTCAAAGTTTTGCTGTCTTGTCTGTCCAACTCTAAATGTATTGGCACCCTAGTTATCTATCCAACTTTAGAAGTATTGGCAGCCTATCTATGTAATCATCTTTACAAGTATTGGCACCCTATCTATCTATCCACCCTATCTATCTATCTATCTATCTATCTATCTATCTATCTATCTATCTATCTATCTAATCAACTCTACAAGTACTGGCTCTCTATCCATCTGTCTCTCTTTATTTGTTAAAATTGCACATTACCTTCAGATTCACTGTTTTAAACTTTCAGACTGGCTTTGTCAAGCCAACATCAAAGTTTGTCGTCACAAACGTTAACCTATCCAGTTTTGATAGGGGTATTGTCATCCTGGTCTCTTCCAGGATGACAATACCCCTATCCATTAAGCAAAAAGGCTCAATTGTATGAAAATGTTCTAAGTCATATGTTACAGCTTTTGCTAAACACTTATTGGAGATGGAGTTGGACCAACATGTTAGACAGTGCCACCATCATCAAAACATCAACTGAGGGAATGTCTTTTTGAACAATGGTGTTCATCTTTTGAATACAGTTCCAGAGATTTGTAGAATCTATGCCAAGCCTCACTGAAGTTGTTCTAGTGGTTTGTGCTGAAACTGTAGGTTCTTTTTTCATTTACTTGATCACACCTGTAGTTGTTAATATTTGCATTTAGGAATTGCTTCCAGAATCTATCAACCTTATGGTTTATATCTTGTGTTCTCTGGAATAGGGAGAATCTACTTTTTGATCATTATACAGACTCTCAGTTGTACAGATGAGAGGTGTCTGCCAATTTTAGTAATTTCAAGTAGTCATGTAATGCAATATTTTAGCCACTATAAAGTGCCTTGAGAGTAGATAACAGTTCTGCTATATTAAATGTGCTGAAATAACAGATTAACCATATGTGCCTTTTTTCTGATTGGAGGTGTGTGCAGTAAATTATATTACCTCAAGTGAAGTCAAGTCCAGTGACTTTTATTGCCATTACCATATAAAGCTGGTACAGTACACAGTGAAATGAAACAATGTTCCTCCATGACCATGGTGCTACATAAACAACACAACAACCACATGAGATGACACAAAAATAAATAAGACCTACACATTCTACATAAAGTGCACATGCAAATGTGCGCAAACAACACAAGACAGTACAGTAACTAGTAAAACAGGACAATAGGCACAGTAAGAGATAGTGTAGCGCAGACCAGGACACAGTTCTAGTGTGAAAGTGTTATTAAGCATTGATTCTGGTTATACATGTGAGACGTAAAAATTAGAGGGTTATGATTGGTAAAAAACGGTGACTGGAATATTACGTGAACCTAAATATACTTAAAAATTTTGTAGGCCATTAACAATGTCAATGCTTCTTTCTCAAATGTCAAACAGTTTAACTGATGGTTATTAAACTTGCGCGAAAAATAGCAGATGGGGTGATCAATGCCGTTTTTATCCTAATATTACATCCTATATAGCAATATTACATAATATTACATCCTAATTAATACAGCACCAGCACCAACTGCACTCGCATCCACTTCCAGTTTAAAAGGTAACGCACAGTCTGGTGTTGTAAAGATTGGCGTGCTGCGCAGAAGTGCTTTGATAGTTTCAAAAGCATACTGACAACCATCAGACCAAGAAAAAAGGCTTGATGGGGTAAGCAGTGAAATCAAGGAATATGCAATGGATTAAAAGTTTTTGGAGAAACTACGACAGTAGCCAGCCATGTCTAAAAATCTACGAAGTTCCCACCGGATAGTTGGAACAGGGAATCCAGATATAGCTACCACTTTTGCATCTAACGGGTGCACTTGACCTTGACCAACTTCTTTGTCCAGGTATGTAATAGTTTCATGGCCAAATTCACACTTAGCTAGAATCAAAGTCAGTAAGAGTTTGTCAAGATGTCCAAACAAAGTTCATAGCAGGGAAACATGCTCTGGCCAGTCAGCAGAATATACAACCAAATTGTCTAGATATGCGTTACACTTTGTTACTCCTGAAAGCACAATATTAATAAGCCTTTGAAAAGTGGCTGGTATGTTGCTCATGCCAAAGGCCATCACGGTGTACGGTCGAAAACTGTCAGGAGTCACAAAGGCTGAAATATCTGACGCACGAAAAGTAAGAGGCACTTGCCAATATCCCCTTAACAAATCTAGCTTACTGACATACCGAGCTGAGCCTAGGTTGTCAACACAGTCTTCCATATTTGGTAATGGAAAGCAGTCTGGCACAGTGAATGCATTTACCTTTCAATAGTCCATACAAAATGTAGCAGTGCCATCTCTCTTCAGGACTAGCAAGCACGGGGAGCTCCAACGGCTACAACTGGGTTTAGCAAGTGTATGTTTCAACAAATAATCTACCTCGGCTATCGTAACAGCTCTTTTCGTGGTATTCACGTGATACATGTGTTGCTTGATCAGAAGAGCATCATCCATGTTAAAATCTTACTGCAGCACTATGGTGAGAGAAAACATCTCTAAACAGAGAAGGGAAATCCTTAATCAAATGCAAATCACACTTTTGTCATTCTGATAAGTGGGATTGATGAGAAGTTAAATCACTTAATATCTCAGAGTTTGTAAGTCTGGCACATTGCTGAGGGGTGTCATTTGCCATTACTCTATCATCCTCAATGTCAGTGACATCAGTGAGATTTACAATACTACAGGCTATTGCAACAGTAGATGACATGGAGACGGCATCTTCATCTACATCTAGAACATCTGTTCGGGCACGTTCCCTGTTGTGATATACCTTTAAAATATTTACATGACACACAAACATACAGTCTGTGTCACTCAGTTTTTTTAACACCTCGTACGGACCGGAAAAACCTGCTGATAAAGCAGAGCCAACGATATGCAGCAATGCCATCCTCTTTAAAGATTCGCTGAACAGATTTCCACCATTCACGAAATTTGCTAACATATAATCCAACACATTCATTTTAGGTCTGGAGTCAAGAAATAGCATATTTTCTTTAAGTACATTTAACGGACCTTTGACAGTATGGCCGAATACCAAATCAGCGGGCTAAATCCAAGGCTTTCTTGAACTGTCTCTCTAATAGCAAATAAGACCAATGGTACCCCCTCATCCCAGTCCTTACCAGTATCCATACAGTACTTTTGTAGCATTTCTTTCAACATTTGATGAAATTGTTCGAGCATGCCTTGGCTCTCTGGGTGATAAGTGCTTGTGACCCTGTGTGAAATATTCAAGGTTGTCAAAACTTGCAAAAAGAGCTTTGAAAGGAAATTAGTGCCTTGATCTGTTTGCATGATTTTCGGTAGACCAAATGTGGAAAAGAATTTAACAAGCGCTTTAACTACAACCGGCGCGGTGATTTTTTTTAACGGAATTGTCTCAGGAAATCGTGTAGCAGTACACATTACTGTCAACAAGAATTTATTACCGGTCTTTGTTTTAGGCAGAGGGCTGACACAATCAACAATAACATGTTCAAACGGTTCCCCTACAACTGGGATGGAAACAAGTGGAGCACGTGGAATCACCTGGTTCAGTTTACCCGTAAGCTGGCAGGTTCAGCAAATGCGGCAAAATTCAGCTACATCAGTTTTTAATCAAGGCAAGAAAAAATGTCTCAAAATCCGATGATAACTCTTTTCTAATTCATAGATATCCCGTCAGAGCCCAGACCTCAACCCAGTAGAGATGCTATGGAATGACTTGAAGGGAGCCATACACATGAGACGTCCAAAGAATATGACAGAGCTAAAGCAGTTCTGCCAGAAAGAATGGCTAAAATTCCTCCTGAATGATGTGCAGGTCTTATCCACAGCTACAGGAAGAGCCTGGTTGAGGTTATTGCTGCCAAGGGGGAGGGGTGGGGTCAACCGGTTATTAATTCTAAAGGTTCACTTACTTTTTCCACTGCCATTTTGAATGTTGAATGAGTGTGTTCAATAAAGACATGAAGGATCAGAATTTATTTTGTGTTATTATTTTAGACACTTTATATTTGTCAATACCCTTGACTTAGATGAAGATCAGGTCTCATTTTATGACAAATTTATTCAGAAAACCATGAAATTATTAATATTATTAGATTATAATATATCTATATCTCTGTCATTTCTTCAGTGACAACACTGAAGAAATGACACTTTGCTACAATGTAAAGTAGTGAGTGTACAGCTTGTATAACAGTGTAAATTTGCTGTCCCCTCAAAATAATGCAACACACAGCCATTAATGTCTAAACCACTGGCAACAAAAGAGAGTACAAAGAGAGTGAAAATGACCAAATTGGGCCCAAAGTGTCAATATTTTGTGTGGCCACCATTATTTTCCATCACTGCCTTAACCCTCTTGGGCATGGAGTTCACCAGACCTTCACAGGTTGCCACTGGAGTCCTCTTCCAGTCCTCCATGATGACATCACGGAGCTGGCGGATGTTAGAGACCTTGTTCTCCTCCACCTTCCGTTTGAGGATGCCCCAAAGATGCTCAATAGGGTTTAATTCAATTTTTCAATTCAATTTTATTTGTATAGCGCTTTTTACAATAGACATTGTCTCAAAGCAGCTTTACAGAAATATCAACATGGTATACAGATATTAAAGGTGCGAATTTATCCCAACTGAGCAAGCCACTGAGTGGCGATGGTGGCAAGGAAAAACTCCCTAAGATGTTTTAAGAGGAAGAAACCTTGAGAGGAACCCGACTCAGAAGGGAACCCATCCTCATCTGGGTAATCTAATTATTGACCTTACTCTGATTAAGATAATAATGTGATTAAGGTGTTTACATGGGTCGCTTTTAGAATACTCCAGACATGTACCCGTTTTACGTTTTAGAACATAATTAGATTAACAGCCCGTGTCATTACGTCACCGCACCACGCTGTCCGACGTCCCTCCAGAATTTCACATATCAACATACCATAACGTCTGCGTTATGGTACCGTATACAGTTTTTTTTTTTTTTACGAACGATTTAAGTGCAGTTAATTATTTTTCATGCTATACGTGCTAATAGACAACTGCTTGAAGCCATGGGCTACGTCTCAAACCACGTAATTACCATCTATATAGTAGCCGAGATACATGTATTTTTCCCCACTACAGGCCTATAGGAAAGTATGCGATTTGGGACGCGCCCGAACTCTCTTGTTCGCCATAAAACGTAAAACTGCGTGTGTGATCGTGTCCTGTCGCAAAATGCGGTGAAAACTCTCACACGACATTTATAATGTGATTAAGGTGTTTACTTAATGTCTGTAATACACATCCATAATGCGACTAAAACAAGAGTACTCCACCTATCTTAATTTGATTAGAGCTTAATTCGATTATGACCTTAATTAGATTAAGGTAAGTAAAAATTTCTGTTTACATGGTAGTTTCTTAATCAAAGTGTGGTCTTAATCAGATTAAGAGTGGATTATTGTTGTCCATGTAAACGCAGCTACTGACTCTTTCAAAGTCAGATTTACAAATATATGAATTCAACAGAGTAGCATAAATTCAACATTCAACTGGCTGCTTGCATGTTGACTACTGGTTATGTTTTGTATCCCATATCAGCATTCTATACACACAGATAGATAAGGTATTACATATACATATTTGGCCAAAGAAGAACGTTAAATTTATAGCGGCTCAGAGAGAGCGCATTTGCTCTGCACCCTCCGTGTGTTCTTAATTTGCCATCACAATTTCACAATTCATACTCATTCAATACAAATGAAACTATATACAGTCCACAACAAAAAGACAAATGTAGTTTTATTCTTTAAAATAACAATTTTTTTCTTATCTTGTTTTATATATTTATTTATTTATTATTAAGAAAGGGCTGGTCTTTTATTTTTGTCGTGGACTGTACAGCAATGTATGCATGGTCTTACCTTTACTCGTCTGTCTCACATCATCACATCCCAAAAACGCCTCCCTCACTTCACAGGCCTCCTCATTTTTAGCCACATAACGCAAAATGACAGTGATCTGGACTTTGCTAGTGAGATCCGTTGTTCCGTCTACTTTTACAGCAACAAATATGGCTGCGTTAATCTCCTTTTTTTATATCATTTCTAATCACATCACTTATTGCTTCAATTAAATCATTCTGAATTCTGTTTGATAAGCCATAAAATACAGTGGATGTCTCCAAATGTCTAGCTAACCCAACATCTTTCTCAGCAAAAGCATGTGATAGTTTTACATAGCTGCCATGATTAGAAGAGGTCGTACTCTCATCGTTAGCATGAAATACTAATTACTGTTTGGCTAGGAAGCAAGTTGCATTAATGAGGTCTTTTAAAATACTTCGGTTTTCCTTTTTCCTTAGCATTGTGGACATTAATATTTAGTCTCCACTGTTCGTTCAAAGCCAAATCTATCCTTGCGCTTCCAAAAGTTTTTAAAGCAATTTGGCTTTGAATGTGAGTAGTTGAACTTACATGTCTGCTGAGGCTTCTTGGTATATTTTTCAAGTTACAATATCCCGTTGTAGTCCACACATTGTCACTCGGTGAGAACAAAAGGCAGGGAAAGCAGAAAAGGCAGTTTCTCGTAGCACAACCATGGAGCTAGTGTTTTCGGGTGTACCACTCCGTTTGAATAGAGCGTGTTATCTTCTGTCCCATCGTTTGAAGCAAATCTTTTAGCTCCGGCATCGGTCTTCCATTATTTATCACTTCCAGATTTGATTGAAAGTTCAGTTTTGAGAAATGTTTTAGATAATATATATATAATCTTCCGTTTTTGCAGTCAGGGCAAAAAATAAAAATAAACGGACTGATGCGGTGCACTTAACTTTCTCTGCTTGACCATATTACCCACAGTGCCATTTGTGTGTAATACTCTGAAGAAAAAGAATAGCAGAACAAGCCCGTATGCTCACACACGCCCTCTTCAGTGAGGCAGAGGTACTGGCTGCCTCCCCTCCTGCTTTTTCACTGCAGCATTATGTCAGATCAGCAAGACTAATATGTTATACACATCTGTGAAATACATGACCTAGACTATGGAATGTGAGGACATATAATAAAAGTGTGTACAAACATTACATTGGTGACATACAGAGAGATCAACTGCACGTGCTCAAGTTCAGCAAAAAAAATGAGCAGCTCAACCCAGTTTGTGAGAGATTGCGCAATCCAAGAGGAGGCTCAGCTCGTCGCTGCCTCCCTTCGCATCTTTCCCCCTGTATTTGAACAGGAAAATACACAAATTCAGCTATATTGACTATAAAAATCATTGGAATGATTGGAATCATACAGTAATTACACTACTATCACAGATCAGTGGACAAATATTTATTTATTTTTAATCATTATTTGTTTTTTACATTTCATGATGACACCAGGGAGGCACTGCCTCCCCTGCCTCCCTACGTCACTGGGGTGGACTCATGAACATTTAACATTCGCCAACGTGAGAGAGGCCTTTAGTTGCTTAGAAGTTCCTTTATGACCTTGCAGCCTATTACACGTCTTGCTTTTGGAGTGTTCGTTCTTGGTCAACAACTCCTGGGGAGGGTAACAATGCTCTTGAATTTCCTCCATTTGTACACAATCAGTTGGACACTGGATTGGTGTAGTCAAAATGCTTAAGAGATAGTTTTGTAACCTTTTTCTGCCTCATGAGCTTCAACAACTTTTTTTCTGAGGTCCTCAAAAATCTAATTTGTTCATTCCATGATACACTTCCAAAAACATGTGTTGCAAAGATCAGACTTTGAAAGATCCCTTTTCCTTAAATAAAACAATACTCACACCTTATTTTCATCCCATTGATTTAAAACACCTGACTCTAATTTCACCTTCAAATTAACTGCTAATCCTAGAGGTTCACATACTTTTGCCACTCACAGATATGTAATATTGGATAATTTTCCTTAATAAATAAATGACCAAGTATATATTTTTTTTGTCTCATTTGTTTAATTGGACTCTCTTTGTCTACTTTTAGGATTTCTGATGAAGTTTTAGGTCAGATTTATTCGGATATATAAGAATTTCAAAAGAGTTCACAAAATTTCAAGCACCAATAACTGCATCAAGCCTGTGACTCAATGACATCACCAAATTGTTGCCATCTTTTGTGATGCTTTTACAGCCTTTTATTGCAGCCTCTTTCAGTTCTTGTTTGTTTCAGGGGTTTCTCCCTTCAGACTCCTCTTCACGAGGTGAAATGCTGCTCACTTGGGTTAAGGTCTGGTGACTGACTTGGCTAGTAAAAGAACCTTCCACTTTTTTCCCCTTGATAAAGTCCTTTCTTGAGTTGGCAGTTTGCTTTAGATCATTGTCTTGCTGCATGATAAAGATCCTCCCGATTAATTTAGATGCATTTCTCTGTAAATTGGCAGACAAAATGTTCATATAAACTTCTGAATTTATCCTGCTGCTACCATCATGAGTTTCATCAACATTAAAGTTTTTTGAGCCTGTTCCAGAAGGAGCCATGCAAGTCCAAGCCGTTATACTACCTCCACCATGTTTCACAGATGAGCTTGTATGATTTGGATCATTAGCAGATCCTTGCTTTCCATCACAGTGATAAAGGTTAATCTTGATTCCAGAAATTTTGTGGCTCATCTCTGTATTTCTTTGCCAATTCCAATCTGGCTTTCCGATTCTTACTGCTGATGAATGGTTTGCATCTTGTGATATGGCCTCTATATTTCTGCTCCCAAAATCTTCTTCAAATGGTCGATTGTGATACCTTCACCCCTGCCCTGTGGCGTTTATTAATGATGTCATTGACTGTTGTTTTGGAGCTTTTCTTCACAGATCTCGCAATGTTTCTAACAGCAGCTGTTGTTGTTGTTTTCCTTGCAATTTAACAGAATGTTTACAAAATGTTCTATGTCATTTAACACATTTGTATATAAATACCAGGTAATAAAAGCTGAAATTGAGCACAGGAGTGAGATGGACTCCTCTGTGCAAGTGTACTGCTTGCACGAGTGGATGAACTGCTGTGATGCAGTATGAGAACAGATCTTGCCAGAAGTAGCAAAAGGATGAGGACAGGCTTTTATTAAAACAGATACTGATAGACACAAAAACACACACACACACACAGATTTGGGTGAGGATATTCTTCCATTGTACACATAGATCTTTAACAGTAGATGGAGTGTTACATATATGAAGGTTCTGTCATTCTTTGTCTTACACACACATGGTCACAATTAAAAGTGTGTATCTTTAATTGCTGTATGTTTGACTGCACCATATGATTACACAGGAGTTTCCACTTTTTGACTGTTAAAAATTCAAAATGTCAGATAAAATCAAAAACTGTCAGACACAATATCCTGTAAAAATATTAACACAAAACAGACACACATTAGACAAAGTAAGTTTGCAATTGCACACCTAAATAAGGTTTCTGCGTCAGCAAATTTTTTACTCAAATGCTTCTCCTGTAATATGTACTCTGATTTGCTTGCATTATTCAGCCACCCACCCACACAATCACACAATCTCACACACACACACAAACGGTGTGCTCTTTCTCTCGCTCGCTCTATCTCTCTATCTCACTCTCTCTTATTAGGGCCCAAGCACCACTGGTGCGAAGCCCTATTGTATCTGCTCCGTTTCTTCTTCTTCTTCTTCTTCTTCTTCTTCTTTTCTGAAATGATTCGCATTTTAGAGGGCCTAAACCTACCCGAAAACTCACGAAACTTTGCAGACGCATCAGAACCGGTGAAAATTTACATCTGATAGGGGTTCCAGAATTGACTGTGGCAAAATGGCTCGATAGCACCACCTACAAAATTTCACTGCGCTACGTTTCACCTACATATACGAAATTCGGTAAACGTGTAGGATAGCAATACGTACAAAAACTCTTGAACCCATGCCCTAAACTCAACAGGAAGTCAGCCATTTAGATTTTTCTCAAAAATTATTGCTCCGTTTTTGCCATTTCCAGGCCTCGTACTTTAACAAACTCCTTCTAGAGCTTTCATCAGATCGGCATCATATTTGGTCAGTCTCATCTAAAGGCATAGATGATGGTAAATTGCGAAGCTTTTGAGTTTTGGCTGCACAGCGTGGGCATGGCGGTCTCAACAATGATGTACTGTGCATGAATATTGTGTGTTCAGTCTATAGGCATGTGTGGAAGTACTTCAAAACAACGTGCAAGGCATTCAAAACTACAACCCCAATTCCGAAAAATTTGGGACAATAGGGAAAATGCAAATAAAAACAAAGAGGAGTGATTTGTAAATGTACTTTGACTTATAGTGATGTGACGCTGAGGATGTATAGTGATGTGAAGTTGAAATAAGAAAGTTATGTGAAACAGGTGAGGCAATTGTCTAATCATAGTATATAAGGTATAGTATATAATCCAAATAAGGCCTAGTTCTTCAAGAGCAAGGATAGGTCAATCTGCCAACAGATGCGTCAGCGAATAATCCAACCAAAATGAGAACAACATTCCCCAAAGACAAATCAGTAGGATTTTGGGGATTTCACCTTCTACAGTGCACAATATAATTAAAAGATTCAAGGAATCCGGTCAAATCTTGGTGTGTAAAGGGCAAGGCTGCAAACCACTTCTGAATATGAGTGATCTCCGATCCCTCAGACGTCACTGTCTTAAAAACCGTCATAAGTCTGTAATGGATATCCTGACATGGGCTCGGGAATACTTTGGTAAACCTTTCTCAAACAGCACCATTCACCGCTGCATCCACAGATGTAAATTAAGGCTTTACTATGCAAAGCAGAAGCCATACATCAACACTGTCCAGAAACACCACCGACTTCTCTGGGCTCGGTCTCAGCTGAGATGGACAGTAGCACAGTGGAATCATGTTTTGTGGTCTGACAAGTCAACATTTCAAATAGTTTTTGGAAAAAACTGCTGTTATGTTCTTCGGGCCAAAGAGGAAAAGGACCATCCAAGCTGTTATCAGCGTCAGGTCAAAAAACCAGCATCTACCATGGTATGAGGGTGTGTCAGTGCCCATGGTATGGGTAACTTGCACATCTGTGAGTTCACCATTAATGCAGAAAGATATGTACACACTTTGGAGCAACATATGCTGCCATACAGAGCAGGACAACGCCAAACCACATTCTGCACGGATTACAAGCGCATGGTTGTGTAAACAGAGAGTGCGGGTGATAGCATGGCCTGCCTGCAGTTTTGACCTGTCTCCGTTTGAGAATTAGAGCCGCATTATAAGGCAACGGAGGCCTTGTACAGTTGTACAGCTTAAGAGATGCATAATGGATGAAGGGGGGGGGGGGGGGGGGATTCCGCTTGCTAAATTAACCAACTGGTGTCTTCAGTGCCAAACGCTTAATAAGTGTTATTAAAAGAAAAGGTGGTAAACAGTCAACTGTCTCAACTTTTTTGGAATGTGTTGCAGTCAACAGATTAGAAAGGAGTGTATATTTTCAAAAATAAATTTAATTCAAAAGGTAAAACATAAAATAATATGTTAATAATGTGTTTTCAATATAGTACAGGGTGAATTGCATTTTCAAATTACCCTTTTAGTTTTTTTTGGGTTTTTGTTTGCATTTTCCATACTGTCCCAACTTTTTTGGAATTGGGGTTGTACAATGGCGGACTACAAGACTGTGTTTGTGCTGCTCATGATTTTGAGTTTATTGATGCTTCTCCACACAAAGTGTAAATTTACTGCATCATTACTACGACCAGTGGAGACACATTTGTTACATACAGCAAGTTACTAAGCCGCATCTATGCCAACGAAGGGTATTCAAAAGGCACATTTGGGTAAGATCTGGGAGGACAAGCAGTTGGCAGGAAAACTTTATCAGTGGCGTTGTTGACGAGTGTGAATGGAAGGAAAACTTCTGCATGTCAAAAGTCTGCATATACAAAATGTATTTATAGTAATCTCAGCCTTTTTTTATTTTTTTTTTTTTACAAAATTAGGTAGGCATGTACAATGTGTTTGCTCGTGTGTGTGTGTGTGTATGTGTGTATTCTGTGCCATTAAAACTTTGGTGACTCATGGACTGAATATCAATGACACTGTGAGTAAGTGAATGTTGCATCAACAATATTCAACATACAGTATTTCCTGTCTCTCTCCACTGTGACTTTCTAAAGCAGAAATGCCCAAAAGAATAACAAAAAAAATAAACAACGATTGTAACAATTCTCCTTTTAGCAGGAATTTTCCTGAATAAACTGATCCATACAAACCTTAAATAATGTCAATCACAGGGCAGGCCAATCCACAACTGATATGTCACATGTAGCCTCACATCCAGATTAGCCTGCACCAACTGTGTTGCATTGTCATGTAATGGAGTCTGAGACGGAAGCAATTGCAGGTATGGCAGCTTTAATGAGAAAACAACATTCCAAAATGCAGGGCAACGCTCAAAAACGAAGACAGGCAAAGGACAGGCGATCATGCAAACAGGCTGGAAAAGTTTAAGCAGATAATCAGAGTCGAGGGCAAAACAGAATCAAAACCAGAGAAACAACAACAGCGACCGGCTTGGTACAGACAAAGACAATAACTGAGCGTATACTTCACAAAGTCTGTATGGATGAACAGTCTATTTAAAGGGTGGTGTGTGTGTGTGTGTGTGTGTGTGTGTGTGTGTGTGTGGAAGTGTGTGTTTGTGTATAGTAACAGGTGTGTATGATTAGCATTCTGGAGAAGGTGAACGTGCCTGTGTGTTGATTTGGGAGTTGTAGTTTGCTGTGGCCATGTTTGTAGGCTGAGGTGTATTATGAGAAACGGAGTCGCTGGTTTACTGTGACATGACATGCATCCTACCAAAAGTAGCCCACTGCTGTTGAAAAATATTAAACCCATATTTACCATTTCAAATGTGGGCTTTTTTTAGGCATACATGTAAATTAGCCAAAATGTCAAACGTGCTCCATCTAAGACAGGTGTGTCTGTTTTATGATAGTTAGGGCATATTTGCCATGTCAAATGTGGGCCGTGTTAGGCTTACACCCTAATTAACCAGTGCTGACTGTGTCGTATCTTCTCCAAAACTGGCCCAGATATGTTTTAAGATAATTGAGCTACATTTTCTGCATTATATGTGGTTCAATTTAGGCTCACACCCACATTACCCAGTACCATTCTTAAAGTGGCTTAATATTTTTCAATAATATTTGGGCCATATTTACCATATCAAATGTGGGCCACATTAGGCTCACATACTGGTTAACCAATGCTGACTGTGCTGTACATTTGCAAAAAGTGGTCCAAATTTGGTGTAATATATTTGGCCATATTTACTATGTCATATGTGGGCCACTTTAGGCTCACACGCACATTAGCCAGTGCTTACTGTGCCATATCTTTGCCAAAATTGGCCCAGATATGTTTTAAGATAACTGGGCCACATTTGCTGCAACATATATGGGCCAATTTTGGTTTACACTCAGATTAGTCTTTGTCAACTGTGCCACATTTTTCCAAAGGTGGCCCACATTTGTTTTGTGATATTTGGGCTGTATTCACTATTTACCACATGGACCACTTTAGGGTAACATCCAGATTACACACTGCCATGAGCACCGCATCTTTGCCTAAAAAGACCCACTTGATTTGGAATATTTCGGCCATATTTGCTATTTTACATGTGGGCCACATCAGGCTCATATCCGTTTTGTCCAGGCCAAAAGAAGGCCGCATCACTGCCGTACTACAGTACTTACTGCATTTGATGAAACAGAACGTATGCACACAATCAGTATGTGTGTGTAGTATGAATACAATCCCGGACATGCTACAGCTCCCATAGTGGCACTGTCATGTGACCTTCGACGTCATCATAAACACAAAAATCTTGAAGGGACCATCAGATTAAAGCAAACCCACAATTGCAAAATGCACTTCAGGAAAATTAACTGAATTTGAAATTTAACGTGGGCAGTGTTAACAGGCTGAGGTAAATTTGTTGCCGTTAGCTTGGCCGGCTAAGGAACGTTTCAAACACTGTGACAACAGTTTCCTTGTTTAAACCTTCAAAAAGTTAACAATTTATTGGGGTATCGTTAAACAAGTCCTGTTTAAACAAGGTTTAATACTTAAAAAGAACCGCTGTGCAGTCTTCCACATTTTTTTTCTGAGCTCATCCGCACCAGTCATGTTGCATTATGGGATTTTGACTCATTTAGTGTACGGACCGATGGCGGTTGCATACTGCAAAATCTCACCGGAAGCTGTACGCCATCCGGGTATTTCTCGCCTACTGTTTCTTGCCTACTGAGAATTCGGACATACTTACCTCTCTGGCGTACTGTTTTTCGCCTACTGTGTAGTAGGGCAGTATGCGATTTCGGATGCAGCCCTAGTTTTTCAGCACCTACTTGTCAAGCTTTTGTTTCCACACACGATTTTATGGAGATACTAGAGATCCAGATCCTTTCTGGCTCTGGATGGAGCTCAAATCTTCTCCAATTCCAGACTGCTGGGAGTACGGCTGCTCCTAAGGCCATACAGACTTCATATAAGTCAATAATGAACTTTTTCACATTATCTGTTGTTACCCAGATGAGGATGGGTTCCCTTCTGAGTCTGGTTCCTCTCAAGGTTTCTTCCTCTTAAAACATCTTAGGGAGTTTTTCCTTGCCACCGTCGCCACTCAGTGGCTTGCTCAGTTGGGATAAATTCACACCTTTAATATCTGTATGCCATGTTGATATTTCTGTAAAGCTGCTTTGAGACAATGTCTATTGTAAAAAGCGCTATACAAATAAAATTTTATTGAATTGAATTGTTGTTGTCATGTTTGTGTTATCTTGTGTCCTACAGCTGCTCTCATACTGTAATCTGCATGTTTTTGCCTTGTGTCCATTGTTATGTTTATGGTTCATGTTTTCACAGTTTTGTATTTGTTTTGCACTTCATTCAATAAAAATCTGCGCTTGTGTCCTTTTTCAATCCTTGACACTATGTTTTCCCCTGTTTTAATAAAAATACTAACAATAACAATGCTTCGGGTGCCTTAATTAAAGACAGTCACTCATATTTATTATGCTGTTTGAAAAATTTAAATAAATTATTCAGATAATTATTCATCTAAGTTATCATTATAATTATATAATTATTAATCTAAATTAAGGAATAAATTCTTAAAGCTCAATCAAGAGACCAGAATACTAATTTTAAGTAAGTCTATCCTGAATAACTGAGTGTTCATTGCCTGTAATAAGCACAACTTGCTTAAATTTTGGCATTTTTGTCTAGTTTTAAGATCCAATAGCATTTATAGTGACTAGATATTTATGCTATTTTCAAGAATTCTTACCAAGTCAGTTTTGCTTACCCCATTGGCAGATTATTTTGCTTGATTTTTGTACACTTTAACTAGATTTAAGTGTGTCTTGCTTGTTTCAAGAAAGGCATTTTTATATATAGTGTATATAGATAATACGTCTATAACAGACACCTGTGGTTCCCTTATTTTAAAACCACCAACCACCACTGGTACACAGTCATCCCAAATGAATATAGTTTGACAACAAAATATTTTCTCCATGCACACCTGGAAAGAACCATCTACTGACTTTACCTTAACAGCATCAGAATGTGTTAACACAACTGCTTTAGCTGCCAAGTTTTAGTCTCATATCAAAGTCATCAGTGTGGGCACTAAATAGGACATTTCTGTTAAAATCTCTTTGTTGGTATTGTCAAACTTTAAGTTTATTCATTGATGTATTAATTTTTTTTAGCAATTTACTGGACATGTTCCTCACACTATTTATTAGGTGCATTGGTCTTTGCCATTGCCACCTACACAGTTGAATAACTCAGCTTTTTATTTCCTCTTTCTCCACATTCCACACAGCCCTAGAATATACATAGAGTATTGCTTACCCTGGCTTGAGCATAACATTTTTAGACACTTCATTAATGTCTAAAAATGCTACTTTAAAAACTTCCATCCACTATAAACCTTCAGACTCTCATTCCTGCTTGCAGAACTCTGCACTGCACAAATTCCATTCCTTGTATGTAAGGTTATTTGTATAAATGTGGAGACTTAGTTCTAGGATAAATATAAGCTCAATAAAAAAGTATAACAGCACCTTTTACTCCACTCTGTTTCTTACTGTATCATGTGAGGCCTTGCAAATAATATTCTGCAGGGTGGCCATGATCCAGTTGCTAGTAGTGGACTCATGCTAGGACACAAAAGTGGGACAACCCTCTTCTCTTATTTAACTTCAGCTGTCATTCTGATGGAATGTGTGTGACAGAGACAGTCCCAGCCATACTTGCCAGTATGTTTTATTTATGGCATATCCTATGCCATTGTAAAGGTGATTCCTCACAGTGTTAGAATCCTGTCAAAATAATGTATACAGGTACATTAGTATACAATATTTGCATTATTTGAAATTTATATAGTATGTATAATTTATATATATATATTTTTTATAATTTTGTAATTTATATATATATTTATAATTTATATAGTATGTGTAATTATTAACCTTATTATTGTCTGGTATATTGTGCCATGGCCTTAGAGGCAAATGGGGCGGCTGTGGCTCAGGTGGTAGAGCGGGTTGTCTGCTTATTGTAGGGTTGGCGGTTTGGTTCCCGGCCCACGTGACTCCACATGCCAAAGTGTCCTTGGGCAAGACACTGAACCCCAAGTTGCTCCCGATGGCAAGTTAGCGCCTTGCATGGCAGCTCTGCTACCATTGGTGTGTGAATGGGTGAATGAGACACAGTGTAAAGCGCTTTGGATAAGTGTGTTATATAAGTGCGCCATTTATAATATTTAATTGCATTGTAACTGTGTATATGGTGTTGCCAGGGTGCGTCTGGAGGCCTTCTCAGACAACAGTGGGAAACTGCAGCTGTCACTGCACGAAATCATCGAATGGCTGACAGCTAAAGATGAGGAGCTATCAGAGCAGCTGCCTATAGGGGGTGATGTTGGGGCTGTGCAGCACCAGCGTGATTTCCACCAGGTAGTATCACACAAAAACACATACTCACACAAAATGTACACCAACATTTACACCTTCCCCTTAGATCAACTTAAATTTTTTCAATTAGTTATGATCTTTTATGCTTAATGCTGTTAATCTTACCATATACCAAATCAATAAGCCCAACTTTTGAGGGTATAGTAATTACACCAGAGTACCCTGTCCAGGGTGTACCCCGCCTTGTGCCCGATGCTCCCTGGGATAGGCTCCATGTTTCCCCATGACCCTGAAAAGGATTAAGCGGTATAGAAGATGGATGGATGGATGGATACTTGCCCACCCATATAATCAGGCTGACTATACATGTACTGTAGATCCTAATCAATTATCAAGCAATTGAAATGCTAAACCTTCTTCTTCTTCTTGCCTGTGGAGAGCCTCACTTAATCCCCTTAAAAGAAATCCAAATAGAGCAAAATTAGCACATGGGATATAATGAATAAATACATGCTGTTTGTCAGTGGTTTTGGACTGAAACAACTCATATAATATGACATTAGCAATGCACAATCAATAACAAATACAGCAGGACATATACATACACACCAATATATACAGACACAGCAAGAAAGTAAGACTCTTGCTGTACTTTAAGTTACACACACACACACACACACACACACACACACACACACACACACACACACACACACACAGTAATTGGTTCTGTGGAAAAACTTTTTCCACCTTTTTTCCAATTTACAATGCTGTCAGCCTGTACACTGCTGTGCCTCTGTGGCTCTGTGGATTTAATTTCTTTCTCTGTGGAGAAAGAATTTGGGGAGAAGGGTGCATGTTTGAGCAAATGTGCGTGTATGCATGTGTGCCACTAAATAGAGATTTCTGTGGCTTATTCATGCAGGCCTTTATGGAGGATGTCAAGTCCAGAGGCCCCTTCATCTACTCAGTGCTAGAGTCAGCCCAGGCCTTCCTAGCCCAACATCCCTTCCAGGAACCTGACGAAATGCTGCCAGATGGCAAAGGTATGCTGCTATTTCTGACCACACTCCTCCACTACACACCAGCTACCTCAAATTCCACACATTTTAAAAAGCACCTCAGTATAGATGCTTATTGTGAACCCACATTATGACAAAACATCATCTTTTATATGGGTCAGAAACTGGATCTGAATCACTCTTCACCTTTCCTGTCTTCTGTCTTCTCCTCTTCCCCTCCTTCTGTACAGAATTGTCTCCAAGGCGCCGGGTGCAGAATGTGAGCCGCTCGGTTTGGAAGCAGGCCAACGTGGCCAGTGACCTGTGGGAGAAGCTGACAGCACGTTGTGTAGATCGCCACCGTCACATGGAGCGGACGCTTGAGCGGTTGTTGCAAGTGCAGGCAGCCATGGAAGAGCTCTCCCATGCTCTGGAGCAGGCTGATGGTGTGAGAGATGCCTGGGAGCCTGTGGGAGATCTCTTCATCGATTCACTGCAGGACCATATTGATGCAACAAAGGTACTGAGAGTACATGATTGTTAATAAGGCCCGTAATGACTGCAGTAATGATGTAGATCGATCCAAGTGGTGTCTCTGAAACTTGTAAGATGTTATTTGCTCTCAGTATGGGGTAACTGCAACTGATTTTCTGAAATGCACCAGGATGCCTGAATGTCTTCTACTCTGTTGCCTTTTTTCTCAGAAGGACCAGTTGTGTATATACATTATAGTATAATGTATAGTATAATGCAGCACATATGTTTGTTATGACATAAGGTCAAGGTTTTGTCTTTAAACATCATGCCACCCTAATGCATTTATCTGTTTATCTCTTGAATGGCTACAAGTTCACTACTGCTCAACTGAGCTCACGTGGACCTTAGGATATTTGGTTTTCTGTTCAAATCTGAAGGTTTGTCATTCTGGGGAAACTTTAAATGTCCGGTGTAGAACCCTACAACAAATAGTTTCCCTTTCAAAAGGGTTTCAAGGATTTAAGCAAAAAACTTTCATAGACCTATCCAATGGAGAAGCCTTTTTTTTTCTAACTGCATATCAGTAAAGAGAATGGTCTTTGGGAGCAAAAACCTATAAAAAAAAAAAAAAAAGTACTTTTAAGTGGGTTGCATCTAAAAGGTGACTGAAAGTAAAGTAGCTGTTTATTCCGTCATCTTATATCTCTTCATATTCTGTACTGATTGGTTGAGATCATTTATTTGCATAGTATTTCCTTGCTGTGCTGCCAGGGTGACTATACTAGCATGCATCAAGAGCAACAGGACTCCACTGAGAGATCATGCTCTTTGGCTGTTCAAGCATGCATTGAGACTGGTACCCCTCTCTTTTCTCCATCTACCACCCTACCACCCCCTTTCTCTTTCTATCCTCCATCTCTTTAGCTGTTTAAGGAAGAGCTGACTCAAGTCAAGGAAGGCATGAAGCACATCAATGACTTGGCCCACCAGCTAGCCATTTCCGATGTGCACTTGTCCATGGAAAATGCTCGTGCTCTTGAGCAGCTCAACAGCAGGTGGAAGCTGCTGCAGGTAGACAACACCTGCCTGTAAATGTCACTAAACCTCATTGGACATTATGGTCACAATTAATGTGTGATACAGTGGGAAATGAATGGACAAAGACAATAAAATGGAACATAGGTAGTCAAGAAGAGGTCCAGTGAGTGGGTAAAGGGTGTGTGTGTGTGTCTGTGTGTGTGTGTGTGTGTGTGTGTGTGTGTTTGTGTGTGAATTCCGTGATAAATGTTATCTCCCTATCCTGTACTCATACTATAGTGTACTAATACTTTACTCATGTATTAAATAATAATAAAACTTTAGTCGTGGGAGCGTCTGCTCAGTCAGTTCAATTCAAGTGCAGTGAACACAAACACAGACACACAGAAACACACACAGCATTTTGACTAGCTGACATATACCCTTGATATTGATCTTGCTCTCTCTCTCTCTTTTTTTTTTTTTTTTACATGGCTTAGTTTTTGCCCCATGGAGACACAGTGAGAGAGAATGTGTGCTCATGGCATTTGTGTCTGCATCTATATATGTTTTGATATATTCAGAGATAATTTACATGATAAAAATTCAATGCCTTTTAAATATAACCAGATTAATTATACTAAATTCTCAAGTGAATTGGTGAACTGTAGCAAACAAACTGCCTACTAACTCACCCCTTCACCTGTACTCTATTGCTTCTCTCTCCCTGCTGATTTCTCTCTGTCTCTTTTTCTCCTTCTTTGTCTTCTTAGGGTTCTATAGAAGAACGCATGAAGCAGTTGCAGGATGCTCACCGAGACTTTGGCCCTGGATCACAGCATTTCCTCTCTAGTAAGAACACTAGGTTAGGATAGGATTGGTCCAGAGTTAGCACAATTCTGGAAGTTAGTAAATGGGAATTTGAGCTGAACTTTATGGGAATGACTGTGGTCCACACATTGTTTAACACACTGCCTTCAGGTCCCTAACCTATTAGTCACTTCCACTACAGTTGAAAGCCCTGAATACTGTTCCACAGTGAAAATTCATCCCCTGAATTTCACGATTTGGCAAATGGGGTTGGCAAAATTTTATTTTAGATATTTGTAGAATTTTTTTTATATTATAGAAATTTCATCTAGGGCTTCAGCGCCATTGCAGCTCCTTTCATTGCTCTCCCCAAGAAAGGGGACAAGGAACTGAAGTGGAACATAGCCACTGACCACACGTTTGCCCAGCTCAAAGAGGCATTTACCACTGCACCCATCCTGAAACATCCTGTCCCCTCCAAACCCTTTATAGTAAAGGTGGATGCATCTGAGACAGGAGTGGCAGGTGTACTAAGTATATGTAAACAGTCTAAGTACAGTATATGTAAACAGTCTAGGTATATGTAAACTTTTGGCCCCAATTTTATTACACAGCTGAACTTGAATCCCAGTATTATGATATCTTTACTGCTACATCGTTCTTTTACAAATGGTATTCATTGTGAAATCACCCTTATGTATTCTAAATATCCCATGTGCTGTTGTCATGTTGCATTATAGTTGTGCACCTAAAAGAACTCAACCTGTGTCATTTGGAATTTTGCAAATAGGTTTTCATGCACGACATGCTTGTCAGAGTGATATTGCTCTCTGTCCCTTTCTCTCTTCAGGTTCAGTGCAGATACCTTGGGAACGTGCTATATCTCCAAACAAAGTGCCATACTACATCAAGTAAGCCATCTGTAGTCAGCATGTAGTGGCGGCCATGAGACAAAGCAGGAGTAAAAAATATCAGGCAAAGAGAGAGAAGGGAGTGAGATTCATGAAAGCACAATTACTGTTCTCTGGTGCAGAAGATTATTGTGCTTTGATATAAATTATATTTTGACCACATTAGGCATTTGTCAGCTAGTCTGCTGTGATTCACAGCCCATTTTTGTTCCTGTAGATATCAGTCATTCAAGCCTGAATGGTGACATTAATGTGCCTAGTAGCCTGTTTTAGGGAAAGACACTTGGCCTCTCTTCTATGTTTGGATTATTGATACTACCCAATGGCTGAGAAGTTTTGTTTAGCTTTTTAATTGGGATCCATCAACATATCTCTACAGAAGTTTTTTATTCACTAAACCCATCACAGTCTATAGCTGTGGCAAGTGATGTCTTGCAGTGTGTGGTGGGTTGTGCATGTGGGCCACAGGAGGAAAGTACAGATGGGCTTTGTTTCCAGCTGATCAATGTAAGCTCTTCTCAATTAACAAAACACAAGCAAATGGCACCACAGCACTTACCCAGTTGTCCACTCATGGCTGCCTTGTGCTTTTATTTGTTCTCCTTATTAATTAATTTTCTTTTTTTCTTACCATGTTAACAGGTGCAATGATACAGAGGCAGTGGTTTGGCTGTGCTGTTTGTTATTATAAAGAGAGTGAATTTGCTAAGTAATGCAGGCTGTAGCGAAAAGCTGTTAGTGGTTTATTTGAGTAGGACACAAAGTCATGTTATGTTGAACACATGTGAACAGACTAGACTGTGCTTTGCATTATGTGAACTCTGGCTCATGGAACCTTCTCCAACTCTAACACCTGTGCTCTAATTTTGACCTTGCTGTCCTTCTTTATCTTTCACACCTTTATTTTCCCACAATATGATTGTTTGCCAGTTCCCACCCATTAGCTCACTATCCCCTATCACATGACAGCCAACAACTGGGAGGGTGGAGACTATCACGTTAGAACAAACTTTCAACAATAAGCAAGGAGTAGGCAGGAACTAGCTGAACATAAACAAAGTTTAATAATAAGCAGCCCATAAACATAAAACATGCATGCATCTCTCTCCTTCTAGCACTTCCAGCCGTTACTTTATAGCTCTCTCCCACTGATTAGATCACTCAGTGCCAGGTGTGTATCCTCACAGCCTGGCCCCTCCCTCCACCTGGTCTCACACACACACACACACACACACACACACACACACACACACACACACACACACACACACACACACACACACGCGTGTTTTCTCCAAGATGTGAAGCAAGCCACAACATCTTTTATAAATTCTTGCTCATGCTATTTTAAAGGGCAGCTGAACACACTTGGAGGAAAGCGCTGACTGCTATCTTCTATATGCATGAGATCACAGATGGCCACAATTGGCTAATGTTGCTATGATTGACAAACTATCGAAAATAATGCCATCCCTCCCACCCAGAGAACACGGCCAATTAGGTGTCTTGAAATCAAAGCCATGGATGGCTGTGACATCATTAGGATTCAAATTCACAATCTCTGCAATGATTTCTCCACTGCAAGAAAAGTCATCTTAACAGTGAAAATATCTTGAATATAGTCAAATAAATCGGGTATTTCTTATTATAAAATTACAATAAACATATATTTAGTTTACAATAAACCAAATATTAATTATATCATTAAACCTATTTCTAGACTTTATTACTCATTTCAAGCTTGTAGTTTTCTAATTCTTTTGGCAAATAATTTTGCTTCTTTCTAGAAATAAATGCTTGAATTGAGCAAAATTATCTGCCAATAGAACATGACAATTTCAAACTTGAAATGAGTAAAATTAATAATCTTATATTTGGCTTATTGTGATCGTATAATAAGAAATAAATTGGCTATATACAAGTTATTTTCACTTGCTAAGATTATTTTTGCAGTGTTCCTTTGTCATGTTGTTTTTGCATCCCCTTTTGTGTCATCTCTTCTAGCCACCAGGCACAGACAACCTGCTGGGACCATCCAAAGATGACAGAGTTATATCAAGCACTGGGTAAGACAACTAAATGGTCTTTTATCTTTATGAACCGCTCCTGAAACACAATACAAATTTTCATTTGTTAAAGCCCATTTGCCTACCGAAATACCTCTCCAAATAGGGCCCAACGTGACTGCATCCAATACCTTTAATGAATATAGTAAAAGGCATGTTCTGTGTGAGGTAATCTGAACTGACAGAGAGCCCCAAAACAGTGATGGTGTCAGATGATATGCCACAAGCACGCCACAAGGCCATCTATATTACTTTATATTTATGAGCAGGAGAGGGGCTCTTAGCCAATGGGTATAGATACTTTTCATAATCCTAATAATCTTTTTGTCTTTTACCTGTGCTTTACTTCTCTCAAAGCGGACCTGAACAACATAAAGTTCTCAGCATACCGGACAGCCATGAAGCTACGGCGAGTGCAGAAGGCTCTAAAATGTAAGTGTCCATGGTGAAAATTTTTTGCCTGCCCTTCCCTCCCAGTGAAGTTCATGCTGCTTAATTAAGACTATTAAGACTAAGAATTAGTGCAGTTATATATTACTGGGGATTATTAAACAGTTTAGTTAAAGAAATCATTATAATCCCTGATTTATTCTGTGAGGACTGGCTGGCTGAGGTTTTTCATCCCATGCAGGGACTTTCTCTCCCAGATTAACTGCTCCTGGCTCCTAGCATTTCAGAATAGTTTCTTTCACAGTTGCCAAATTCCCCTCCCTTGACCCCTTTCAAGAGTTAATAATACTGCCTAAGTACACACTTAGTGCACTACTGAGGCAGCGGTCATTTTTCTTTCTGTCTTACACCTATTCTTATTCCTGTTCTCACTTTCTCCTGTTCTGTTTGTTTTCCAACACTTTACTTTGCTCTCTAATAGACACTGTCATTAACTGAGTACTGTAGTAACTCTGTCATATACTATACTACCTTGCTGTGAAGAGAAAGACTGCAAGACCTGCTCCTGTCTCTTAAGTGCTGAAAGCCTTCCAGCTACTCTCACGATATATTATCTTCTCTAGTTAGACATGACCACACTGAACAGCCTCAGATCTATAGTCCTCTCTGGAATGGCACAGGAAAATTATTTTTGGGAAAGAAAAATTTAATTAGCTTGCATTTCATGCGCATAATCACCTCTCAGGTGCAAAATGCGAGTAGGTTTTATATGTTCGTGTGTGTGTGTGTGTGTGTGTGTGTGTGTGTGTGTGTGTGTGTGTGTGTGTGTGTAGTGGACCTGCTGAAACTTACCAGCGTAGCTGAGGTATTCAGAGAGCAGGACCTGCAACATAGTGAATACATGATGGATGTCGTGGAGGTGATCCACATCCTCACTGCTCTGTATGAGAAGCTGGAGGAGGAGCGATCAGTGCTCATCAATATCCCACTCTGCGTGGACATGTGCCTCAACTGGTTGCTTAATGTCTATGACAGGTACTATCCCATTATGCACGGCCCTTCCTTGTTGCTCTTTCTTGATATGCTTTGACCTTATTATACACAGACTCTCATTTGTCTTCCAGTCACACCCACTCCATCTTTGGGTGCTTCTCAAGATAGGACTCCTGAACCTCACTACTTTGATTTAATACGGTGTTTAATATTGGAACTATGCATTCTCTTTGAATTGGAGCAGATCATGACAAAGGCAAAGAAAAATCAAAATTGGCAGGAAGCCGATCAAAGTATTTGGGATAGAGTTAAAAGCCCCCATACTTGATCTCCCTGCCAAAGCTCTTGATTGAGAATGTTAAGTTCACATTAAAATGAAACCTAAACAGAACCTGTGAAATGCATGCTCAATCGGGTTGAGATCGGGTGACTGACTTGGTCATTGCAGAATATTCCACTTCTTTACTTTAAAAAACTCCTGGGTTGCTTTCACAGTATGTTTTGGGTCATTGTCCATCTGTAAAGTGAAGCGCTGTCCAATTAACTTCACAGAATTTGGCTGAATCTGAGCAGACAATATGTTCCTATACACTTCAGAATTCATCCGGCTGCTTCTATCTTCTGTCACATCATCAATAAACACTAGTGACCCAGTGCCTTTGGAAGCCATGCATGCCCATGCCATCACACTTCCTCCACTGTGTTTTACAGATGATTTGGTATGTGTCAGATCATGAGCCGTTCCAAGCCTTCTCCATACTTTTTTCTTCCCATCATTCTGGTACAGGTTGAACGAATGCTTTTCCAGATCTGGGCTGGCTTTTTGAGATATTTCTTTGGCAAAGTCTAATTGGCCTTTCTGTTCTTGAGGCTTATGAATGGTTTGCACCTTGTGGTGAACCCTCTGTATTTGCTCTCATGAAGTCTTCTCTTTATGGTAGACTTGGATAATGATATGCCTACCTCCTGGAGCATGTAATTCACTTGGCTGGATGATGTGAAGGGTTTTTTCTTTACCATGGAAAGGATCCTACAATCATCCACCACTGTTGCTGGTCTCTCGAATCTTCCTTTACACCCTCACATGCCAGGGTTCTACAGTAGTGCAGAAACCCGAGATTTGAAGTAGACTTAGACACTGTGTGGAATGTGTGCAGTATTGGCTGGGGAGGCAGGACCAGGGCCATCAACATCAGTGCTGCATCAGGGAAAATAAACAGTGGGGAGGGCTCTGCCCCTCCACCCTTGGCAGGGATTCTGCTTGGGGATTTCCCCTTGGAACAATCATTCAAAGAGACCCTGAGGCATGCCTTCAACCAAGTGAGGGTAATCAATGGTCAGCAAATTCAGACTATTGTTGCCCTCTCCCAGCCATATTTCTCAATTATTAAAGATAGGTTATATTGCATGATGCAGGACACTCGAACAGACGAGTTGACCCAGTTGTTGGTCCCAAAAGGCCATAGGGAACTTCTGTTCCATGTGGCTCATCATAATCCTATGGCTGGGCATTTGGGCCAGGATAAAAACACTGAACCTTATCATGGCCAGTTTGTATTGGCCGGGCATTTGCGGTGATGTTGCTGTTTGTGGGTGGTGTGCAGAATGTCGTGAATGTCAGCTGGTGAATCTCGTGGCTACCCCAAATGCACCCCTTCCCCCTTCCTTTCCATTGATGTCCCCTTCAAAAGAATTGCCATGGACCTTGTAGGGCCATTAAAAAGGTGCATGTGAGGATATCGCTCTGTGTTTGTCATGGTGGATTATGCAAAGTAATATCTGGAAGCAGTGCCTCTGTGCAACATCTCAGCATGCAGTGTTACAGAAGTACTCTTCTGTTTATCTCCTGACCAGGGCACTACTTTAATTTCAAAGACACTTCACAAACTTTATGACTTGTTTGGGATTAATTCGATTTGCTCCAGTGTTTACCATCCACAGCTGGATGGGTTGATCGAATGCTTTAATCAAATGCTCAAAAAAAAATATGATTTGTAAGTTTGTTCATGATGATTCGCAGAATTAGGGTAAGTGGCTCAAGCCACTGTTATTTGCAGTACTCCAAGGGGTTTCTCCCATTCAAATTATTGTACGGATGCAAGCGTTGAGACATCTTAGATGTTATTAGAGAAAATTGGGAGGAGGTACCTTCTTATAGCAAAAAGTAATTCAATATGTTCTTTATGTGAACTCCATGTGTTTTCACTTCTACCCGGCCACACAGCCTTGTAAAACACAACATTGACTTCTCCAGTTTTGGTTTTATGCAACCACCCATACCGGTTGCCTTAACACAAGAAAAATGTGGTTTGGGATGAATTTAAGGCTATGTTCGACATGGGGTTAATCGAGAAGTCCCACAGTGATTGGAGCAGCCTGGTGGTCTTGGTGCCCAAGGCTGATAGCTCAGTTTGACGCATATCCGGCTCACTTTTATTTGAAACTGTACTAAACCAACTCCAATATCTCAGGAAAAACAGCCTTTTCCATGTTTGCATTACACCAATTTGTCATGTGTCATTTTGGACTGTTTGTGGCCCCAGCAATGTTTCAACTGGACAGAATCCTCCACCTGCACAATGCGCATGCCACTGCTTATTTAGATGATATAATCATTTATAATAATGATTGCCAATGGCATGTACAATATTTCAGGGTTCTTATGAGATCCTTGAGATGTGTGGGTGCGTCCCCAAATTGATAAGATGATTACACAAGTGATTTCTGCCTGCCCGAGAACCAAGACTAAAAGGGGGTGAGGCATTTCCTGTGGCTGGCTGGCTAATATCAAAACCTAATTATTCGGACATCACCAGCCCACTGACTGACCTAACTAAAAAGGGGGTGCTACATCTGGTCCAGTGGAATGAGCCATGTGAGCAGGCTTTTTGACAGGTAAAAGTAGTTTTGTGTGTGGGCCCGTTGATGCATTCACCTGACTTTTTTCTCCATTTTGTGATGATTCTCACCTGTGTCGTATTACCACCATCTACTTATTTGTGTCTGTTTGTGCTTTCAATGCCACCCATATTCCACGAGCGAGAGAGAGAGCGAGAGGAAGAGTGCAAGTCCGATTGGCAGAGCTTGCAGAACATATGCACACGTGCACACACACACGCACGTACACAAGCCAAGAAGCGTGAACTTGAACCTAACAGAGCGAAAGTCACTCGTGTTTGTTTTCTGTTGAGTATTTGAAAGTGCACTGAGAAACGGGGTCTGAATAAATGCGATATCGGAGCTCAGTTAATATTTTGTCTGTCTTTTGAGTCTTCCTCTCACACACCAGGGTTCTACAGTAACATTGCCATAAAGTCCATATTGTAAAGATGAACAGAGCCAGGAAGGAAGCGGATTGAGAAAAGACAGCAACAGACAAAGACAGACATAGTGGAAATACAATAGGCCATGTCCAAAGCTAGAAAGAGAGACTTTACATCTCTGGGAAAAGGCCACTGTACAAAAAAATTACCAAAAAGAAAACCACAAAAAATAATGACAACAAATCTAGAACAAGCAATTTATCAAACTCAATGTGTAAAAACTCAAATGACACAGCTGGTGGCAGTGCTGCCAAATGCCAGAAATTTAGGGGAATAGAGTACTACAACATGGCACCGAGGGTGTGTTGGTGCACTTTGTTTTGTTTGTTAAAACAATTTTATTTTTATGATACCGGGAGTTCATTCACCATTGAAGAGCTTATGAACATCAGTGCTACAGTCCCTATGGATTTATTTCCCACCTTCATCAACACATCCGTGAATTTATGGGACATTCTGGTTAAAGGTGACCTCACCTTTGCACATGCAGTGAAATGCTGGAGGAGGGGGAAACGTGCCTGTGCGCTTATGCGCTTCCGCCGATGTTCTGCCGATCGTACACTGCTGCTGGGAATATTTCTCTCCAATATGCATTCACTATGCAACAAGCTGGATGAACTTCAGCTACTGGTGGGGAAAAACAGAGACTTTTCTTCATTTTCTTTCTTACATTCTGGATCAGTTACACTACAGTAAGCAGTGCCTATCACACCTTCCCACGAGATTCACTGGGACACTCTGCCCACATCATGGTCTGTGTGATTCCTGCATACAGACAGAAATTAAATTTCTCCAAACCTATTGTGAGGACATCAAAGCATTGGACCAAGGAGGCTGTGGAGGATCTTCAGGCATGCTTGGACTGTACTGACTGGGATGTATTACGGACTGCTACCGGAACAGTCTGGATGAGTTTCTCTGTGTTTTTGATTAGCTCAGATGTTTGAGGAGCTACAGTATCTCACAAAAGTGAGTACACCCCTCACATTTTTGTAAATATTTGATTATATATTTTCATGTAACAACACTGAAGAAATGACACTTTGCTACAATGTAAAGTAGTGAGTGTACAGCTTGTATAACACTGTAAATTTGCTGTCCCCTCAAAATAACTCCACACACAGCCATTAATGTCTAAACCGCTGGCAACAAAAGTGAGTACACCCCTAAGTGAAAATGTCCAAATTGGGCCCAAAGTGTCAATATTTTGTGTGGCCACCATTATTTTCCAGCACTGCCTTAACCCTCTTGGGCATGGAGTTCACCAGAGCTTCACAGGTTGCCACTGGAGTTCTCTTCCACTCCTCCACGATGACATCACGGAGCTGGTGGATGTTAGAGACCTTGTGCTCCTCCACCTTCCATTTGAGGATGCCCCACAGATGCTCAATAGGGTTTAGGTCTGGAGACATGCTTGGCCAGTCCATCACCTTCACCCTCAGCTTCTTTAGCAAGGCAGTGGTCGTCTTGGAGGTGTGTTTGGGGTCGTTATCATGCTGGAATAATGCATACTGATCATGCTCTGCTTCAGTATGTCACAGTACATGTTGGCATTCATGGTTCCCTCAATGAACTGTAGCTCCCCAGTGCTGGCAGCACTCGTGCAGCCCCAGATCATGACACTCCCACCGCCATGCTTGACTGTAGGCAAGACACACTTGTCTTTGTACTCCTCACTTGGTTGCCACCAAACACGCTTGACACCACCTGAACCAAATAAGTTTATCTTGGTCTCATAATCCATGTCCTTAGTCTGCTTGTCTTCAGAAAACTGTTTGCGGGCTTTCTTGTGCATCATCTTTAGAAGAGACTTCCTTCTGGGATGACAGCCATGCAGACCGATTTGACGCAGTGTGTGGCATATGGTCTGAGCACTGACAGGATGACCCCCCCACCCCTTCAACCTCTGCAGCAATGCTGGCACCACTCATACGTCTATTCATTGAGGGAACCATGAATGCCAACATGTACTGTGACATATTGAAGCAGAGCATGATAAGTATGCAGTATTCAAGCATGATAACGACCCCAAACACACCTCCAAGACGACCACTGCCTTGCTAAAGAAGCTGAGGGTGAAGGTGATGGACTGGCCAAGCATGTCTCCAGACCTAAACCCTATTGAGCATCTGTGGGGCATCCTCAAACGGAAGGTGGAGGAGCACAAGGTCTCTAATAACCACCAGCTCCGTGATGTTGTAATGGAGTAGTGGAAGAGGACTCCAGTGGCAACCTGTGAAGATCTGGTGAACTCTATACCAAGAGGGTTAAGGCAGTGTTTGAAAATAATGGTGGCCACACAAAATATTGACACTTTGGGCCCAAGTTGGACATTTTCACTTAGGGGTGTACTCACTTTTGTTGCCAGCGGTTTAGACATTAATGGCTGTGTGTTGAGTTATTTTGAGGGGACAGCAAATTTACACAAGCTGTACACTCACTACTTTACATTGTAGCAAAGTGTCATTTCTTCAGTGTTGTCACATGAAAAGTTATAATCAAATATTTACAAAAATGTGAGGGGTGTACTCACTTTTGTCAGATACTGTACTTCATGATGCAAGCATTGTCATATTTCAGAATGGTGATCTTTGACTCCTGATGGAGGTTCCAATCTAACTGGCTCCATAGGTGCAATTGAGTGATTATGGTCTGTTCCAATAAGGACAAGTACTCTGACATGTTCAAATTATTGTAGGGGCAGATTGAATAGGTGTTTAATTCATATTCCTGAGATAGATATTCCTACTCACATGAAACTGACTCTCTTTTCAGAGTTTGGATGTCCAGTTTAATTGTTTGTGAGGCCAGAAGCTCTGGGGTCCTGTCCAAACCCAGTATCTGTACCCCAGCTGGGAGCACCATAGTAAACTCTGATCCATTATCCAGAAGAGCATAATTGGCATAACAGGTCCACTACTAAGTGCTTTTTTTATATTGACCACAGAGGACAATGGTAACTCTTTCCGACTTCATTCTGAGAACAGTTTATGCTCTCTCCTGGTAAATGTTTTTTTTTTTTTTTTTTAAAAAAAGGCCATCATAATCGACATACTAGTACTCCCATTATAGCAACTCTGAGAATTTAAGCAATATGTACACTCACCTCCAAAACTGTTGGACTGGCAAGGCCGATTCATTTGTTTTTGCTGTAGACTAAATACATATGGGTTTGTGATAAAAAATTTCAACTTTTATTTCCTGGTATGTATGTGTAGATGTGTTTTAAACAAACTGGAACATAGCTCATTTTGTATTGGACCAACCAATTTGTAGGTGAACAAAAATATTGGAACATGTGTCTGACCGGTGTTTCTTGTTACCCAGATGTGTGCTGTTAGACACACAATAAACAATAAATAGCTCCAAACATCTAATCTTGGTTTTAGTCATCAGTTTTGCCTGTGAAGACTGCATTTGGCTATCAGGCTATTAAATTAAAACCAGACAGTTCTGTATCAAACCCATTAGATGATAATGTAGCAATATCAGATCAATATTTAGAGTGTTTTGCTCCGCTTAGAGAGACTGAACTAGCTTCATTGATCTCTTCAGCTAATTCGTCAACTTGCATACTAGATCCTTTGCCTACATGTTTCTTTAAACAGATTTGTCCAGGAATAATTGAACCACTTTTAAATATAATCAATTCTTCCCTTAGCACTGGCTATGTACCTAAATCACTTAAATTAGCAGTTATTAAACCCCTGATAAAAAAAAACCTGACCTTGACCCCTCTCAACTGTCCAGCTATAGACCTATATCAAATCTCCCCTTCATCTCTAAGATCTTAGAAAAGGTTGTAGCAAAGCAGTTATGCTCGTACTTACATAGGAATAACATTTTATGAAATGTATCAGTCAGGATTTAGACCTCATCATAGCACAGAGACAGCTTTAGTTAAAGTAGTAAATGACCTACTACTGGCCTCTGATCAGGGTTGTGTCTTGCTGCTTGTGTTACTCAACCTTAGTGCAGCTTTTGATACTATAGATCATACTATTCTCCTTCATAGATTAGAAAATGTTGTTGGCGTTAAGGGAACAGTCCTCTCTTGGCTCAGGTCTTATCTTAAAGATCGTTATCAATTCGTAGATGTAAATGGAGACTTTTCTGCGCATACCGAGGTTACCTTTGGAGTTCCGCAAGGTTCTGTTTTAGGCCCACTGCTTTTTACTTTGTATATGCTACCTCTGGGTCAAATTATTCGTAAACGTGGAATTAGCTTCCACTGTTAAGGTGATGATACACAGTTGTATGTTTCAGCAAAGCCAGAGGAAAGACAGAAGCTTAGTAAAGTTGAGGATTGTGTAAAGGACATTAGATGTTGGATGTTAACTAACTTCCTTTTACTTAATTCTAATAAAACAGAAATACTTGTATTAGGACCACGTGTAGCTAGAAATAAGCTTTCTGATCACATGGTTACTCTGGATGGACTTACTGTTTCATCATGTAGAGTAGTAAAAGACCTTGGAGTGATTATTGACTCCAGCCTATCATTTGATTCTCATGTAGATAATATAACTAGAATAGCCTTCTTTCATCTCAGAAATATTTCTAATAAGAAATATATTGTCACTACATGATGCAGAAATACTACTTCATGCATTCGTCACCTCCAGATTAGATTTCTGTAATGCCTTACTCTCTGGATGTTCCAGTAGGAACATAATCAAACTCCAGTTAGTCCAGAATGCAGCTGCTAGAGTCCTAACTAGAACCAGAAGATACGACCATATCACCCCAATCTTATCCACACTGCATTGGCTCCCAGTTAAATCTCGCATTGATTATAAAATACTTTTATTAACTTATAAAGCACTAAACGGTCTCGCACCACGGTATATAATCAACCTTTTGGTTTTCTATGATCCACCATGCCTACTTAGATCAAAAGATGCAGGCTATTTGACGGTACCTAGAATAGTGAAGGCTACAGCAGGGGGAAGAGCTTTCGCTTATAGAGCCCCACTGTTATGGAACAGTCTTCCAATTAGTGTTCGGGACTCAGACACAGTCTCAGTATTTAAGTCTAGGCTTAAAACGTATTTGTTTACTCACGCCTACCCTGACTAGTCTCTGTATTATGCTAATTCCCAGTCCTAATAACCTTTTCTCTCCTCTCTCCTTCTGCCGAGCCACATACGATTTTATGGAGATACTAGAGATCCTGATCCTTTCTGATCTCCGGACCTGCCTGATCCATTTTGTATGTCCTACCTCTGGATGGAGCTCTAATCTACTCCAATTCCAGACTGCTGGGACTAGGGTTGCTTCTATGGCCATACAGAATTCATATAAGTCAATAATGAACTTTTTCACATTATCTGTTGTTACCCAGATGAAGGTGGGCTCCCTTCAGAGTCTGGTTCCTCTCAAGGTTTCTTCCTCTTAAAACATCTTAGGGAGTTTTTCCTTGCCACCGTCGCCACTCAGTGGCTTGCTCAGTTGGGATAAATTCGCACCTTTAATATCTGTATAAAATGTTGATATTTCTGTAAAGCTACATTGAGACAATGTCTATTGTAAAAAGTGCTATACAAATAAAATTGAATTGAATTGAATTTGTTGTTTAAAAGGATAAACCAACATGAAGACCAGAGAGCTGTTTCTAGGATTCAAACAAGCCATTTTGAAGCTGAGACAAGAGGGAAAATCAATCAGAGGCATTTGCACAAACACTTGGCATAGCCAATACAACAAATTGGAATGTCCAGAAAAAGAAAGAAACCACTGGTGTATTGAGCAACAGACATAGAAAAAAACAACAGCAGCTAATGACAAACACTGTGAGAGCTGTGAAGAAAACCCCCAAAACAACAGTCAGTTACATCACCAACAACCTGGGGTGAAGGTATCACAATCCACCATTTGAAGAAAACTTCATTAGCAGAAATATAGAGGCCATACCACAAGATGCAAATCACTCATCAGCAGTAAGAATCAGAAATCCAGATTGGAATTCACAAAGTAATACAGAGTTGAACCACAAAAGTTCTGGAACCAAGTTTAACCTCTACCAGAGTGATGGAAAGGCCAGAGTGTGGAGAAAGAAATTATCTGCTCATGATCCAAAACATATAAAGCTCATTTGTGAAACATGGTGGACCATAGTGTCAAAGCTTGCGCTTGCATGGCTGCTTCTGGAACAGGCTCACTAATCTTTATTGATGATGTAACTCATGATGGTAGCAGCAGAATGAATTCATAAGTTTACAGGAACATTTTGTCTGCCAATTTACAGAGAAATGCATTCACATTAATCAGGAGGAACTTTATTATGCAGAAAGACAATGATCCAAAACACACTGCCAACTCAAGAAAGGACTTTATCAAAGGGGAAAAGTGGAAGGTTTTAGACTGGTCAAGTCAATCACCTTAACCCAACTGAGCATGCATTTTACCTTCTGAAGAGAAAACTGAACGGTGAAACCCCATGAAACAAACAACATTTGAAAGAGGCTGTGATAAATGCATCAAAAAAGAGGAACCCAACAATTTGGTGATGCCACTGAGTCGCAGGCTTGATGTAGTTATTGCAAGCAAGGGATACGCACCCAAATATTAGGTATTATTTATATAACCTGTTTCTATACTGGGCAGTGGTAACTCAGTGGTTAGGACCATGGACTTCTGCTCAGAAGGTTGTGAGTTCAAATACCAGCACCTCCAAGCTGACACTGCTGGGCCCTTGAGCATGGCCCTCAACTGCTCAGTTGTATTGGCATTTGCCGTAAATGTATATTTTATGATGATAAAAACCACTTGACTTAACTTTTATTTTTAGAGTCCAAGCACTGCAGGTGCAAGGGCACCTATTGTAATTGTTAGTATTCTTATTATTATTACGGGCCAAGCATTGCAGGTGTGTATGCACCTATTGTTTTACTTTTTTTTTCCACACTGGAGTCTATTGCAGCCCATCGAACTATACATAGGAAAGTTATGAAATTTGGCACGCAGATATGGGCCAGTTTGAAATGTTCCTATATCAAATTTGAAGTTGTTATCTCAAACACTCTAGCACCGCCAACAGATCAAAGTTGCACTCATGTTTATGCCAATAACGTTTGAACCATATGGGCTAAAAACAAAAAACTCCTAGACCATTCATCTGATTTTCACAAAAATCGAAGCAGATCATTTTCAGTCCATGCCAGCAAGTTACGAATTTCATATTGATGGATCAAACTGAACTTTTGGTCATTATCTGATGCTTGCTTAATTCCTTACTTTTCCTCTGTGGTGCTTGGCCCCATAATTTCTGCTTGCAGCTATATTTTTGTTGTAAATTATTAATAAATGCAATTTATCCTTACGCATACAGTTCTATAATGTGGATATTATAGTTTCAAACCTATCACAACTTGGTTCTTTACACAGCATGTGCATTACAAATATACACATTATGTGAAATCACTAACATTTGTCTGTACTACAGCATAAATATTACTACTCTAATCACTTTAACTGGTTACACATAATGCACAAATTCCCTATGGACTGCATAATATTTATATAAACATGGGTCCCACCATCTTAATCTCATGTAAATATGACCTTCAGTAAAGTAATAGTACCACAGAATTTACACAAGGATACAAATAAACAGAAGAGCCCACAATATTGTGTGTGTATAGACCTATAGAACTATCACCTAAATAAAATAGGTTTAAATGAATCAACTAACTACTGCATAACGCTAGGGACATTTTATTAATACTAGAAATAATCATCACCTAGGAGCTTACTGTACAATGCACTAAAATGAATTAAAATTTCTCATAAATGCACACACTCAAAAATTTATGCTACAGTCTTTGCTATACACTGCAGTAAATCTGCTTGTCACATAATGGAGGTTAAGATGGATGCAAGTGCAGAAAGAGCTTTATTAGAGATAGGCAGACAAATCCAAATCAAAAGGCAAAGGCGTTGTAATAAACAGACAAATGGTCAGGCGAACGGCAAATAGGATTAACCAGGCTGACATGAATCAATAAACAAGGACGAGAATAGGATCAAAACCATGAAACAAAAGAACGAGGATCAAAGGATTGTTACGTTACGGAAGGCAAACGATACTTCGCCATGAACAATGAGACACGAGGGGTTTTAATACTAAATGTAATCAAGGTTGAAACACAAAACAGCTGAGTACAGTGATGACACATAAGGGAAACAACCAATAACAATACAGGGATGGAAACAGGAAATAAACCATAACAAAACACTTGTCAAAAGTAAACAATCGTCACTGAAAAACCTGGAAGTGCACGCTCGCAATTCAAGCTCGCGCTTCAGCTTTCAGAGCATGCTGTGAGCTCCAGCGTTTTGCGCAAGGGGAAATTGGAACACTGCTATACTGTGTGCTACTCATCCTTCACTACTCAGCAAAGTGGTTATGTTTTCATCTGCATTCAGAATGGTTCAACAGCATGCACTCTTTCATAGACTATGAACAATCACACACTTGATGAAAAATTATCTTTTGCTCTGTCTCCCCTCCAGTGGTCGGAATGGAAAGATGCGGGTACTCTCCATCAAGATGGGCATAGTTAGCTTGTGCAATGCAGACATCAAGGAGAAATACAGATGTGAGTAGGAATCTCCCTATCTCCCTCTCAAACAAAGTTTGTCCCTTGAAACATATGGTAGTGTAATAAATGCATAACTCTAACCCTGACCTCAGTATCCAATGGGAATGACCTCTACAGAATCCAGTGGGAATGTTTTCTTCTTAACAAAGGTGGGTTTTTGTGTAAAAAACAAACAAACAAACAAACAAAAAATGTCTTTCCCAATGGGAACATGCAAATTTTTTCTTTCAAAATGGCAACATTATATATCTACAATAAGACTATATGCTTACACCCGCTTAGCTTAATGGAAGGAACAGATCAATAACAAAAAATTTTTTACCTAGAGAACAGTCTTACATTTCAGATCTTGGGCTGCTTTTTTCCAGGTGCTTCATTGACCCTTTTTCTATTTGCACATATGATGCAATACAGTATATACAGCATATAGAGTATAAAACAGGTAACAAGAGGCCAGTGTTACAGTTTAAAGCAAATCTTATTAATGTGACATAGTAAATAAGAACATGAATTGCAAGCCATTTAGACAGTCTGGTAGTGAGACTCATATGGTGGGAATAGAGTTTGTCTGAGCAGGTCAGTGGCAGGTATTTTTACTGTCACGGTTATACATAAGGTGTGTCCAAATCAGCTATTTTATGTCCCAAAAAGCTCAGAAGACCAAATGTTAGAAGAATTCTACCCCTGATGAAGAAAAGGCCAACACAACAGTTGGCCAGATCAAAAACATGCTCCAGGAGGTAGGAATATCTGTTTCAATGACAACAGTCAAGAGAAAACTTAATCAGAGTAAATACAGGTGGTTACGATTGTAAACCATTTGTAAGCCTCAAAAACCATATTAGAGTTTGCCAACAACATAAATGTCCTATGGACCGATGGGACACAAAGATCAACTTGTACCAGAATGATGGGAAGAGAAGAGTATGCAGAAGGGAAGGAACTGCTGATGGTTTGAAGCATACCACCTCATCTTATGGTGCTGGCATGAATGGCTGCCAATGGAACTGGTTCCTTTGTACTTATTGATGATGTGAATGCTGACAAAAATAGCTCAGATTTAACCAAATGCTTCAAAACTCTTGGGATGATGGTTAGCATTGCAGTTGGACAATGACCTGAAGCATACTTCAAAAGCAACCCAATACTTTTTAAGGCATAGAAATGTAATGTTCTGCAATGGCAATTTCACTTGCTGAAAGGAAAACAAACAAACAAACAAAAAAAAAAAGAACAAGCGGGAACTGAAGACAGCTGCAGTAAAGGCCTGGCAGAGCATCACCAGAAACCTAGCATCTGCTGATGTCCATGGGTTCCAGACCTCAGACAGCCATTGATTGCAAATGGACACTATACTGTAAAAACAGCATAGTCTTTTGGATTAGATGTTAATCCGAGTTCCTGACTCTCTGTGGTCATTAAAAATCTCAGGACACTTCTTGTAAAGCGTAGGGGTATAACCCCGGTGTCCTAGTGAAATTTCCCCATTGGCCCTTATCTATCATGGTACCCTAATAATCTCCAACCCTGATTTGTCTACGTTACACTCCTCTCTTGTCCACCAATAGCTGGTGTGTGGTGGGCATTCTAGCGCACTCTAGCTGCCGTCGCATCATCCAGGTGGATGCTACACACTGATGGTGGTTGAGGAGATTTCCCCCCATACACTGTTAAGTGCTTTAAGTGCCTAGTAAAGGGCTATATTAATCTAAGGAATTATTATTATTATTATTATTATTATTATTATTATTATTATTATTATTATTATTATTTGCATCCAAGTATTATAAATTACAGTTTATGGCGTTTAGCTTGTTTAACAATTATAAAAGTGTGGGGGGGCATCTAAAAAGTGCTGTGATTCCTACACTATTCACAAAATTTGGAGATATATACCCTCAAATTTAAGATGAAAGTATGCAATTTAAGCTCATATTCATTATTTAATTCCCCAATGTTTACAGTCCCCTCTTAAAGTATTTGAACAGCAAGGCCCATTCTCTTGTTTTTCTATACCCTGAAGACATTTGGGCTTCAGCTCAAATGATGCATATGAGATGATAGATCAGAATGTCTGCTTACATTTCTTAATAAATCGATGTGTTATACGGCTTAGAATGTGGCACCTTTTGTTTGTTTGAACCCCCCCCATTTTTCAAGTGATTCAAGTCTTTCTTGTTGCCCAGGTGAGCCCTGTTAGATTAATTGTTTAAAAAATAATAGCTTAATAGCTCTGAATCTTTACTCTTGGTTTGATCCTGTCACTGATTTCCCCTCACACTGAACTGTCTGAAGTACGACAGCATGCATAAACTGCCCGAAGTGCGACAGCACGCACTTCCGGGTTGAACATGTTTTGTTCACATTTCCATGTGTGTTTTGTTTTGGTTTATGTTCTGTCTCCACCCTTGTCATGTGATTGTTTCTCATGTGTCATTATTGTCTCAGCTGTTCCATGTTTCCCTGTTGATTAGTTTGTCAATTTATACCCTTGTGTTTCTGTATTACTTTGTGAAGGCCAGAGCCGTACCAAGCCTTTTGATCTTTGTTCATGCTTCATGGTTTTGATCCTGCTTTCATCATTGTTTTTGTGCTTCTCATTTATGCCTAGTTTTGCCTGTTTGTAGATTGCCTAACCCCCAACTTTTTCTGCATTTTGATTTTGCACAAGCATTAGGCATAGCCAATACAACGTTTTGGAATGTCCTGAAAAAGAAAGAAACCACTAGTGCACTAAGAACTAGACATTGAATAGGTCAGAAAAGGAACACAGCAGCAGTTGATGACAGAAACATTGTGAGAGCTGTGAAGAGCAACCCCAAAACAACAGTCCACCACAGGGCAGGGGTGAAGGTATCACAATCCCCCTTTTGAAGAAGACTTCAAGAGCAGAACTAAAGAGGTCATACCGCAAGATGCAAACCACTCATCAGTGGTAAGAATCAGAATGTCAGATTGGAATTCACAGAGAAATACAGAGATGAGCCACATTTCTGGAAAGAAAGGATCTGCTCATGATCCAAAACATACAAACTCAACATACAGTCCATTGGTCAAGCAGTGCAGTAGTGTCATGGGTTGGGTGTGCATGACTGCTTCTAGAATGTGCTCACTAATCTTTTTTGATGATCTAACTCATGATGGTAACAGAAGAATTAATTGAGAAGTCTACAGAAACATTCTGTCTGCCAATTTACAGAGGAATGCATCCACCCTAATTGGCAGGATCTTCATCGTGCAGCAAGACAATAACCCAAAACACACTGCCAACTAAACAAAGGACTTCATAATGGGGAGAAAAGTGGAAGGTTTTAGACTGGCCAAGTCAACCACCAGAACTTAACCCATTTGAGCATGCATTTCACCTCCTGAAGAGGAGAGTGAAGGGAGAAAGCTCCCAAAACAAACAATATCTGAAAGAAGCTGGGTAAACCCTGGAAAAGCATCAAGATGAATGCAACAGTTTGGTGATGTCAGTGGGTTGTGGGCTTGATGCAGTTATTGCAAGCCAGGTATATGCAACCAAATATTATGTGCTATTTACTTTCATTTATTTTAGTACTAAATTTTAATTTGTTTACACATCTACACTCACCGTCCAATTTCATAGGAACACATATTATTCATCATTCAATCATGTGGCAGCACCACAATGCATAAATCATGCAGATACAGGTCAAGAGCCTCAGTTAATGTTCACCACAACTCAGAATGGGGGGGGAAATGTGTTCCCTTTCAAAGGGAACTCGATGTTGCGTTTAGCATAACAGTATGGGGAGCGCTCTTGCACACGCGACCGGTATCTGAATCTTGTGTAAAATCATGCCTTTATTTATAGGCCTGCCGTGATCAGGTGACGTGGCAGTTAAGCACGTCGTGTGATATAAATTTGGCACCTGTGAACCGTGCCGTCAGCCTTATCATCTTCAGCGAGAGTGCATGTCGGTTGTTTGTGTAAAGAAACAAAAGACGCTTCATTTCCTCTCTATCTTTTCTCAAAATCTCAGAACTTTTCTATCCCTTTAAAAAAAAAGAGAAGAAAAAAAGGAATGAGCAAGAGAGAAAAATATGAGTGAGAGAATTCAGGAAGTGTGTTAAGGCTTGCTCCCGTTTCATCACGGGGAGTAATGCACACTTTCTGTGTGAAGTGTCTAGGGGTTGGAGCATGCAATGGCAGCCTCACGAGGCTGCGCATTGTAAGGCCTACATCAGGCAGCTCCGCTCATGACTCGCTCTCTTCTCGGAAGCTGAAGCGAGTTGGGTTTCAGAGCCTCGCAGATCTGGGCCTCTGCTGAGGCAACTGGCCGTCTCAGGTCTGGGGGATCTCTTATGGATCAAGAGGAGCCGGGGACAAGTGCTGCTCTATCACTTGCTCTGTCTTCTGGGTCCGGCTCTCCGCTGGATTTTGGAACTCGCGTCGCGACAACTCCTTCCACTATGGAAAGCCAAAAGGGGGGGAAAAAACAATGAAAAAAAAAAAAAACACACAGAAAAATAGTAGTAATAATTCCTCTCTGTCTCTGAGGAGCCAGAATGGTGTACTAAAAACTGAGAGCAGCATATAAAGAGCTGCTTGAAGTGAGGAGGCGCTTGCGAGCTACCTCTCTCCATCGACGGCAGGCAATTTAGGGGGGCCGACTTTGCCATCCAAGCCACCATGTAAGGCCACCGTGGCATTGGTGGGCAAGGCCTATGCAGTAGTAGTCTTGCTTGTGGGTCACTGCAGACAATGACAGTGTTGCAGGCCTACCAAGCAGACCTGCGGAGTGAGCTCGACATATGGCGGCATTCAGCCAGTTCCTTCCCTGTTGTGTCGAGTTCACCCGGGCATCCATGAGGGGAGCCCGGGCCAACACTAGTGCGAGGGAGACACAGAAGGCGAGTATGGCAGCCCACCAACCCCCGCAGACAGCCAGGGGACCCGGGTGGCCACAGTCGCAGCCTGCTACTAGGCCTAATATGAGAATAGTCATAAAGGCCAAGCAGAGAAAAGAGCGGTCCTGAGGGGCCGTGGAGGGAAGTATCGGGGACATGAGGTCGTTAGGGCAGTTAGCCCCCAGTGCTACTGTAGGACCACCTGTAGCCAGGTTTTCAGTGTTCTCTGGTCAGCGAGTTGTCACAGGGCAACGAAAATCTGATGCTTTCCCTCCAATAGAATGTGGAAAAAAAATACAAATAAAAACATTTGGCAAAAAGCTGAAAGCTCCATCCATTACAACAAAAACAGTTTGTACTGCTTACATTCAGTGCAACTTTACATGTTAAAGACACTGTTGTAGAGGGAGGTTAGCATTAGACATGCAGGTCAGGCTTTGACACCAGAGAGGTCATATGCAAAGGAAAAACAGGAACCAAGAGAACATTATGCATTTATCATCTAAAACATCAGGATGTCAGATGGTAGAAATGTTAGACCAGTCTGAGAAAACTCGCTGAGGCCCTGCCCAAACAAGCTGGTGATGGAAAAGCACCAGTGGCAGCAGGACAGGAAGATGATGATGATGGTTAACATCACTAAAAGACCGTCTGTCAGCGTGGAAACTACTGCCAAATGTGTCTCCATGGATTCTGTCTACCGTATAAAAGGGTTGCCAAGTCCAGTTTAGAGCTCGACCCCCCCCGGTTCAGAGGTGTGCTCACCACAGTAGTCAACACAGACCAGAGCCTGACCTTAATGCAGGAAGTAAGATCCCTCTTGGACAAAGGGGCCTTAGAACATGTATCCCATTCCCTGAGGGAGGGAGGGACGTTTTTACAGCCATTATTTCCTGGTCCGCAAAAAATAGGAGTGTGCAGCCAATTTTAGATCTGCGTCATCTGAACTGTACTCTTCGGATATACAGGTTCAAGATGCTGACGCCCAAACTTATCGTTCCAGAGATTCAGTTTGAGGACTGGTTTGAGACGATAGATCTAAAAGGTGCATATTTCCACATAGCCAAGATCGGGTTCTTCCCTTCGAGCTAGCTTTATCCCCTCGCATATTCACATAGTGCATGGATGTCATTCTGGCTCCATTGTGATTCCAGGGCATCCATGTACTAAACTACCTGGACGACTGGTTAATTTTAGCATGATCCAGGGAACCTGCGGTTAAACATCGAGATGTTGTTCTCACCCACATGAAGAGCTTGGGGCTCAGGTTGAACCTCAGAAAAGTATGCTTTCTCCAGAGGAGTGGACAACTTTTCAAGGGGTTATAAGGATTCTACTACAATGAGGGCGTTTCTGTACCCAACATGCATAGGGTTAAATCCATCAACATTGAGCAAGATAAATCTGGATCTTGGCATCCCCTCCAGTCTCTATGGAGCTTATGAGCAGCCAACGTCATACCATTGGGTCTATTGCACAGGAGACCGTTTCAGTGGTGGCTGAGAAGTTGGGGGTTTCATCCAAGGATGAAACCTCTGAGAGTAATCAATGTCACGTGGCGATGCCTACGTGCTCTGAGAATTTGAGTGTCCCCGGTTTCTAGCCTTGGGTTACCCTCTAGGGATGTCTTATTAGTGCAAGGCAGTAATGACAGACACCTCCCTCATGGGCTAGAGCGTGGTCTTAGAGAGCTGTCCAGCTCACGGTCTCTGGAGTGGCCCTCATCTGGAGCGACATATAAATTGCCTAGAAATGTGGGCCATATTTCTAGCACTGAAATTCCTTCTTCCTCAATTGAGAGGTCACCATGTGTTTACAGACAATACAGTGGTGTTCTCATATATTGACCACCAGGGAGGATTATGTCTGCGCCCCCTGTTCAGGCAGGCGCAACTAATTCTTCTCTGGGCGGAGGGAAAGTTTTGTCAGTGAGTACAATGTACATTCTGGGCCACTGGAATGTGGGGGCAGACATCCTGTTAACTCAGGGACTGAGGCCCAGGGATAGGTGGCTCCATCCAAAAGTGATGGAGTCCATATGGCGGAGGTTTGGCCAAGCGGGACTGCATGTGTTCGCCTCAGAGGAGACAACACACTGTGGTTCGCCCTCACTCCTCCCGCACATTTAGGTCTGTATGCTTTTCCCTGATAGCTCTGCTCCCACAAGTTCTAGCGAGAGTTCACCAAGACAGTCTGTGTCTGCTGCTAGTAGCACCTTATTGGCCAGCTCGAATATGGTTCTCAGAGATAATATCCCTGCTAGATGGCACTCCTTGGGAGATTCCCATCCACAGGGATCCACTGGAGACCCAGTGAACTGCACAATAACTACAGTCCTGGAGTTCTTACAAGAACGTTTCTCAGTGGGGTGGGCTCCTTCTACAATCAGGGTTCCCGTGGCTGCCATTTTGGCCAGCCATGCCCCTGTTGGTGGAGCCTCTGTGGAGCAACATCCTCTAACTTCGAGGTTTATGTGTCGTGTCAGGTGGCTGAGGCCCATCTGCAGGCCGCGCATACCTTCCTGGGACCTTTCTGTGGTCCTGGAAGGTCTGTCAGGGGCCCCATTTGAGCCCTTAGAGTCAGCCTCTGAGAAGCTTCTGACTCTAAAGGTAGCTCTTCTGCTGGCCCTGACATTTCTCAAGCGAGTAGGCTATCTACAGGCTCTCTCTGTTGCCCCTTCCTGCATTGACTTTGCCCCTGGATTAACCAAGACCTTCCTATATCCTAGGCCGGATTATATTCCTAAAATGCCTACATCGGCTGCCCACCCTGTGGTGTTGCAGGCTTTCTGCCCTCCTCCGTTCCTCATACCAGAACAAGAGAGGATGCACCTGCTGTGTCCAGTAAAAGCTCTCTGTACTTACGTCCACCGCTTCGGTCAGTGGCGTAAGTCGGAGCAGCTGCTGGTCTGCTTTGTGGTTCACAGGTGCCATATTTATATCACACAACGCGCTTAATTGCCATGTCACCCGATCATGGCAGGCCTATAAATAGAGGCATGATTTTATACAAGCTTCAGATACTGGTCACGCGTGCAAGAGCGCTCCCCATACTGTTGCCAGCAGTTTAGACATTAATGGCTGTGTGTTGAGTTTTTTTGAGGGGACATCAAATTTACACTGTTATACAAACTGTACACTCACTACTTTACATTGTAGCAAAGTGTCATTTCTTCAGTGTTGTCACATGAAAAAGATATAATCAAATATTTACAAAAATGTGAGGGGTGTACTCACTTTTGTGAGATACTGTATATTGTTCAGATGTAGTATTGTACTTATTATTGATAATCCATACCTCCTTGGATTTTTAGACCTCTTTAGACAGGCATGTGAGTCAAATGGCCTGATGGATCAGAAGCACCTTAGCCTCCTGCTTCATGAAGCCGTCCAGATCCCTCGGCAGCTTGGTGAGGTGGCAGCCTTTGGGGGAAGTAATGTGGAGCCCAGTGTCCATAGCTGCTTCCGCATGGTGAGTCTCAAGCAGCATCTTAAAAAGATGATACTTTACACACTGCCAGATATTAGATAATCTCTTTCACTCTATATTATTTACCTCTTTTTTAAGATCTTTTTTGTCTTCTAGATTGTGATTTGGCTGGTTGGCAGTAGGCATGTGGTGCAACGGCACTATCTGTATCTATATCAGTTTAGTGCTCTAAATATCCATATCTGTATTTGGATTTAAATGCAGAGTGTATTTATTTGTTTTGTTTGTTTGACCGCTATGACGCCTGAAACACTGGGGAAAAAAATCTGAAGTAGAAAAAACTTTACAAAAAAAAAAAAAACCTAAAAGAAAAGGAAGAAAAAATGCTGAGGTAGAAACACCAGCACCGTCAGAATTCCTAACCCTCAGCAACACTTGAACTAGACATTATTTAATTTTTTGTTTGTTTGTTTTTTGTTTATTTTGTATTTCCTAAATGTAAACAAACTAATAGCCCAATTTAAACCACCGTGACCCTGAACAGGCATTTATGAATGAAGGAACACTGACTTAGCTGCAGAAGAGCAAGAGAGTATCTTGCTAGCAGAGACAGATAGAGGTCTAAAATAAATAAATAAATAAAATAAAGCAACAGAAAAATAAAACAGCATGAAGGAAAGATATGAAGATAAAAACAAAAGGTTCTCTCCTCAATTTCCATTGTGCTTTCTGTGAAAAGATTTTGAATAAAGTCTCCCTTTTGAGTTACTTATCATTCTTTTGCTTCTTTTCACTTGTTTTTGACATTGCCAAAAATTTGGCAGGCAACGCTTTCCCAGAGGCCAGATAAATTAATAAAAGGTATAAATGCAACATTGGACTGCTCCTCCTTGATTTAGTGTTGTATCATGGATAAAGCAAAGCTTGGCTAACATTATAGCTGTGAATTTGCCATCACAGACAAAATTTAAGCTTTTTAGGCAAATGTTTGGTTATTCTTTGTTGTAGAGCCATACAATTAAGTGGCCCTCCATGCTCATTGTTTTATTTAGAAGTCAGATTTGCAAATGTGTCTATTATCTAGACTTGTCATTGCCAATCCCATAGGGTGTATGCTGCATGACAGAAAATTCACCAGACTGATATGAGATCTGAAACACTTACCAATGGGTTTGCCAGTGATCACTGTCGAAGACCTACCTGATAAGTTGTGCCAGTATACGGTTCATGTGTAATTATTTGAGAGAGTGAAAAGCAAGTATAATGCCTTCTGCTGTCCTGTTCAGTGTTTGTTTTAAAGTGGCCCTCACATTTGTCCAAAATAACATAAAATGTATATTACAACATAAGGTGTGTTAAAACTACTACCACGTAAATCTACCACATAAAAATTACAAACAAATATAATGAGTTGGGTCCAGTATTTCAATAGTGACACAATTTTTGTAATTTTACCTATGTACACCACAATGGATATGAAATGAAGTTTAGACTTTCAGCTTTATTTCAAGTTGTGTAACAAAAGTATTGCTTTTGTTACACACACACACACACACACACACACACACACACACACACACACACACACACACACACATACTATAGCAGTGCCAATTATGGGCTGTTAAAGAGACATTAAGTTTAATTATGGTTCTTTACTAGTCTTCAGAGACAGCTCTGGGAAGAATAAAACTTTTAATGCACCTTTGATGCACTGTTAGTGGGAATTTTACACAGTATGAGTTTTTTTTTGGCACCTTGTGAATAGCTCCATTATTGGATTTATTTCCTGTCGTCTATTATATGGTGACACTCTAATATCTGCCAGGTCAAACTGTTAGTATAATTCAAACTAATAACTTCATTTTATAGTTCATTTATTTTTATTTTTAGGTGGCAAATTGTTTTGATTGTCAGATGTAACACTTTCGAGCAAATACCCTCTCAATAAAATTGAATATTATTTCATTACATGTGTTATATGTATTAGCTATATTACTATATGTTATAAGCTACTGTCAGAGTATTGTTTTGCCTAGATGATTAGATGCAATATTGCACTTATTATTGGTTGACTAATATGAATTTATATGATATCTTTTCTTCTGTTATGTCACTCTCCTACAAGGCCCCAGGTAAGCCATCTATTGAAGTAACTCACTTCCTGGATTGGGTGAGTCTCGAGCCACAATCAATGGTGTGGCTTCAAGTACTGCACCGTGTGACCATGGCTGAATCTGCCAAGCACCAAGCTAGGTGCTACATCTGTAAACAGTGCCCCATTAAGGGCTTCAGGTGGGCTTGTTAGCACATATTAATGAATTGTTGATGTATATAGTATGTACATTTGTCACAACATGTAAGCAGATATAGATGCAAGTGCAGAGAGAGTTTATTGAGGTAATCCAGGCAAACAAATCCAAAACAGAAGGCAAAAACAAGTAGAGGTCATGCAATGTACAAACCAAACAATATGGGTAAAACCAAAACACAAAAACCAGGTAGAGAGCAAAGATCAAAAACCAGACTAGCAAACCACAAGCTACAGATTGTCAGGTAAGGATATTTCACAAAGAGAATGTGAACTAGAGCTCCTTAAATACTATGACGTATGATTGTTCTCAGGTGTGGGTGATTAGTAATCAGGTGAATGTAACAGAGTCCACTGTTGGGAATAGTAGTCCCTGGCGGCCATATTTCTAGGCCGTGGTGTGTCCTGGGAACAGAGTACTCTTTGGTTTTCCTGGCAATTTCCATGTAAAGCAGCATTTTCATGACCTGACCATATTAGACTCACTGTTATACACTGCTTGGTGTATATCAGCATTAAATAATAGCATATGTTAGTGTATCTTACACCTAATTATGGAGTATTCTTACCTGAATTTATCTGGACCTCTTTATCTGGAGTTATCTCTTAGCTGGACCTCCTCTTCTGTTTTTCCTCTTCAGTTAATAATTATTGGTTCCATTCATGGCCAGTTTGTAAAATGCACATTATGTATTTTGTTCAAGTTTCAACCTGGTCCTTTCACAGTGATTCAGAGCAGTGTACAAAATATACCCAGTGAGATAGCATGACGACATTGAGTGCACACGCTTTGATGATTGCATCATCCCACTGACACAGAGAGAGAGAGAGAGAGAGAGAGAGAGAGAGAGAGAGAGAGAGAGAGAGAGAGAGAGAGAGAGAGAGAGAGAGAGAGAGAGAGAGAGAGAGAGAGAGAGAGAGAGAGAGAGAGAGAGAGATATATATATATAGATAGATAGATAGATAGATATGGATGAAGGGTTTCATGCAGTCTTCATAGCAATTCCCTACATGATTTACAACTAAAGGGCATGATACAAGGATCAGCAATAACGAGACTTAATTTCTATAGTTAATGAAAACACACTTGGATCTAATGTCTTTCCCCTGATTTGTTGCTGCTGCAGATACCGCAGTCTGAAACAGTTCAACGTGGATATTTGCCAGGCATGTTTCCTGACTGGGCGAACAACCAAAGGCAAAAAGCTCCACTACCCCATTATGGAGTACTATACCCTGGTATACACTCATTCTGAGCCTGCTAACACAACACACACACACACACACACACACACACACACACACACACACATGCTGCTTTCTCAGTTCCATTTGCTTAATGTTTTTTCCCATGGACATATATCACAGTTATACACTGTGTGTGTGGCCATTCGGGTCCTTGTCATAAACTGGTTGGTGATGGAGTGAGCTTGAAGGCAGATGATTATTTTATAAATAAAGAGGAGCAGCCTTTTAGAAGATTAATCTCTCTAATTGTTTCCCCCTTCCTTCTCTCTTTTTTTTAATTCACTTTTATGTTCTCATTTCTCTCAATTTATTTCATCCTCTGTGTGTGTGTCTCTCTCTCTTTCAATCCTTATTTCCCTTTTAATTTCCTTTAATTTTTGGACTTCCATACTCACTGTGTAGACCACCTCAGGAGAGAAGATGCGGGATTTTGCAAAGACTCTAAAGAACAAGTTCAGATCAAAGCAATACTTTAGCAAGCACCCTCAGAGAGGCTACCTGCCCGTGCAAATGGTCCTGGAAGCAGAGAGTGGTGAGACGTGAGTATGCAAATTAAGGGTACATGGCCATTTAAAAATACATTGGGCCTGCTTGCTAGTGAGTAGCTGATGATTTGCCAAAACTGGTGAAAGGAGGGTGAAGTAGAGGATTTCTTGTGACAGAGTGAGGTTGGTTTGCCTTGAACATGCAAACAGAGAAACACTGATATTTAATGCACTCCCATGTTAACATTGTGTTGTGTATATGATGTGGTAGGCCGTGTTCCTCTCCCAGGCTACCACATGCAGACACACACAACCGGATCGAGCACTTCGCCAGCAGGTATGTGGTTTGTCATATATTTTGGGATTTTTCCAGTGATGTAGTTCTGAGCATAAATGCTGTACAACCCACACCTAAACCTAACCCTAACACTTAAAAATAAATAAATAAAAAATAAATTAAAAAACAACAAAAAACTCTTGGGGTCCGGGAACATGTCTCCACACTGTTCCCTTTTCTTTCTTTTTTTTTCTTCTTCAATAAACGTATATATCAATAAGTTATATATATAGTATATATAATAACTGAGTCTGAGACTGCATAGGGGCTTCAGGCACAAAGTGAAATGCATCATCACTTTGGGTTTCTTTTTCTGTACACAAAAACAGAGAGACACACAGATCAGCCCTAGTGTATACACTGTTGACCATTACACACATGCAGTTTCTACTCTCTGAAATGTTTTTCCTCTGACTCTTTATGTAAGATTTTTCTGTCTTTCTCTCTCTATTTCTTTATGTCTCCAACTATTTCTCCCTCCTGTCAACACACTTTATCCATCCCTCTGCATTACAATTTCTCCTTTCCACCCCATCCCATCAACCTTCTTTTCACTTCTTTCTTCTTCTTCTCATCCTCACACTTTCCCTTTACCTCTTTTTCTTTTATCCTCTATTTGACTTTTCATTTTTGCCATTATTAGAATTTACTTCTTTTTTTTTCCTTCATAGTTTGACTCTTATTCTAAATATTTCACTGCATGTAAAAAACTTTCCATGACTGTGTGAAATAGTTTTTCAGGTGGGCCTGGTATTATTAAACTGAAGTGTAAAAAATGCTGATGGTTATTTTATGGAGAAACTTATTTAAGAGAACTGCTTCCATGGTAATTGCAGCTTACTGGATAGAAAAAGTAGTGGGCTATACTATAGCATCCTCTTGTTAAATCAGCTGAAAGGTTCACAAGGCAGACACAAGCCATCCTCTTCTCAATCAGACAGAATGACAAAATAAAATTGCATTAGCCTCTACTAAGCTCTTCCACTGAAGTAATCAGCCTTTCTTATCAATTTTGCTGATATAAAATCTGAGGTGTTACAAATCCTGGGCATGTGTCCAGCAGTTTTATCACAAACATCCAAAATGAAGAATACTATAGATGCTGATAGAACATATTTGTAGTCTTACATATTTATTATGTCACTTCAAAAGAAAAGAACAGTTCAAGCAACATCTTCTCCGACAACCCCGGCAAAAATGATGGAATCATCACACTTAGAGCATGTTCACCCTACATAATAAATAAAGCACAGATATGACACAAAACAATTTTTCTTTAATAGGCTTCGTGAAACATACTTCAGACAAGTTAAATGAATTTATTTTAATTAATTGCATATTTTTTCCAGATCAAGTAGAGGAAAAAATTATGGAATCACTCAATTTTGAGGAAAAAATTATAGAATGACTTTGTAATTTGCATTTTTAAAACAAATACCAGCACAAATCTAAAAAATGCAAATTAATCTGCAGTTAAAAGAAAGTGCTTACAGACCTTGGACATTTTGAAAGCAAACATGGCCCCAACAAGAGAGTTGTCAATTGAAACATTGGAAAGGATTATAAAACTCCTTCGAGAAGGTAATCCTACACAGAGTGTGGCAAAAGATGTTGCTTGTACCCAGTCAGCTGTGTCTAAAATTTGGTGCAAGTATAAACAAAATGGAAGGTTATAAAAGGAAAACATATGGGTAGACCAAGGAAGACGTCAAAGCATCAGGATGGAAAACTCAAAGCAATATGCCTTGAAAATAGAAAATGCACAACAAAAAATATAAAACAAATGGGCAGAAACATGAGTCAATGTTTGTGACAGAACTGTAATATATATATATATATATATATATATATATATATATATATATATATATATATATATATATATATATATCTTTTGTTTCCTTGTTATTTCATGACAAATTAAAAGTCTAGAGTTGATTCCAAGCATTGAATCTGCTGTTAATGGGAACTCTCAATATGCAGTCCTAAGAGGTGTCGATGCAACTGATGGAGGCTATCATTAGGCTGAAAAAACAAAACAGACCTATCGAAGAGATATCAGAAACTTTAGAAGTGGCTAAATAAACAATTTGGTACATTCTTAAAAAGAAGAAATACACTGGCAAGCTCAGCAACACCAAAAGGCCTGGACCCACCAGCTGAAGACCCACCTTTTCCGAGAGCACTTAAATAACCCCTAAAATACCAACCCCCACAATAAAAATAACTAAATAAAAAACATACTCTGGCTGTTAAACCTCTACTCTGTGCACTTTACTACTCTAGAACTCAATCATAAATCTTGCATGGTAGCACTACTTGTATTGTTCGCCGCTTGATATATCGCTTTGCTTGTATTTCCTCATTTGTAAGTCACTTTGGATAAAAGCGTCTGCTAAATGAATAAATGTAAATGTAAGATCATGGAAGACAACTAAAGTGGATGATTGCACTTTCCTTTCCCTGTTCATGAAAAACCACTTCACAACATCTAGCCAAGTCAAGAACACTCTGGAGGAGCTATGCATATCATTGTCAATTCTACAATCAAGAGATATCTTCATGAATGTAAATGCAGACGGTTTACCACAAGATGCAAACCACTGGTAACACTCAAGAACAGAAAGGCCAGATAAAACTTTGCTTTAAAAAAACACTAAAAAAAAACTTGACCAGTTCTGGTGCAAGATTAACTTGTACCAGAATGAAGGGTAGAGAAGTGTATAGAGAAGGAAAGGATGGGCTCATTACCCAAAGCATACCACATCATCTGTCAAGCATGGTGGATTGAGTATTATGGCATGGACATGTATGGATGCCAATGAAGCTGGGTCACTGGTGTTTATTGTTGATGTGACTGCTAATAGAAGTAGCAGGAAGCAGGAAGTGTATAGATCTATACTTTCTGCTCAGTTTCTGTCAAATGCTGCAAAACTTATAGGACAGCACTTCACAGTATAGATGAATAATGACCCAAAACATACTGTGAAAGCAACCCAAGAACTTCTTAAGGCAAATAAATTAAATGTTCTTAAATGTCCGATTACCGCAAACCAATTGAGCATGTTTTTCACTTACTGAAGACAAAACCTGAAGGCTAATCCTAGCCGTCTGGCTCTACCATTCATTCTCCTCTCCAATGTTCAGTCTCTCAACAATAAACTGAAAACTGGCACTCCCAAGTCCACTGCTGTTTACCCTGCTGAATCATGACTGTGCTGCTAAGTTCAGTTCCAATCAGATTAATTTTCCTGATGACACTACAGTTGTGGGCCTCATCAGCAACAATGTTGAGTCAGTGTACAGGGGGGAGGTGAACCAGTTTGCAGAATGATGTAGAGACAACAATCTATCTCTTAATATTGATAAGACTAAAGTGATGATTGTTGACTTCTGGAGGACACAAGAGGACAACTCACCATTGCACATCAATGGAACAACTGTGGAGAGAGTCAAAAGCTCAGGTTTGTACATGATGGAGGACCTCTCCTGGACTCCCTACACCAACTGCCTAGCCAAGAAGGTCCAGCAATGTCTCCACTTCCTGCAGAGGCTTAACCTAGCCAAACTCCCCCCTCCCAACCTCACCTCCTTCTACAGTGGGATAATAGAGCACGTCCTGAGCATCTGTCTTAATATGTGGTACGGGAACTGTACAGCCTTTGACCACAAGACCCTACAGTGAATTGTGAGGATAGCTGAAAAGATAATCAGGGTCTCTCTACCCATCATCAACACCTCATTCAACAACAGCTGCGTCCGCAAAGCCACCAGTACTGAGGATGACCCCTCTCATCCCTTTCATGGACTCTTCACCCCCTTGCATCTGGCAGAATGTACAGGAGCATCCATGCCACCACCAGCAGACTCCACTACAGTGTCTTCCCTGAGGCAGGCAGACAACACCCTGCTGCCTCCCAACGCTCACCTGGGCAAGGTGGACTAACACCTAACGCAGTAAGACTTAGTACCACTGCACACAGCACTTTAAATAACTGCATCAGTCAGTTTACATTATGGAACTCATTTTTGCTGCCAATATTGCTGCTATACTTGTGCTGCTATATTACACAATAGTTTACAGTTTACAGCCCATGTTCTGTGTATTTAATGTCCGGTGTATTTACTGTCTTGTGTATTTATTGTTCTGTTCTGTGTATTTATTATCTTGCACTCATCTCACACTTTTGTGTATTTGCAGTTTATGTAGTCTTGCATACTGTTCTGTGTTGCACCATGGTCCTGAAGATCCAATGTATACAGTAGAAGCTTTATAGTGGAATGACAATAAAACCCACTTGACCTTGGTGTACAGAGGCAAAATTACAAAAATGATCTCACTGTCCAAGTATTTATGGAATTAACTGTATGGAATTAAAACACTGGAATAGGAAAACAGCTGGCTGTGTGTATTAAATGATTGCAATGAAGGAAGCTGTGCTGAGACTGGTGACTGGCATACAGTGTTTGGAGCCTACATGAAACAGGAGGATTTGGTATAGTGTCATAGAGAAGAAATGGTCGGTGTGGAGAGGAACCTTTTCATCATCAAAACTAATAAACAGAAAGAGTTCTGAAAGAAACACTTATGATTGATATTAGAGATCATGTAGGTTAGGCATATTCACTCAGGAAGGACTTCCTGCTTACTCACACACTGTGTTCTTTATAATGCTGAATACCTCAATTTATTCTCTCCAGTGCAGAATGTGGCATCAGAGTATCTGTTCTCATTAGAGACTTCTTTTCATTTCTTGCAGTGACATCAGGGGCGGATTTAGTTATTTGGGGGCCCTAGGCATTTCAATGTTTTAACATAGATATTTAAATTTTGACATACATTATACAGCATTAATAGCAATAATCAGGGGTGGAATGGGACGAAAAAGTGGCCCTGGACTTTCTGGCCCACAGAGAACCAACACACCCGGCCCACAACATGCCACATCATAACACACTGGCTTATTGATGGTTAGACCAATTTTTAACACCACTTACTAGCATAAAAATATAACATTTAAACATATTTATTTGATGTAACACTGAACAGATATAAAGTCATATTTGTAAAATAGGCAAGCAGAAACAGAAGAACAGTGTTGGAGAGCTGCCCCACTCAGCTGTACATCTCCTGAATCAGGACTGAAACTTTATTTTTTAACACTAACATGAATCCACATCTCATCTTTTTACCCCCCAAAATAGACCACTACTAGTACAGCTGCTACTACTACTACTACTACTACTACTAGTACTACTACTATAATAATAATAATAATAATAATAATAATAATAATAATAATAATAATAATAATAATAATGTATTTTATTTTCTAGTATTAATATTATTAAATGAATCTTGATATTAGGCCTATATTAATAAATAAGTCATTTTCACTACTATTTCACTACGACCGCTAACCAAGAGCAAACAATAAGTCACTGTATGGTACAGTAGGAAGCAGCTTATTAAAATATTCTTCTTTTTTCTAAATTTTGGTAATATTTAAATATGTTTATTTGAAGTAGCACTGAACATGAATCCACATCTGAATGGCACACTATCATTATTTGACATTAAACTCACCTACTGCTTTATTAGGGAGCAGGTCAGCAGAGCTTTATGAGGGAAAAAGGAGGAGGAGAAGAAGGGTGTATACATATGAGATTATGTGTGTGTGTGGATGAGGAAATTTATATTTGAAAGAGTATGTCTATGTGTATGAGAGAGAGAGAGACAGAGAGAAAGAACCCTGCTGCCTGTCCCAGCCTCGCTGTTCTTTGGCTGTAATGATAGAGCCGTTGCTTTCATGACAAAGGCAAAATCTTTTCATTAAAAACACTTCACAGGCTCTGATAAAAACTTTTTGCTTTCCTCCCACTTTCTCCTTTTTTTCAGCACTGCTGCTTCACTTCATTTTCTGTACACAACACGTGCCATCGCCAATGTTAAAAGTAAAAAAAAAAAATTCTTAACCATAAGTTTATGCAGCGTTTTGTGGGCCCTTTGTAGCTCGGGGTCCAAGGTAATTGACGACCTTTGCCTAATGGTAAAGTCTGCACTTGGCCAAACGGTCTGTTTAATGCCCCATGTCTAAGGCCACACTAGGCTTTTGCGCTCCATTGACTTCCATTCAAACGCATCCGAAAATGGTAGACTGGAAATGCAAGCTCATGCGTAGACCATACTACGCTGCATGATGAAAGTTAAAATTTGGTGAGTTCTGACCTGTATAATTGTATCATGTGAAGATGTGCTGGAGTGCATAGCACGTTAAAATTGCCTATTGACTGCCTCTGGAAGCAACATCAGCAGAACTGTGGGCTTACATGGCTGAGCAGCTATACAAAAGCTATAGAAAAGATCACCAAGTGCAATGCCAAGTGTCAGTTGGAGTGGTGTAAAGCATGTTGCCACTGGACTCTGGAGAATGGAAACATATTCTCTGGAATATGTGGCAGTATGATGGATGAATCTGGGTTTGGTGGATGCAAGGGAAACGATATCTACTGGAATGCGTAGTGCCAGCAGTAACGTTTAGTGGAGAGGGATAATGGTCTGGGGCTGTTTTTCAGGATTTGGGCTAGGCTCCTAATTTCAATAAATTTGAAGGGTAATATTAATGCCGCAGCATACAAAGACAACTCCATATTTATGCCAATGGTTTTGGAATGGAATGTCCAACAAGCTCATATAGGTGTAATGGTCAGGTGTCCACAAACTTTTGGCCATATAGTGTATTATGATTGAAAGTAGTCATTGCAGACTATTAAATCTATAGCCCAATCTTTATAAAGATAGGAGGAGTAGATTATAATTTTCATATTCTAGATGTGATAATTACTTTAAAAACATTAAACATACAGATTGCTTTTTTTTATTTAGCATGACTATTGTATATGGTTCATGTTTTGGGACTGGCCAAAATGATACCATAATTTCCATCCCTTTGTGTCTTTCTCTGTTGTTCTCTTTGTCTTTTTCAACCTCTCACTCTCAGGCTGGCAGAAATGGAAAACCAGAGCTGTTCCTTCTTCACTGACAGCCTCTCTCCTGATGAAAGTCTGTGAGTATGCTACCTGCCACCACCCCCCCCCCCCCCCCACAAAAACCTTTCATTAATGCCGTGTGTGTGTGTGTGCGCACGCACGCACATGTACGCATCTTAATGTATGGAACTAACTTGGCAGTCAAACAAAACGATAAATGAAAAAAAGATTTATGATTAAGATGCAGTTGTGGATATAAATAGAGCCAATGTCTCTGCAACAGAAAAAGTATGGGGCAAACAAATACACTGAAATATTATGTTTGGAGCTGCATGATGGCTGAAAGTGAGGTATGCACTATGTATACATACAGTCCCCTAAAAGTACTTGAATGGCAAGGCCACTTCTTTTGTTGGGTTTGAGATCAAAAGATGAATATGAGACTAAAGATCAGAATTTCAGCTTCAGTTTCCACATATTTCATTTAGATGCGTTAAACAACTTAGAACGTGGCACCTTTTGTTTGAACCCACCCATTTTTCAGGTGATCAAAAATATTGGAACATATAACTAATGAATAGAGTGCCGTAAAAATGATGTATTTTTGTAGGCCAACCAGTAGTTAGCATCACCTTGGTTCCTTTGACAAAAAGTCAATAGGATTTTTACATTGGCTTTTAGATTACTGGAGATAATAAGCTCTGTGACCAACATAAGTTTACGATTCTTATACGTTTTTATAAATTTGACCGAACAATGACGTGTTTGATGACGCCCCAAATAGCCTAGCAACCAGAGTGAGATGCGCAAATTTCACGACCTCCACTTCCGGCAGCGCGCTCGGAGAGATAAGGGGGCATGCGCATGCACAAGCTACGTGCACAAGCACATGCTCTTCGGATGTTGACAACCGTGACAATAGCTGTGTTTACATGGACAACAATAATCCACTCTTAATCCGATTAAGACCATACTTTGATTAAGAAACTTCCATGTAAACAGCAATTTTTACTTACCTTAATCTAATTAAGGTCATAATCGAATTAAGCTCTAATCGAATTAAGACAGGTTAAGTACTCCTGTTTTAGTCACATTATGGACGTGTATTACAGACATGTAAACACCTTAATCACATTATGAACGTCGTGTGAGAGTTTTCACCGCATTTTGCGACAGGACATGATCACACACAGCAGTTTTACGTTTTACAGCGAACAAGAGAGTTCGGCCACGTCCCAAACTGCATACTTTCCTGCTGTAGGCCTGTAGTGGGAAAAAATACCTGTACCTCAGCTACTATATAGACCGTAATTACGCGGTTTGGGACGCAGCCCACAGCTTCAAGCAGTTGTCTATTAGCATTTATAGCATGACAAATAATTAACTGCACTTAAAGCGTTCGTAAAAAATAAAATAAATAAAAACACCCGAAACTATGCGGCACCATAACGAAGACGAACTGATGTTGATACGTGAAATTCTGGAGGGACGTCGGACGGCGTGGCGCGGTGACGTAATGACGCCGGCTGTTAATCTAATTATGTTATAAAACATGTAAAACGGGAACATGACAGGAGTATTCTAAAAGCGACTCATGTAAACACCTTAATCACAATATTATCTTAATCAGAGTAAGGTCAATAATTAGATTACTGCTGTCCATGTAAACATAGTCATTGTTTACTGTGGACACGTGCGTTTGTTTTGTTTCTTTTCCGGAGTATTCTGTCACGTCGTGAGACGTAAGGGAGTAGAGTACGGAAGCAGGTAAAGACGTATTTATTGGGAACATAACATTAACAATGTATCTAACTATACTATATCTACTATAATACTCCGCGAGGTGTACAGGGAGGTGTACGAGGTGTATATATCCCCTATATAATCAGCCGTATATAACTGAATAGAACCATTTTTTGCACTCCTGTCAATGCACATTTTTGTAGTAGGCTACAGAGTGTAACATTCTTTCAGCAGTCAGTTATAGGCCTAACATCGGCTATTCAAAGGGTGCTCAAAGATGACCACATCAAAATTATTTTAATTTAATAATTTATTTATTTAAAGTTATATTGTGCCTTGTTGGTAGCCTATGCCTGTTGGAATGAAAAAAAATGTTCAGTGTTAAATAAATATTTTGAAATTGTAGTTTTTGTAATTGATTTTTTTTTCTTTGAAAAGCAAGACAAAATAGTAAAAAGCACATTTTGACTATTTAATTTATGCAGTGGTGAAAAAAATGGAAAGATAAATGGAAAAAATGCGAAAAAAAACATGTTCGGTATTCGGCCTTCGGACAAATTTTTCATTATATTCGGTTTCGGCCAAGAATTTTAATTTCAGTGCATCCTTACTCTAAACCTATACGTTCATGAGATTTGACTTTCAGTGTTCTCTTACTAGTGTGGGATTGATGTGTATGTTTGTCAGGCAGACAAGTACAACAATGCTTTGACAGTGTGGAAATGAAAAAAGCTCTGCCTCCATGGTAACCCATGAAGACATTGTTTGCCAAGGCTGGAGTGGAAGAATTTGAGTGGCCTGCACAGAACCCTCACCTCAGTCCCACTGAACACCTTTGAGATGAATGCATATCTAAGGCCAACACCAAATTTTCACAAGATAGGCTAGGAGAAGAATATTACTTTTGTTTAAAGTCTGAAATGAGAATATTAAAAAATAAAAGAGCATAGCAAATAAAAAATAAAACAGCATAGTTTTTCTAAACTATGAATATCTGAACACATGTAGCACAGTACAAAAATATCTTATGAGGCCTGAATAATTGCATAAATTTGCTGTCATGTTTTTTTCCCGACAACTGTAATTGTCTGAGTGTGTATTGATGTTAGTGAGTCAGTATTTTTGGTTGTCTTGCTTTTTTCTTCCACTTACAGTACAGGTAGTTGAGTTTGTAAGCACATTTGTATTGCACACATTTGGGCTAAATATAAAACCTTACAATTATGTCTCTGTGAATGTTTATAATCATGTGTTAATAAATAATGTTCCCTATTTATTACTACTATTGCTACTACTTATTATTATTATTATTATTATTATTATTATTATTATTATTATTAATAGTAGTAGTAGTAGTTGTAGTAGTATTATATTGTTGCTGTTGTTGTTAAGCTTTACTTCCTTCATGTCATATCACAGCAAACCAGTGACTACATTTCCCATCCTGAACTGCGGTCTACAAACATGGCCGCCAGTGACCGCAATTCCCAGAACACTCAATTTCATTCTAATCACGCAGGCCTGCATCCAATTCACAGCACAATCACACCACACATAAGAGTCTGTTCAAACACGTAATCTTTGCAGAGTATTACATGTGTTTTCCCGTATACCAAGCCGTTGTTCATCGTGTTTTGTGTCCTAGTTTTGATCCTGTACTTGTCCATGTTTCTTGATTCCTCTTTTACCTAGTTTGTGCCTGTTTGCCAATTGCCTGACCCATTGCCTGTTTTTTGAGCATGCTATTGTCTAATGATTGTTGATTTCTTCTTTTGTGATGCATTTCCAGACTTTTACTGCAGCCGTTTTCAGTTGTTGTTTGTTTCAGGGGTTTCTCCCTTCAGTCTCCTCTTCAGTAGGTGAAATGCTGCTCAATTGTATTAAGGTCTGTAGATTGACTTGGCTAGTCTAAAACCTTCCACTTTTCCCCCCTGATAAAGTCATTTGTTGAGTTGGCAGTGTGTTTTGGATCATTGTCTTGCTGCATGTTAAAATAAATCCAGATTAATTTGGATGCATTTCTCTGTAAATTGGCAGATAAAATGTTCCTGTAAACTTCTGAATTCATTCTATTGCCACCATCATGAGTTACATCATCAATAAAGATTAGTGAGCTTTTTCCAGAAGCAGCTATGCAAGCCCAAGCTATGCTCGAAAAATAAGCTTGTATGTTTTGGATCATGAGCAGATCCATTCTTTCTCCACACTTTGACCTTTCCATCACTTTGGTAGAGGTTATTCTTGGTTCAAGAACTTGTGTGGCTCATCTCTGTTTTTCTTTGTGAATTCCAATCTGGTTTTACGATTCTTACTGCTGATGTGTGGTTTGCGTTTTGTGGTATGGCCTCTATATTTCTACACTTGCAGTCTTCTTCAAATGGTGGATTGTGATACCCTCACCCCTACCCCGTGAAGGTTGTTATTGATGTCACTAACTGTTGTTTTGGGGCTTTTCTTCACAGCTTTCACAATGTTTTTCATCAACTGTTGTTTTCCTTGGGTGACCTGTTCTATGTCTGGCTGTTAGTATACCACTGTTTTTTTCTTAGGACATTCCAAATTGTTGTATTGGCTGTGCACAATACTTTTGCAATGGCTCTAATAGATTGTCCCCTTTTCTCAGCTTCAAAATGGATTGTTTTTCTTCCACAGACAGCTTTCAGGTCATAATGTTGGTTTATCGTTTTTATGACGAATGCAGTCTTCACAGGTGAAACCTAGGGCACAAACCAAGAGTAGACATTCAGACCTATTATTTGTTTAGGTAATAAATTTAACAGGGCAAACCTGGCCAGTAAGAAACACCTATCAGTCACATGTTCCAATATTTTTTATCACTTGTTAAAATGGGTAAAATCAAACAAAAGGTGCCATGTTCTTAGTTGTTTAACACATCTAAATGTAAATATGAGGAAATGAAAGCTGAAATTATGATCTGTTGTCTCATATTCATCTTTTGATCTCAAACCCAAATGTCTTCAATGTATAGTGAAAACAATAGAATTTGCCTTGCTGTTCCCAATACTTTCAGAGGGGACTGTATATACATTCTTTGCCATGTATGTGTTTATATGCTGTGACTTTGTTGCCTCTTGTGTGGGGTACCTCAACAGTGTGGGTGTGTGAGAGGGAAAAATATTTTATATTCCAGAAAAGTCTGTATCTTTGTTGAAAAGGAACATGACCGAACGCTTCAACACTAAATCTTTAATGTTAGTGTGAAAGGCTGTTGAGTGAATAGAACAAGGTCTTTCAGTTAAGTGTGTGTTATTTCTTGTCCATGGTGGCTTAGGGATGAAGATCAGTACCTCCTGCGTCATTCCAGCCCCGCTCTGGTACATGACTGTCCACCAGGGCCACACTTCCTCACCCACCTTGACTGCCACAACAAAGAGGAACTGCAGCGAACACTGGCCCATCTGGAAAACGAGAACAGGTAAGGGTGCATACATGCATGCATATACTCAGCAAAAAAAAAAAAAAAAAAAAGAAACGTCCCTTTTTTAGGAGACCGTATTTTAAAGATAATTTTGTAAAATCCAAATAAGCTTTACAGATCTTTATTGGAAAGGGGTTAAACAATGTTTTTCATGCTGTTCAATGAACCATAAGCAATTATTGCACATGCACCTGTGGAACGGTCCTTAAGACACTAACAGTTTACAGGCGGTAGGCAATTAAGGTCACAGTTACAATAACTTAAGACACTAAAGAGAATTTTCTACTGACTCTGAAAAACACCAGAAGAAAGATGCCTGGGGTTCCTGCTCACCTGTGTGAACATACCATAGGCCTGCTGCAGGGAGGCATGAGTAATGCAGATGTGGCCAGAGCAATAAACTGCAATGTCTGTAATATGTCTGTAATATGGAGACAGGAAGGACATCTGATTGTCCTTGCAGTGGAAAATTACATGTAACCATGTGTCCCCCCAGACATGATCGAGAACTTGCAAATGCTTTGGTGGAAGAGTGGGGTAACATCTCACAGCAAGAACTGACAAATCTGGTGCAGTCCATGAGGATGAGCTCACTGTAGTACTTAAAGAAGCTGGTGGCCACACTGGACTGTTAATTTTGATATTGACCCGACCCCCCCTGCCCACACACACACACACTTTCTTCAGGGACTCATTGATCCATTTCTGATTGTCAAATGTCTGTGAAATTAATTCAGTTTGTCTCAGTTGTTGAATGTTTTTATGTTAATACAAATATTTACACATGTTAAGAAATTTGCTGGAAATAAAAGCAGTTGATTGTGAGAGGACACACACACACACAAAAATATATTTTCTACTCCTCCCAGAGCTTTCAAGCTACATGCACCAAACTCACACCGACCTTCAGCCATTTCTGACTCGAGTTGCTATGACTTTTCTAAATGATCTGAATTACGAAATTCCCATTACGGAAGCTCAAAGTGGCCAAAATTCCCTTTGACTGGCATTAAAAATTTCTGACTGTTACAATTGCTTGAACTTTCAAGCTACTTCCACCAAAATGTCTCCTCTCCTTCAGGTAGTTCACACTGGTCATGCTCTATTTTTCCAAACTGACCGGACACCCGGTATTCCCGTAGCCGACGATGAAATATCCCCAAAACTCCCATTCACTTACATTGACTGAAGTTTCAGAGCCTGGCTCCAACTATCAAAACTCAATGTACCTGTTACAGAGACTCTCTCTTTTTCTCTCTCTCTCTCTCTTGCTACAAGTATTGACACCCTATCTAGCAATTCAACACTAAACATATTGACACCCTCTATGTCCAGCTGTAAAAGTATTGGCACCCCATCTGTCCATCTCTAGACGTATTCAGGCTCTTGAGACTGGTCATTCTCTGTTTTTCCTAACTGAGTGGAATTATAGTTTTCCTGTAGCAGACGACCAAAAATCCCCAAAACTCCCATTCATGTACATTTAGGGAATGTTCAGAGCCTGACTCGGAATGTTCAGGATTTCAAACTCCAGGTTGGATAGATAGCTACAAGTATTTGCACCCTATCCATCGAACACTATAAATATTGGCACCCTATTTATCCAACTCAGTGTTGGCACCCTAGCTATCTATGTAATGCTAAGTATTGGCACCCTAATTATCCATCTAACGCTATAACTATTGGTCTTTCCCCTGTTGATTAGAGTGACACTAGTCATTTGCAGACATCTGTCAGGAGGAGGGGAGCAGTTGCATGACTGAGCAGATGCATTGGTGGGAGGCAGAGATGAACATGTCTGAGGAAGCACTAGTTAGTCCTTATCCTCTCTGGCTCTTAGGTGGGGAGAATTAGCTTTGGGCATTTGTCCTTTCTAATGTTTTTAAATAATTTTAGAATGTCACTTTTTGTGCTACTTTAGTATTTAATCTTTACTTCACTGTCTGTCTTTGGTTCTGAGAAAAATATCAGAGAAGTTTAAAACAGTGTAGTATTTTCTTGTCCCCTGTGCACAAAGAAGCACTAAGTAAATTGAATAATGCCATTTAATACACTAAAAAAAATACAGTTCTGTGAAAAGCATTTGCCCCATCCTGATTTCTTCTGTTTTTGTGTATATGTCACACTAAATATGTTTAGATCTTCAAATGAAATACAACAAAGAACAAAAACAAACTGAATAAACACACAATTTTTTTTTTTTTTTTTTTTTTTATTGAAGTAAAAAAAATAATGTATCCAAAATAATATTACCCATATGAAAAAACTAATTGCCCCCTTAAACTTAAAATCTGGTTTTGCCACCTTTAGCAGCAATAACTGCAACCAAACACTTCCGATAACTGGAGGTCAGTGTTACACTTATTTCTAGGACTAGGATTTACTTCTGTTTTTGCTTTGGCTCATTGTCTTGCTACATAATCCAGTTGCGCTTGAGTTTCAATTTATAGATTGAAGACTGGACATTCTCTTCTTGGTTAGCAATGGTTTTGCCTCTCCACTCTTCCAAGGATGTCATTTTTGCCTAGTGTCTTTTCTGATAGTGGAGTCATTAACAGTGACCTTTATTGATGCAAGAGAGGCCTGTAGGTCTTTTGATGTTGTCTTTGGGTCTTTTGTGACTTCCTTGATGAGTAGTTGCTGTGCTCTTGGAGGAATTTTGGAAGGACAGCCACTTCTGGGAACGTTCTCTACTGTGCCGAGTTTTTCCATTTGGCTCTCACTGTGGTTCTTTGGAGTCCCAGAGCCTTTGAATTAGGTTTATACCCTTCCCAGACTGATGGATTTCAATCACCTTCTTCCTCATCATTTATGGAGTTTCTTTAAATTTTGGCATACTGTGTAAGACCTTTTAACCAACTTCATGCTGTTGAAAAAGTTGTTTAAGTGTTGATTTGATTTTGCAGTATTCAGGCCTGGTTGCATCTATTCCAACTGAACCCCAATATGAATGCAGTTTCATAGATTTGTGTAATTAGTAACTACAGGGGCAAATACATTTTCACACAGGCCCAGTTGGTATTGGTTAATGTTTTTTTTGCTTCAATAAATTTAAGCAATTTAAGAACTTCATTTTGTGTTTACTCATGTTGCCTTTATTTTATCTTAGATTTTGTTTTAATTTCTGAAACAATTATTATAAGATATACACAAAATAGAAGAAATCACAGCACTGTATGTGACAGTGAAGGGGGAGCAACTTTTTTTCCAAATTGGAGGGTGAGAATAAATCCCGGAAAGGGACCAGGAACCTATGACTTACACAGTTAAGTGTTCACAGTTAAGTGTTAGAGGAGACAAATAGTCATATGTATTCCCCCCAGGATTTACACCTTGCAGCCAGGAAGCGTGATTAATACAATATTGTATAAAATCTGTCAGCAAAAAAATGTTGAATTTTGAATAGAGAATTTAATTAAAGCCACAAGAACATCGAGCTTAGTAACAGACATTTACAATGCTGTGAAAAAAAGAAGAAAAAAAATCTCACCATGAAATACTAGTTCCCTTTCAAAGGGAACTCCACCTTGCGTTTAGCATAATACTATGGTAATGCGACCAGCATCTGAAGCTTGTGTAAAATCATTGCCTGCCGTGATCGGGTGACGTGGCAATTAAATCACATGATATAAATATGGCACCTGTGAACCCTTATTATCTTCAGTGAGTCTGCATGTCGGTTGTTTGTGTAAAGAAACAAAAAGATGCTTCATTTCCTCTCTGTCACGAATTGTGACGGAGCAGAGATAGGACGGATGCAAGTGCCGGATGAACAGTTGTTTATTAGAAAGAGAGACAGGCAGACAAATCCAAAACGTGATCCAAAACGTAATCCACAAACATGCAAGAGGTCAGGCGATTGGCAAACAGGCATACACGGGGCAAGGCAGGAATCTAGGTCGATAAACAAAACAAGAAACGAACTATGACGAGGGACTGGAAGCGGATAATCCAGCGCGAACTAACTCTAAACATGGACCGTGACTATAACTATGACCCAAACTAAACTAACGCTAAACATGGACCGTGACTATGAATACGCTACGAACTAAACTAACTCTAAAGTATTAATCTTCCGCGTTGTGTGCTGGGAGGCGCGCGGTATATATGCGGACATGATCAGCGTCTAAACCGCTAGCAGCTGAGAGCAATTCAGACCCACGTGAAATCCCAGCCTAAGACAGAACAGGGAGGAGACATGACAGAAACATAAACAAAACACACGTGTCCAGATGTCATTACAGTCAACAACGGAAAAGCAGGTGCTCGCGCATTCGCGCTTAGAGCACGCTGCTTCAAGGGGGAATCGTGACACTCTCTATCTTTTCTCAAAAACTCTGGACTTTTCTATCCTTTTAAAAAAAGAGAGAGAGAGAAAAAAGGAATGAACAAGAAAGAAAAATATGAGTGAGAACTCAGGAAGTGTGTTACGCCTTGCTCCTGTTTCATCACGGGGTGTAGTGCACACTTTCTGTGTGAAGTGTCTAGGAAAGGAGCATGCGACGGCAGCCCTCGAGAGATCTGATTGTGCATTATAATGCATTATGTCAGGCAGCTCTCTTCTCGGAAGCCAAAGCAAGTTGGATTTCAGAGCCTTGCGGAACTGGGCCGGCCGCTGCCGAGACAGCTAGCCATCTCAGGTCCAGGGGATCTCTTATGGATCCGGAATAGGAGCCGGAGACGAGCGCTGCTCTATCTTTTTCTCTGTCTTCCGGGTCCGGCTCTCCACTAGATTTTGGAGCTCACGTTGTTACTCCTCCTTCCACTATGGAAAGCCAAAAAAGAAAAAATAAACACACAAAAATAATAGTATTAATTCCTCTCTGACTCCGAGGATCCAGAAGGGTATGCTAAAAACTGAGAGCAGCATAAAAGATCTGCTTGAAGTGATTACTAAACTGGATGAGCTTTTTTCTTCCCAGTGAAAGTAAATCCCTCACACTGCAGAAAACTCCCCTTTCTTCCTGATGTACATGACAAAATATCAGGCTTCTGGGGGAAAACGATGCATAAGCCTAATGTATAACCCCATGATGTTGGATAATTTGGCCATTGTGGGGCATGAACGGCATGGCTATTTAGCTATGCTGAAGGTGGAGGAGGCGCTTGCGAGCTACCTCTCTCCACTGACGGCAGGGAATTTAGGGGGGCCGGCTTTGCCATCCAAGCCACCATGTAAGGTGTGCTCACCACAGTAGTCAGCACAGACCAGAGCCCGACGTTAGTGCAGGAAGTAAGATCCCTCTTGGACAAAAGGGCCATAGGACATGTATCCTGTTCTCTGAAGGAGGGAGGTTTTTACAGCTGTTATTTCCTGGTCCGCAAAAAATAGAGGAGTATGCGGCCAATTTTAGATCTGCGTCATCTGAACTGTACTCTTCGGACATACAGGTTCAAGATGCTGTCGCCCAAACTTATCGTTCCACAGATTCAGTTTGAGGACTGGTTTGTATTTCCACATCCAAGATCGGGTTCTTCCCTTCGGACTAGCTTTATCCCCTCGCACCTCACATAGTGCATGGATGTCATTCTGGCTCCATTGTGACTCCAGGGCATCCATGTACTAAACTACCTGGATGACTGGTTAATTCTAGCATGATCCAGGGAACTGGCTGTTCAACATCGAGATGTTGTTCTCCCCCACATGAAGAGCTTGGGGCTCAGGTTGAACCTCAGAAAAATATGCTTTCTCCAGTGCAGTGGACAACTTTTCTAGCGTCAATCCTGTTAACATTGAGCAAGATAAAGCTGGATCTTGGCATCCCCCCAATCTCTGTGGGAGACTATTGGAGCTTATGTCAGCAGCAGCCAACATCAATTGAGAGGTCACCATGTGTTTACAGACAACACAGCGGTGGACTCATATATTGACCACCAAGGAGGATTATGTCCACATCCCCTGTTCAGGCAGGCACAACTAATTCTGCTCTCGGCAGAGGGAAAGTGTTGGCAGTGAGTGTAATGTACATTCTGGGCAACTGGAATCTGGGGGCAAACATCCTGTTGAGGCAGGGGCTAAGGCCCAGGGATTGGTGGCTCCATCCACAAGTGGTAGAGTCCATATGGCGGAGGTTTCGCCATGCGGGACTGCATGTGTTCACCTCTGAGGAGACAACACACTGCCCGCTGTGGTTCACCCTCACTCCTCCCACATAATTAGGACTGGACACCATGGTGCACATGTGGCCGAGGTCACATCTGTATGCTTTTCCCCCGATCGCTCTGCTCCCACAAGTTCTAGCGAGATTTCGCCAAGACAGTCTACGTCTGCTGCTAGTAACACCTTATTGGCCAGCTCGAATATGGTTCTCAGAGATAATATCCCTGCTAGATGGCACTCCTTGGGCGATTCCTATCCGCAGGGATCTACTGTCTCAAGCCGGAGGGCTGATTTATCACCCTCGGCCGGAACTATAGAAACTGTGGGTCTGGCCCCTGAGGGGCACCAGCTCATAGATTCTGGTCTCACAACTGAGGTTGTAGAGACCATGTTGAACACTAGAGTACCATCCATAAGGAAATTGTATGCGCTCAAGTGGTGGCTTTTTGTCTTGTGGTGTGAGGAATGGCAGCTAGACCCAGTAAACTGTGCAATAGCTACAGTCCTGGAGTTCTTACAAGGACGTTTCTCAGCGGGGTGGGCTCCTTCTACAATCAGGGTTTACATGGCCGCCATTTCGGCCAGCCATGCCCGTGTTGATGGAGCCTCTGTGGGGCAACATCCTCTAACTTCGAGGTTTATGCATGGTGTCGGGCAGCTGAGGCCCATCTGCAGGCCGCACATACCTCCCTGGGACCTTTCTGTGGTCCTGGAAGGTCTGTCAGGTGCCCCATTTGAGCCCATAGTGTCAGCCACTAAGAAGCTTCTGACTCTAAAGGTAGCTCTTCTGCTAACACTGACATCTCTCAAGCGAGTAGGAGATCTATAAGCTCTCTCTGTTGCCCCTTCCTGCCGTGACTTTGCCCCTGGATTAGCCAAGGCCTTCCTGTATCCTAGGCCGGATTATATTCCTAAGGTGCCTACATCTGCTGCCTAGCCTGTGGTGTTGCAGGCTTTCTGCCCTACTCTGTTCCTCACACCAGAAGAAGAGAGAATTCATCTGCTATGTCCAGTAAGGACTCTCTGTACTTACGTCCACCGCTCCAGCCAGTGGCGTAAGTCGGAGCAGCTGCTGGTCTGTTTGGCAGTGACAGTAGATGTTATGCTGGGTCAAAGCAGCACATCTCTAATTGGATAGTGGAAGCAATCTCTATTGCTTATGAGGCGCCTCTGGGCATAAGGGCTCATTCCACTAGGGGGGTCGCCTCCTCGAAGGCTTTGTCCAATGGGGTATCCTTACAGGATGTGTGTGCTGTTGCAGGGTGGTCTGTGCGACACACATTCATTCAATATTACAGCCTGGACATTCATTCCGCCCGAGGCTCGAGTGTCTTGCCCTTGGGCTTGAGTTTTTTTGAACAGGCTGTACCCTCGGTATGATGGAGTGGGTATTCTCGTTCCCATAGTGTTATGCTAAATGCAACGTGCAGTTCCCTTTGAAAGGGAACATCATTTATTCAACAGAAATATCAATAGATGTGATATACTTCCGTGGAAAAAGTAAGTACACCCTTGGCCTCCGCGTTAGCAGAAGTAACTTCTTGTAGGCATTTTGCATAATTGTCCACAGGCTTGCTGGAATTTTTGACCACTCTTAATTGCAATATTCTTTCAGTTGCAAGCCACCACTGTCTAAGAGAGGATAACAACGTTTCAACAAAAGTTGACCAGCAAACTAATTATCTTATGAGCAGCAAAGCAATCTCACCTCAGCATGAGAGAAATGATGCAGTATATTTGAATAAAATTCAGAATGTCAGCTCAGCACATCATTTTTCATAAGATTTTGCCTTACTGTCGGCGAGTCTACCTGTGCTTTGATGCAGCTCCAAGAGCAAGTCCTAAAGCAATAAGTGCTGATATTGAGTGAAGGAATTACCGTCTTAATGCCACAGTAATAAAATATTTGCAAGAAGGAATTAAAGAAGTTTATTTTCCATTTAAATCACAATCTTCATATATGCATTACAGAACTGTTGCTACTTCTAATGATAAAATAAGAAAGCTGGTCTGATATTGATGGATAAATATATGCAGGATGCTGCAGGGTGAGTACCGGCGGCTGAAGTGGAAGCACGAGGAAGCTGCAGCAGCAACACCGCAGCTGGTGGAGGGCATCTCAGGCTTGGGCTTGCCACTTGAACAGCAGGATGAGGAGCTCCTGGCTGAGGCTCGAGTGCTGAGGCAACACAAGAGTCGCCTGGAGACACGCATGCAGATACTGGAGGATCATAACAAGCAGTTGGAGTCACAGCTCCATAGACTCCGAGAGCTACTGCTGCAGGTGGGGAAACATATACATTTGGGAGGGATAAGAATCTGATTTCTGATTTTGCTTACATTAATATTTAAGGATATTTTTTTTCTGAAAAAGTCAGAAAGGGAGAAGGAAAGGAAGAGAAAGGGATCATTTTGAGAGTGGGAGAGTGGCAATAGAGACTTAATGTCTGAGGTAAAATGAGGGGAGAATAATTGAACTGATAAAAAAAAGAGGGCTAATGAGAAAGAAGATCTACAGAAAGAAGAAAAAGAGGCTGAGCGAGGAGAATATATGTTGAAATCAGCATTGTAAAGACTGAAGGTATAATTGTGAAGACTGAAGGTAAATTATTTCCAGAGGTGGGCATGGGCAGCAGGAAAGAAAAGAGGGTTCATCTGTGCCAGATAAAAGAAAGCAATGAAAAGCAGGACAATGAAAGGCAGAGAGCGCCAGTGCAGTTGTGCAAGGGTAAAATGAGGGATGACACTGATAAAAGTAAATATTAGAGAGGGTATTGGAGACAGAGAAAGAGATATAGAGAGACATTTTTGAGGTTAAAGTAGGATGACAAACTAAATTGTGACAAAATGAAAGAAAGAAGAAGAAGCCATGGCTGATTAGAGGGGAAATATATAGAGACGAGCTAGCTAATAATAAGGGAAATGTGAATTAGAAATTACATAATGCACTGTGGTTCTGTAAAGAACAAGCCCTGGATGTGCCTGGATGACTTCTACTAGAATAGAATGTAAGTAAGCAGTCTCTGTTGAAGTCAATTTGTTCATAATGAGGATCCTTTTAAAACACTCAGTACTGTTTGGCTTTGTAGTATGCAGTTATAGAAGAGTAATGACGAATCTTCACACTATCCGGTGTCACCCAGAAGAGGCTGTATTCCCTTTTGAGTCTGATTCCTGTCAAGGTTTCATCCTCGTGTCACTTCAGGGAGTTATTCCTCGACACTAAATTCCTCGGGATCTAAATATAAATGCATATCCAGATTTCTGTTAAGTTGCTTTCTGATGATGTCCACTGTTAAAAGCACTATATAAATAAAACTGAATTGAAATTCACTGACAACGTACTTAATGGAAATACATTGTAAGACTGGAGCCACATTTTGTGCAATATAACATATAGAAGGAAACCATAGCTGTTTTTTTTTTCAAGCAGCACCACCAACAACAACAACTATGGTTACCTCTCCACATCAGTGATAAATCCAGTTTGGACTTCATTCACACAGTTGTTGCCTAAATGTTAAAAATGGTATGCACTATAAAAAAGTATGTAGTTCACGATTGAGTATATTTTACCAATGTAATTAATATAGCTCACAGATATTACAATTTCCCTATGAGTTTGACTTTATTTGGCTTTCGTTTATCCGTCTTCTTTGTTTTTCATGGTTTCTAGCCCAAAGATGACTCAGAGGCCAATGGGTCAGCTCCCTCTTCTCCTCTGTCGCCTGTGTCAGTGGTGTACCAAGGGGAGCTACTAAGCAAAGAGACCACAGACACTGAAGCCACAGGTTAGACATAGAACAGGAAACAGGCAACATATTCCCTTTCAACATATTTATTTTTATTGTGCTAGACTTTGGTACAGCAAGAGATATAAAAATCGTCAAGTTTGTGTTTAGTTACAGTCTGAAGGTAATTCCCTCACAGGTGAAGATTTGGAACCAGAGCAGGACACAGTGCTACAGCTACAGCAGGTGATCGAGCAGCTGAGGAATGTCTTCCCATCTGAACCAACCCAATGAGGAGGCACACAGGTAAGTGAGCAGGTTTGATATAGCTTTTGTAATACAACATTTATTTATATGAGACATGTTCTGTTCACTATTTAGCAACAGATTAACAGCAATTTGAAATTATGGCAAAATAATGATACAGTATGTACAGAAATAAAACAAACAAGTTACCATATATATAACATAAATTGCACATATGAACAATATAAGATAAAATATGTACATTTTGTGTTAATAAATGGTGTCAAAATTAATTTCATATAAGCTCTGCTGTCAGGTAAAAGTCAAAGAGTCCCAGTGTTCCATCAGGTTTGTTGAATAATTCAAACTAAAATTTCATTCTTACAGTTGTCATCATGGAACAGAAAAGTGGAGTGTCAGTTGCTTGGACTAGATTGTCTAGTTTTATGCTGTAAAATTCATCCAGGTGCACACCCTATTGACATTGTACAATAAGGCGCTGTTATTTGTGGATGCAAGTGACTTTTTGAATTTTAAAAATCTCTTTCTTTCTTGCATACTTTCCAGATTCCACATTTCTCAGCTAAACCTGAATTGGGTCCAGAATATGCAAGGCAGAAAAACATAAAGCAGATTTGGAGCACACTTTTTTGATCTCCAACTGAAGCTCAACGGAGAGAGCTGGAACATTTCTGAGTGATTCACTAATGTCTTGTGGTGCCAAAGGCCAATGCTTGATCGGTACACTGTGTTAACCAGCTACCTGTAGTAGCAGCAGGTGTGTGTGGCTTCTCTAATATAGCACAATGACCTCACCATCAACCTCGCACAGAGATTAGCGGAATTTATATTCCTGTGCCAGCTACTTTGTACCTTTTTTAATTGGTTACTATTTTTCTGTTTATTTCTTGCTCACGCAACTCTGAAATTGACACACACATACACAATCTGTTCAGGTCTCGTATGAGGTCTTGGCCTCTGGAGCAAGTGGTTTTTTGGGGTTTTTTTCCCTGTAGGGTTGATACAACATCAGCAAAACCTATCATTTATTCAAAATGGAATAGCACCTGGGAGGACAGCACCTGTGTTCTGACAACTCCAGCTGAACCCTCTCTCTCTCACTCACTCACTCATACTTCTTCCTCTTTCTCATGTGGGTTTTACCTCTATTGTTACATTCACCAATGTATTCACCCATGCTTTTTGGACACAGTGAAAGGTCCATTGGTGAGGGTGATCTGAATCACTGTGGTGCTATGAAAGTGTTTGCTTGAAAAATGTCAGCTCTCTGCTGTGCCCTGCAGATGGAGGATAACTTAGAACAGTGATTCTCAACCTGGCACGGGGCCAGAAATGAACACACAGGGTGCTGAAGTCTCTTTCAAAAATAGGAAGAAGGGGTGCATTTCACGTGATGTTGTCAAAATGTCTAACATGGCAGCAGCAGAAGGTGGGGCTGTACTCAGACAGCTACTTTATAGTCTTACAGAATGGCTTGTCAAGTCTCAGCCAGAATGTCTACTTTGCAGCATGAAGCTAGCTAACGATAGCATGAAGCCTGGCAAAATGAAGAGACATTAGCAAACAAAACACAGAGACCATCAGTGAAAGTCTTACTTGTTTTTAAAGGAAAAGACAGCTGGCATTAACAAATAGACACGCAGACACCAGGAAGTAGCAGGAAGTGATTTACACAGGGCTACAGAAGTATAACTTGAATGCTCATGATATCAAAATCCTAAAAAGCCACATGGTACCAGAGAGCATTTTGGATGAAAATTGTTGAATAGCTGTGTGGCCCCCAGGTTGGGAAAGCTACTTTGAAAATGTCGTTTTTCAAGGTCCAAGCTACTCATAGTTTGAAGTAGTTAAGCTACAGTCAAGCTACCCCTTTAAAGAAGTAGTTAGCTATACTACAAATTACCAACAAAAAGTAGCTAACTACATTGAAGGTACTTAAATGGGCAACATTTTTTGTATGTCGTGATTGTGAATAAGCTTATTAATAACTGTGCATAATTTATCATAAAGAAATTAAACACAATTTAATGATAATTCACAACAATTATGAATTTATACAGTCTTGGTTTATTTATAGACTATCCAAAAATACAGTTAACACTGAAACTGTATATTACACTAAAAGTGAGAGATTTAAGTGAGATAGTGTATGTCAAATTCAAGCTCAAAGTGAGTTACTGTGAAAGTGAGATTTTAAAGAATGTATAATTATTAGGGCTGTCAATCCATTAAAAAAATTAACTAATCAATTGTGATTAATCTTTTTTTCTTCGTCAGATGAAGCTTTTAATGGATATTTAAATGTAAAATTACAGAACTAAAACGGAATCAATGCAAATTAAGTATATTTAAATTAAATATAATTTACAAATACTATTGCTTAATAGCATATTTTTTTAAACTTGGAAAACAGATTCTCTCCTGTGACAGATTTCCAATAAAACCATCAATGCCTCTCAAAATTGACTGTTGGCTTGAAAGGCATATTTCTTATATGTACTAACAGGAATAATAACAAAACCCAGACATATATGTTAACATGCCAGTTGAACTTCAAAACTATCAAATCCATTAAAATTAGCTTAGAAGGCAATAATGTCTTATATGCACTAATATAAATTAAAATTAACACCAAAAAATGTGTTCCAAGTTCAAGTGTTTTTAACTACCCAATTAGCCAAAGCATTAGTTACCTTCCCAGTTACAGATTAATTCACCCATGATTACCACGCTCCTGTAAAATAGATTGGCGAGGCCCCGTAGAGAGTGTTTCAGTAGGGTGTTTTGCTTTGAGGTGATATGTCAACTTCTGTGGTAATTAAAATTGGCGTTGCAAACTGCGCAGATTACGTTTGTTTTTGCCAAAGATCCATCATGAAACTTTTTAAAGTGAAACTTTGCTCCTAAAACTCCATCCATATCCTCTTCTATCTTTAGCCATGAAGGTTTGGTTTGGTGGCATACGTCCCAAGTCATAGGTCAGCCGCCACAGGAAGTAATCAAAACACAGCTGCATTAATTGCGTAAAAATCAATCACTCGACATGCACTGATAAACTGAATTATTTTATTTTATTTTATTTTATTTGTAAGTAAATGTTGTGTTGCTTGTTAACAACAAAGTGGCAGTAATATTCTTTGTATCAGAGAATAAACTCCAGTGTTAATTTATTATGGTATTATCATTCATAAGCCCCATACTTCACATAACAAACTGTGGTTGGTCGTTTTACATGTCCATCAGATGGTTTCTTCCTATCCATGTGAGTTACAATAAGGCTCTTAATTCCTGTGAAGCAAACGGGAACCAGAGATATACAATGAAGAGGACGATTGCATGTCTTTGGATATAACTGGACAAAATAAGTAGTGATTTGTCGCGCTACATCCCTACTCATTTGAAAAAGTAACTCATTACTGGAAAAGTTAACCTATTTTTAAAGTAAAGGAGCTACTATCATGCTACTGAAAAATGTATTTAAGTCACTACTTTTAGTTATCTACTCCCCAAAACTGATACAGATAGTCCCAATTTCAAATAACCCTGTCAAAGACAGAATACATAAAATGGCTGGAGAAAATGCCCAAAACAGTTACATGTGAAGCTTAGGAAAATCCCTTTAGTCATTCAGGTGGATGAGACCGCAACAGAGAGTGGCAGACAAGTCTGTGCTCTTTGTTTATGTACAATACTTTAATGACAGTAATTTGAAACAGGACATTCTTATGTCAACCAATTTGAACACAACAAATACTGGCCTAGACATTTTCACAGTTATTGACACATACTTTGAATCCAACAATCGACCATATGAGAATCTTGTCGCTCTCTGCACTGATGTGGCGAAGGCGATAATGGCCAAAAATAATGGATTTTATAACTACTTGACAGTGAAAGCTTCCAGAATATACTGTTTTCTACTGCATGGTATTATTCGGTATGGTATTATGCATGTATTATTTTTCATGCATTAGGCACTGGCCAATAAAAAGCTTTCTGAAGATATAAGTGACACACTCGCTCTTGTTGTCAAGACCATGAACCTCAATGAGTTGCCTTACCTACAAAAGACCCCTTGCCCAGCTGTGTGAAGATAATGATAATACTGATACTGATGAGTCTTTATTGGTCACAGCACAGTGAAATTCTTTTCTTTGCATACCCCAGCATGCCAGAAAGCTGGGGTCAGAGTGAAGGGTCAGCCATGATAAGGCACCCCTGGAGCAGAGAGGATTAAAGGTCTTGCTCAATGGCTCAACCGTGAAGATGAATCATCAGACCTTCTTGTTACACACAGAGATGCACTGGTTGTCATGTAACCAAGTTCTTGTACTCTGCAAAAAATTACAGCTTAACAAGTGGAAATACCTTGAACAAATGTAACTAGTATTTCCTATTAGAAGATTACAATAAACCAAATATAACTTTATAAAGCCTATTTCTAGTCATTTTACTAATTTCAAGCTTGAACTAGTCTGGTTTGATTGGTGGTTCATTTGCTAATTAGAAGTATTTATTTATATAAAGAAGAAAAATTATCTGCCAATAGAATAAAACAATTTAAATCTTGAAATTATTAAAAAATATATTGAAAACATATATTTGTTTTATTGCAATTATATTACTAGATAAATTTTAATATTCAAAGAAATTTCACTTTCTAAAATGGCTTTTTTTTTTTGCAGTGTACATTTCATGGAACTGAAAGATAATAGTTCTTATTGTTATCCTATAATCCTGCGAGGCCACAACAGTGAACTGGCAGAAAAACTGACTGCTTTCTGGATTAGTCTGCATACCTAGCCAATATATTCACTCTGCACAATGAGACAAGCGGCTGCAGGATTCCAAATCTGAAAGTGTCATCGTACAATATAAGGATGCCCTTCAATGCTTTCATGCAGAAACTGGAATACAGAGCTGGAAAAATGTCAAGAGGGGAACTATAGCAATTTTCTCTGCTCATGAAACAATCGGGTGGTCATTACCAATGACTTTATATGTGGATGAATGCCATAAGAGGGGTTTAAAATTTAAAATGTCTCTGTAGCCCTCTAGTGGCTGGGTGGAGTACAATTTTATCCCTGCCTATTCCAAGATAAACCAACATGAAGACCAGAGAGCTGTCTATGGGTGAAAAACAATCAATTTTTAACTGAGAAAAGACAGAAAATCGATCAGAGCCAGTGCACAAACATTGGGCACAGCCAATACCACAATTTGGCATGTCCTGAAAAAGAAAGAAACCATTGGTGTACTAACAACCAGACATGGAGCGGGTCGGCCAAGTAAAACAACAGCAGCTGACACGTTGCAAGGCCTGTAAAGAAAAACCCATAAACAACAGTCAGTGACATCACCAACAACCTCCACAGGGCAGGGGTGAAGTTATCACAATCCACCATTCAAAGAAGACTTTTAGAGCAGCAAGAAATACAGAGATGAGCCACAAAAGTTCTGGAACCAAAATTAAACTCTACCAAAGTGATGGAAAGGCCAAAGTGTGGAGGAAGAAAAGATATACTCATGATCCAAAACATACAAACTCACTGGTCAAGCACGGTGGAGGTAGTGTCATGGTTTGGGCTTGCATGGCTGTTTCTGGAATGGGCTCACTAATCTTCACAAATGTAACTCATGATGGTAGCAGCAGAATAAATTCAGAAGTCCAAAAGAGCATTCTGTCTGCCAATTTACAGAGAAATGCATCCAAGCCAGCTGACCTCAGCTATTATTGTATGTAGAAAAAAAACTACCCTATGTAAATAAACAGCACAAAAATACTTTAGCATTAAAAGTGGCTCCTAAACCTGCAACAGTTTAGTTGCAGAGTGAAGCATGAGTCATGTTATACATCACACTCTTCAGGTTGCATTCAAAAGTTCATACAGTTTCCTTCAAATGCTTGCTACCTATAAAGCTGTCTTGACTCTAGGGTACAGTCTGTTAATTAAGACAGCTGCAAAAAAATGATACTCCAGTTAAATGTGAATTAAATTAAATTAAACACTACCCTCTAATCAATTCACAACATACCACTCTTACAAGCTGACAATTATTCAAAAATGTATTTGACAAGAAGTAAACTATCAGAGAATCAGTTTAAAAAAATTATTATTTTAATTTCATTTCATTTAATTTATTTATTTATTTACTTACTTACTTACTTACTCATTTTTGATATGGTAAAGTAGATTATGTTTTTGTGAGTTTACTGCACAGACCAGCACTGCCATGGTTCTGAAAATTAGGTTAACGGACCCACAAGAATTTGTGAAACAGAGCTAGGTGGAATAATGATTATACTCCATTACAATGACAGAGCTCCAAATTCTTTTAACTGTTAAGTAGCAATTGTTATTTATTGTTATTTTAAGCTTAACTGATTGTTTACTTAAAATAACAAGTTTAAACAAAATCTAAATAATTTAAAACTAAAATCAATTGTCAGCTAACTGCAAATCAACATTGTAACACAGTCTAACTGGTTTGGGATCAACAAGCAAGAGGATAAACCTTGCTGTTTTGCCAAGCTTAAGAACTTAATGTTTGATAAAAGATCCCCTCAGCAGTTTTGTGAATTGTTTATAAGTAAAATCTCAGATAAGAACTTTTAGTGTCACTTATCTCCTTATTTATTTACTGAATACAGCCCCTGCAGTGAGTTATACAGGAGGATTTTACATTATGCATAAGGACCTGGGGAGATTCAATTCCATATAAGAGGCTTTCTTGTTGAATGGTTTATAGGGGAGGGAAAGATGGGAGGGAAAGATTCTCAAAAGGTTGCAATGGTGGAATGCTATGAAAAGAGAGACAGAGATAAAGAAAGAGATGGCAGTTGGAATGAACAGATTGTCTGTGGCTTTTCATCCTGTAGAGTAGCAGTCCTGTAGAGTTTACTGCTGAGAGACAGAAGAACACAGAGAGGATGATCTCTGTGGAGTAATTATGTCATATGACAAGACACAGTACCTATTTCTTTGCCTTTCCTTAAACAAAAATCCCTCTGAAGCCTGGTTTTCAGAGCATGTATATAACTTTGAATTCCACCCCAACTTGCTTAAGCCTCTTCATAAACACATATGATTGCATTTAACGTGGATGTACATTACTATTTGTGTTGATAAGGTTGCTAGGGAACTGTCCTGGCACTGCTGGTTGCTCTCTGGAAAGGCAGGTTGTCATTCATATTGAAGGAGATCCATATGGTATGGAGGAAAGAGGGACATGACAACTGAGAGAGTTCTAGAGTGTGCACATACCTGCCCAAACCACCGGTCACTGCTTAGCTGGTATGGCTCTTATATTTAAATCAACATCTGCAATCCAGCTGCGATATCTGTTTATCACTTTAAAAACACTTGGAGATTAAAAAAGAAAGCATAACAAACATATCTAATGTCTTTACCCACAAGTCATGTGTTATTTACAGGAAAAGCATAAGTTATGGAAGTTTTAAATCCATAAATCATTACATATCCTGAAACATACTGGCATAGGGATCATCATGCAGTCACAGACGGAGAAATTGCCAGACCTGGCCTTGTAGCAAATCCTTTACATTATAATCTTACTATGCATTGTTGTGTTTATTGTAGATCTTTGTTTTTGTCTAAAATATTAAGTATGATTTTTGCTTAAGGTCATATTTCTTCCAAGTATACTCATTTAATTTGAATTGCTATATGAAACTTCTGGAATCTATAGTGTGGTGTGGTTTCAGATTGACTACTAAGGAAAGTCCCTGCTATTTGGGGGACTAACCCCACTGATGAAAATACTTTTTGTTGGTAAGAAGCAGACCTGCAGGTCTGCAAAACATGTTGGGTTTGTTTTTTGCTTTCAAAATGCAGGACATTTGCTTAATCTGTGAACCTGTAGCATTAATTACATCAATACAATGTTGTTTCATGCAGATAAGTTAACTTGATAACTCCAAATATTCTACTCTCAGTTTTTCCCAGTATGTGTTTATCACTATTACTTTTTTTTTTTTAATTATTACATACGCCTTCCATTTTGCCTAGTATTAATTTATAAAATATAGTTTTTGCAAAAAACTTTTAAAAAGTGAATGGATGACTGGCTGCTTTCTACTCATTGTAAACAGAGAAATAAATTTGTATTTCTTATACACCGTGTGTTCTGTGTGTTCTTTAAATGACTGAGCATATACACCGATCACCCATAACATTAAAACCACCTCCCTAATATTGTGTAGATCTCCCCTGTGCCACCAAAACAGCTCTATCCTGTCAAGGAATGGACTCCACAAGACCTCTGAGGTCTTGCTGTGGTATCTGGCACCAAGACGTTAGCAGCAGGTCCTTCATGTCATGTAAGTTAAGAGGTGGGGCCTCCGTGGATCGGACTTGTTTGTCCAGCACATTCCACAGATGCTACACAGCCCCATACAACGAAAGCTGCGGTGTTCTGACAACTTTCTATCATAGCCAGCATTAACTTTTTTCAGCAATTTGTGCTGTGAGATTGGACCAGATTGGCTAGCCTTCACTCTCAACATACATCAATGAGCCTTGGGTGCCCATGACCCTGTCACTGGTTCACAGGTTGTCCTTCTTGGAACCACTTTTGGTAGGTACTAACCATTGCATAGCCATTTTGGAGATGCTCTGACCCAGTCGTTTACCAACCACAATTTGCCCCTTGTCAAAGTCGCTCAGATCCTTACTTTCCCATTTTTCCTGCTTCCAACACATCAACTTTGAGAACCAACTGTTCACTTGCTGCCTAATATATCCTACCCCTTGTCAGGTACTATTGTAATGAGATAATCAATGTTATTCACTTTACCTTTCAGTGAGTTTAATGTTATGGCTGATTTCTGTATGTTTATGAATTAATTTAGGAATATGCTTGTGTTCATTCTACCGTTTTGACTTGTGTTTAGAATTTCTGGACTCTAGCTATAGTGGATGCATCTTTAGGATACAGTTTTCCTCTGTGTATTGTTACCTGTGTTATCTGCCTTTCTTGGTCTCACCACATTCAGGCCAATCATTGGGTTGTGTCAGTGTTTCAGAACATAGAACCCCTGTGTGCTCTGCAGCACCTAGTTCAAACATCTGCTGTGTTCATCAGCTCCATTTGGGGGTTGGTGCTATTCGAGTCATCAGTGTTCTGTTTGGAACCTGTGCTTTTAACAGCTTTTTTTGGTGCAGTTGCGTGAGAGTTTTCCTTAATCTGACTAATTGTCTCCAGTCTTGTTGTTCTGTCTGTATTTTCTTTCCCCACCTTTGCTGTTGCTGAATATCCCTCTTTATTTACAGGCTCAACATTTCCCCTCCTTTGGAGGCAGAGAGCTTGTGTGCTCTTTATTCATAATGTTTGTCTTTATATCCTGTCTTTTTTCATTGCCTGCCTGGCTGAGTGAATTCTCCCCTCCTTTATTAGAGATGCCTATCTTAATTTCTTGTCCTTCATCATAGCTCTCTTTGGTGGCTTTTCTCTTGTCAGTCAATTTCAACACTTTCTTGTTGGCTCTCTTGGCTTGGGCCTTCTTTTCCCATTTCTCTTGGCTGCTGGCCCAGTAGTTCTTGTTCTCATTTACATACTTGGCCCGAAGATTCTCACCTAGCTTCTTTAGTTCCTGCTCAACAATGGGTTTGAGCTTGGAGTCAAGGTGCTCTGCTCTGAAGAAATCCTGTCTGGCTTTGTCCTCATTGTACAGGGCTGCATAGGCGCGAGCACGCTGATAGATGGCTTTTAGGTTGTCTTTAAGAGGATCACAGACAATGAGACATAGACAGAGTGAAAGAGGAAGGGAGGATAATTGAAAAGACCAGCCAAGCTTCATTCACCTTAAATAAATAATTCAAGCAAAAAATTTTCTACTCATTACATAGGGCCCCTGGTAATATATTCAATAAAACAATGCTTTAAACTTCCTGGGATGGAATACAATTGATGAATTAAACATCAAGGTAAGATGACAAAAAAGGAAATGTACCCCATATTGCTACAGGCACATAACTTCAGGTTACAATTCTAACCCCGGTTCTCTGATAGCATGAGTGAGGTATCTCACTATGGGATGCTCCTTCACACTGTCCATCAGAAGCATTATTGCATTACGCCAGCCAGGACTGAATGGCAGACATGATGAGTGCATTGCAAATACGGGGCTTATATCCGCCCTATAATCCTCAGTGTTACATGACCTAGACAGTCTACACAAACACACCTCTTCCGCTTGGTCTGTTGAGATACCTCACACATGCTATCAGAGAACCAGGGTTAAAGTCATAACCTAAAGTTCTATTTCAAGCATTCATTTTGGTATATCTCACTATGGGATATTATGACTCCTGAATTGCCAGCTAAGCTTATCTTAAGGACAGAATGCTCCAGTGTAGGTTTACTCACATCAAACCTATAAAACCACATGAAGCTGTGCAGCAGTGACCAACATGCCAAACTGTAAATATCCTTAATTGATATTCCCTGAAACCAGGCCCAGTACATGGCTATTCCCCACATGGAGTGAGCATACAAGTGAATGGGAGGCTGCAGTCCTTTCTGGAAATAAGCTGAGACTATGGCTTCCACGATCCGACATGAGGGTTGCTGTTTCTTGGTCAGCCTACCCAAGTAAGGCACAGCCCATGATACAAACAGCTGTCCTGCCAACATAGATCCACAGCATGCGGACTGGATAGAAAGCATTTAACTGCTCCTGCCCTTCAGAAACAAAGTGAGGAGGATAGAAAGCCAATAATGTAATTAGCTGGTATGTCAGTTGTTTGTCGATAACATTGGGGATGAAAGAGGGATTAAGCTTCAGCAAGACCTGAGCAGTTGCCTCATAGAAATTGCATATATGATGGGTTTACTGACAAAGCATGGATGTCACTGATGTGCTGTGCTGAAACTGGTGCCAGCAACATTGCCATTTTCAAAGAGAGCTCATTGAGATCTAGCTGATCCAGGGGCTCGAATAGAAGTTCTGAAAATATCTTCAGTACTGTAGCCAACTCCCATGTGACGAGCAAAGGCTTAGATACGACTTGTCGAGCCCCTTTCATGAGCCAGCAAATGAAGGGGTGTTGGCCTGTTGTTGTGTTCCCAAAGCCACAAGCCAAAATGGTAGCCAGGTCTACCTTAATGGTAGAGAATGCTTTGCCCTACCCCTTGTTGTACCCACCAATACAGCAGTTCCTGTAGGAACTATAGGATCAAAAGGAATCGAAAACTGGAAAGCAACTGAGCCAAGAAATAGCTTTTCATGGGCCAGGCCCAGACAGCCAGGCACTCTGGGTGAGGGTGAAATATATCCCTGCAAGCCTGAGATAGATGATCTCTGTGTATTGGCAGGGGACACGGGTGGCCACAACATAGTTGAATTATGTTGGCCAACAGGGGGATATCAGAATGAGCATAATCCAGAACTCCTGCACTCTGGTTAGAGTTGGGGCGATCAGGTCCAACAGTGGAAATGCATACAGGAGGGTCTGTGGTCCACCCCCATTGGGGCATTCTGATCATTCAGGGAATAGAACAGAAGGCACAGAGTTCTCTTTGGATGCAAAGAAATCTATTTCCACATGCCCGTGATTGTTGTTAGGTGAGTGGTTACCTTGTTATGGAGATTCCAGGCTCCATATTTTGAGTTGCCCCTAGAGAGTAAGTCTGTGCCCAGATTCAACATGCCAGGAACATGCATGTCTCTCAGTGACAGGAATCACAGGTTGCTCCATTTGATCAGTTTGTGTGCCTGCATTCCAGATTATATGCAATCACCATGGTGCTGTCTGTCCTAACTAACTTGGGATTCCCTCTCAGGAAGGGGAGAAAGTGTTTCAGTGCCAGGAACACTGGAGTTTTAAACAGTTTATGTGTCTCTCCCAAACATTTAACACTCTATCCTTGTGAGTCATGCCCAACCCCACAATGGAGGCATTTGTTATGAACACCTTTCTGGTCAGGACAGCGCCCATCAGCACACTTAATGTCAGGATAGAGGAGCATTTCCAGGGAAGCAGGGCTGTCACTCAGGTTATTTACACAGCTACATGGCATAGCACATAGTGTGATGGATCCAGCCTGAGGGAGGCAACCAATCATTGAAATCCCCTCATATACAGGTGGCCTAATGGGACAGCTACAGTTTCACCAGCACAGTCTCTGCATGCTACTTGTAGGGCAAGGAATATGACCTTTGGAACTGGCTCAGGAATGGCGCTTTTTCGGAGCAAGGTCTGTGTCTGACTAAGTCTGCCCTCCCCTCTCAGGGGTAGTAAAATAGGTGGCATACTGCTTCTTCTTTTCTTGGTGAGAGACAGAGGGGGGAACCTGGCTTCCTTGTGTTACATTGGGGTTGAAGGGGTCGGGGGTGCCTCTAGCATCTGAAGGCTTGTTTGGGAATTGATGTGATGGCCGTCGCTTTGCTGCATGCGGAAAGTTAGTGGATGGGTTACCGCCTGAGCAAATGTCTGCCGAGATGTCTGCCGAGATGTCTGGGCTGTTTGCTTCCAGGGGAGGCATAGTTGGAGCACTTCGCCCTCCCTCTTTTTTCCTTGAACCACTTTTGAATTGTGGCCACTGCAGGTCTGATAGGGCCTTTTGGGTATACAGCGTATATTGGGTATACAGTCCACATCCCATTGTGGACTGAGGGGGAAGGCGGGCCTGAAGTGGGCTGCGGGCAGGGAGATTGAGACCCAGATTGTTTTAGACTGTCTAGATGACATAGTTCCGAGGATTATAACGCGGGTGTAAGCCCTGCCTCTGCGATGCACACATTGCGTTTGCCAGCCAATCCTGGCTGGTGTAATGCAGTAGTGCTTCTGAGGGATAGTCTGAAGGGCTGTGTCCCATAGTGAGATAATGAAATGAATGCTTTACAGAAAACTGATTGTGTTTGTATTTCGTTTAAGTCTGGAAGCTTTAACACAGCTTGCAACTGAACCACAGAGGGAGCGGTCTATGTACATTTTTGCTTTCTTCTTTGTTTGATCTCTGAGTTGTAGCTAGTGTGAAAGCGTGTACGAAAAGGGGTGAGGGGTTCTTTTGTCCACTTTGTCAGTGAGTGTGAATTCACCTTTATGATTTTCTAGTAGTTGACTGTTGAGTTTCACCACCTCTTGGTATTCTCCAAGCTCAAACTTGCACTGGCTCAGGTTGAGGGTGAGTGGCAGGCGTACTTTCTCCAGGGACTCCCAGTCCTCTCCTTTATAGTCTATCTCCTACACACAAACAATCAGAGACATTGCTGTATGTGCATGCATTTCCCTACAGAGATCTCTTTATATCAGGGGTGTCAAATCTTATCCACAAACGGCCAGTGTGGGTGCAGGTTTTCATTCCAATCAAGCAGGAGCCATACCTGATTCCTTCTGTTTAATCAGTTGAGGTTGGCTTTCAATAGACTCCGGTGTGGCTTCTGCTTGGTTTGAATGAAAACCTGTGCCCGTACTGGCCCTTTCTGGATAAGATTTATATTTTTGCCATATACTGTACTTATATTTTGCTATATAACAGCTCCACTAAATTGACTGTGGATAGGAGTGAGTCATCTCCAATTTATGGAATCTTACCTGTTAGGATGCTTACCTTGGTTTGAAGATAGTCTACATACTCCAGGGCATTTTTAAATTTCACCATGGCCTCTGCAAAGTGCTGCTCTTTAATATAGAAATTCCCTTCATCCTGGAGCAGCATAATCAGCCTTAACAACTGCTGCCGGTCCATACCCTCCATTGGAGCAGCAATTTGCTGATCAACTTCTGATTTTGGTTCATCCAATTGCCTATTTTGTGTGTTTGCCTCTGCACTTTCAAACTTCTGCTCCTCTTGGACCTTTGGCTGAGAACACTGCACTTTCTCATTCAGATAAATGTTTTCATCTTGCTTTGCTGCACATCCTTCCTCTTGTTTCTCCTTAGTATTCTTTTCATCCTCATTCCTCTTTTTCTTCTCAAATATGTTCCAGTATTTCTCTTTGTCTTCCCAGTATTTCTCTTTCATTGCTTCTGAGAGGAGCTTCAGTTCTCTCTGAACCAGCCTAGCCAGACTCATGTCCAGGTTGGCCACCATCAGGAAGTCCCGTTTTGCCTCCTTCTCACTCCAGACAGCAGCATATGCTTTGGCACGCTTATAGTACGCCTTCACACAGTCTGGTGAGCAGAATGGGGAAAAAAGTGCATATACAGTAGGTTCTAAAACTAGTTTTAACTTTTCCCTATCCCTCTTGATGTTTTCACTAAGGAAAGGATTATCCATTTTTTTTTTGTTGTTGTTGTTGTTGTTGTTATACTGAGCTGCTCTGTTAGCAATGGTTGTGTGTACACATTTTGTTGCAGTTAAGCATTGTTATTGTGAAGATAAAGCTTGAAAGCATGAAAGAATTACACCACAGGGCCTAATCCTATATGTGTGTCACTTTATCCTACTCAAATAGTACACAAATGCCCGCATTCTAATCCTTACTTTATGGCTTAGTGGGCTTGAGAGCCTAGTAAAGATCCTCCCACAGAATGCTCTCTGTTACTCCTGTTTCATTTGATCTTGTTTTTCCTACATCTTTCATTTTGTCTACATTTAAATATACCTTATTCTTTTGTAGTCTCTGGTAAGAAATGCTGTACTTGCTGTGCTGAAAGCAACATTTTGTAGGAGATGATTCATGAATGAGTTGAGATTATGCTGATGATTCATGTAGTAAGTGTTGAATTGGGATGGAATAATTTAGCTGATAGAGATAGGGTCTATGAATGACTCATGGGGTTGAGATCAAATGGAAGGAGAGAATCTCTGGAAATTGCATGGAAAGATATTTTGACAAAACTAGTGTGACACTAATTTATGGGCTGCGATGCTGAAGGCTCATCAAAAGAACTGGATATCTGCCCAATACAACTACAGTATAGGCAGCATCCTTTCATTTGCTGCATTCAGCAAAGCTTGTATATGTTAATTTAATCATCATTGGCTGATGAGACATGCTACAGTGTTTTTGAAATGTCGACAAAGCTTTTATGCTTCCTTCAGTTTGAAGTCTTACCCTTATGCTTCTCGATGAGTTCTGTGGTGTGCTCTATTACTTCATAGTATTCTTCCAGTTCTAGCATGCACTGGCAGTAGTTGAGGACCAGCGGGATAATAAGCTTGCTCAGCTTAATATAGTCATCATCTCCTGGCATCTCCTGCAAAGAGCACCAAATAACGTCATCAGCAGACAATGGGATGAGTTACATTTTGGAAGAGAGTTATCTGAATTTATATGGCCTCCACATTTCTTTCAAATCTTCTGCTAGCCTGCTGTGGTGGCCCACCTCATTAGCGGTCATGACTTCAGTAATTGTCATAACTTCCTTATTTTTGCCATACACATTGATGCAAACCAATATACAAAGTATTGTATTGAAAGCATGTGTAAATATGAAATTACATAGGCCTTTACATTAAATAGACTGTTATTGTTAGCTGTATAAAGGACATTTCTGGTAGTATTTTTTTAAGCAAGCACACTTTTTCTAAGAGAGAGATAACTATAAGTAACTAAAAGTAAAATTTAGAAAAGTTCATCAGTGACAATCCAGACCTGGGGCCAGGTGACAGACTTTTATGTGTTCTAAAATACAGGAATCCTCAGATAGTAATCCTCAGTTAGATTGTAACTTAATTAACATAATATTAGATCACAGGTTATTCCTAACATCTTTTATCTGATCAGGATTTAATATTTGATTAGGTGTATATAGCCATAAAGTCTAGCTGTCCTGGATGCAGATACAGTATAGATATACATTGCTCTTGTCTAATTAGTGAAAGGGGAGGCATCAAAACTATTTATAAGAATACACTCACCGATCACTTTATTAGGAATACCTGCACACCAACTCCATCCATTTTCTGTATCCCATGGAACTCAGGGCACAAGGGAGGGGACACCCTGGACGGGGTGGCACAATTGCACACACACTCATTCACACACTACAGACAATCTAGAGATGCCAGTCAGTCTACAAAGCATGTCTTTGGAGGGGGGGAGGATACCGGAGTACCCAGAGAAAACAACGGGTGAACATGCAAACTCTACGTATACAGGCAGAGGTGTGAATTGAACCCCCAACCCCAGAGGTAAGAGGCAAACATGCTAACCACGAAGCCATTGTGTCCGGTAATGGTCAGGTAATGTTCACATCAACCATCAGAATGGTGAAAAATGTGATCTCAGTGATTTTGACAATGGCATGATCACTGGTGCCAGACAGGCTGGTTTGAGTGTTTCTATAACTGCTGATCTGGGATTTTCATGCGCAAGTCTCAGAATAGTGCAATAAAATTACTCAGAATAGTGCAATAAGGATAAACATCCAGTGAGTGGCAGTTATATGGTGAGATGAGAGAGGTTGACAGAGAAAGGCTAGACTGTTTTGAGCTGACAAAGACGCTACAGTAACTCAGATATGCACTCTGAATAATTGTGGTGAGCAGAAAAGCATCTCAGAATGCATAATAATAAAAATAATAATAATAATTGTGTAATACCGTTTACGGTGAAACCATTGTGTTTTCTGAGACGGTTTTCGAATCATGAAAATCTCATACTGGTGCAACCCTACATGGACCCAAACTGCCTTGTTTTAAAAGTCCAGGCTGGTGGAGGTGGTGTAATGGTGTGGAGAATATTTTCTTGGCACACTTTGGGCCTGTTAATATCAATTAATCATCACTTGAATGCCTCAGCCAATTTGAGTTTTGTTGCTGACCATGTGCATCCCTTCATGGCCACAATTTACCCATCTTCTAATGGCTACTTCCAGTATGATAATGCAATATGTCACAAAGCAAAAGTCATCTCAAACTGGTTTCATGAACATTACAATGAATTCAATGTTCTTCAGTGGCCTTCCCAGTCACCTTTATCTGAATACAATAGAATCCCAATAACTTTGAGTCGTGGTAGAATGGGAGACTCATAGCATGAAAGTACACCTGGAAAATCTGCAGGAATTGCGTGATGCAATGAACATGGACCAGAATCTCAAACGAATGTTTCCAACATCTTATAGAGTCTATGCCACAAATGATTCAGGCTGTTTTGAGAGCAAAAGGAGGCCGTACCCAGTACTAGAATAGTGTTCGTAATAAAGTGTACTCAGAAACATGGTTATGAATTAAATGTATTGGAAGTGCTTTTGTTAACATAACTGATACAGCTTCAAAAAAGAAGTCTACGTTTTCAGTCTTGCTCATTAGTATTTATAAGCCACCAGGGCCTTTTCTGAATTTCGACCGAAATCTGCTGGCTTTCTGTTGAATCTTCTTGTTTAATTAGAAGAAACACTAATTGTCAGAGTCTTTAATGTTCATTTTGGTAGTCTGTAAGATCCTACAGGAACATTTCTGTCTGAACTTTGTGTGTGAGTCACTACAGATCTAATGGGATCCACTCAATACCGCCAATATTAGTGATGGGAATTCCAACTCTTTTTGGTGAGTCAGATGATTTGGCATAGCTCACTGATAAGTGCTGACTCAACTTACAACTGACTCATTGTTTTTGTAAACCACACACAGTTTGACCTGTGATTGTTCTTTGCTTGAACTACGGCTAAAATTGTTTCACGAATCTTAATCAATCATCTAATTAACAGAATAACATTACTTTGCATTGCATTTTAGAAAACATTTAAATAATTGTTAAATTAGCACAGACATAAATGATCTCAGATCACCACCTAATTTATGTGAAATATGTCTTAGTAAAAATATAGGCTATGTTTTTCTCATTCTCTACTCCATTAAGCATGCAATCATGTTGGCAATTGTATCTGGCTTTACTGAAGGTTTATGTGAATTGATGGCTCCAGCAGTGATAGACCTTGTTGTGATTATTGACTCTCATGAGTCTCTCATTTAAAGCTCATGTAGATAATATTACTAGGACAACCATCTCAGAAACATTTCTTAGATAAGAAATATAGAAAAATAGTTACATGAAGCAAAACTACTTTTGTTACCTCTAGAATGACTATTATAATACCTTGCTGTCTGAATGTTCCAGCAGGTACATTAACAAGCTCCAGTTAGTCCATAATGCAGCAGCCAGAGTCATTACTAGAACCAAAAGTTGGGACCATATTATCCCTTTATTATCCACACTAAATTGGCTCCCAGAAACCATATTCATTGATTACATTACTAATGACATCTAAAGCACTGAATGTTCTTGCCCCATCATATCGTTTTGTCTATGATCCAACTGCCAACTTCAATGGAAAGGTAGAGATTCTTTGTCTACAGCTGCAGAATAGCCTTTCAATTAGTGTCCGGGGCTCACTCAACACCAGTGATCTAGGGTGCCTGTGCTACCTTTTGGCTCATTTAGTTATGTTATCAAAGCTAGATTTGCTAGAGTCCCTCCTTGCAGAGTTTTACAATACAGTTTCTCATGGGATACTGTATTAGAAGCCTGTAAGCCTAGAAGTAACAATGTGGGAGGATTTGACTAAATGCATATGGCATCCACATTTATCCTAAGTGCCCTATTTTAATCTTGTTTAGCATCTCATGGTCACATTACCCTTGACTGGACGGTGCGTAACAGCAGCACAGCCTCCTTGTATTTCTCAGATGCTTCATGGTAACATTTTTCCTGGACAAGTGTGTTGCCTTGACGGTGAAGGGTGGGCACAAGTTGCATCTTCTCATCCTTCTCCATAAGCCAAGACTCACGAAGGTAGGAGAATGGCTCACCTACCTGAGCAATAACAGACAGGACAGAGGCAACAAACAGTGTTGTAAAATGAGAGTCAGAGAGAAGGAGCAGAAGAGTAAGTAAGCCTGTTGTACTTGACTGAAGCATGTAAACAGCTTTTCCCCCAAGTGTTTTTCTGCTGTGCTTGACCTTAAGTGGTTTGTGCTGCAGCAATAAATCTGTTGCAGGTAGAGTGACAGGATTGCACTGCTGGGTTGTAAATGTGGTGTGTTTGTGCATGTGTGCATGTTTGTTTGTAATCCTACCGAAATTAGCTCCATGATGAAGATTAGAGGCTGTGGCTCCCTCATCAGCTCATCGAGTTCAGCGAAACCTGTGGAATGGTAGGTGAACACATTGCCCATACCACACATGTGCTTCTGGCCTTCCAGTGGGTCTTTGCCCTGTGCAGCCAAACGTATCCCTTTAGCAACCATGGGATAGAGACCTGTGTGCTGTGCAAGATATAAAAATATATTGCTATTTTAACAGGACAATTACTGGTTTTTAAATCCACAATTATGTCTCATTTCTGTCTTTGTTTTACCGTATATGGACAGCAAACCCTAATTCAAATTTACACTTAGACAAACATGATATGTAGGAAGGACAGGATGATAATGCTGGCCTGCTCTAAGCTCCTGCACTTACAATAGCATCACACCAGAACTCTGCAACCTCGTCAACCCTCATGGAGGTTAACAGCACCTCCCACACCTCCATCTTGAACATTTTCCCAACAAAAATCTCTGTTGGCTGCTTGTTTTTGCGACTGTCATCGATCACTGTCCTCTCAAAATTGTCCAGTAGCGTCTGGAAATGGAACACCAACTTTATTCAAATGGAGAGAGACAGAAAGAAAAAACAGAGTTGATTAGAAGAGAAGAGGGAGCATGCTGTTTTCCAGCTTTGTATTCCCCTCGCACTCTGTATATTACTAAATGGAATGCATGAGTGCATATTTGTGGTTCAGCAAAGTCCCGTCTGAAATGACTCATTTTAATGTGTTGTCTGTTTATACTCTGTAGAGATGGCGGTACCTTGACAGAATGAGAGCACACACATATAGCAGTGCTCACAGCTGAATGAAGGAGATTGATATTTGCATTGTCATGAAAAATGCACCATCTCTAAGCCTGAGGCCAGATGGCTGGACAATTCAAAATAGAAAACCTTCAAAAAGTTACAGATAACTAAGATATCTGTAAGGACCAGAATGGAGGACCAGAATGGAGGCAATGGCTAAAGGTCTTCTTTTTAATTATTTTATGAGTCAACTATTTTCTGCCACTAAATATAACCTAAGCAGTATTTTAATAATCCATAAAAAGCATCTACAAGAGACTAATCGATAAAAGCTGTAAGATATGAAGTCATCCAGAATAAAGGTATCATAAAAATCATGTATTATTAGAGTTTTTCTTTAATCAAGATGGTTCATGTCCTACCTTAGTACCGTTTGGAAAGTGAGGTAGAGGACCCTGGCCACCATGCAGAATAACCTTTTTCACTCCAGGATGGTTAAATAGATATGTTTCCTCCATTTTTAAAACTTTGAAACAGAGTAGACTCTGGGAAGCACTCAGTGTGAAAGTCTGAATAAGTAAGTGTGCTGTATGTGTCTGTGTTAAGTCCTCTAATTAACATTCAAGGGAAAAGAACAAGCTCGAAACAGCAGGCTGTTTTCTGACAGATGGCTGGATTAGCAGGCTGAGGATGACCACTTTAATCTGTCTCAGCTAATCCACTAAGACTCAAGTGTAATCCCCAGGAACAAGTAGAGGCCTGGGTGACCAAAAGCTGGAACTCAGAATGCAGGAGGTTACTTTCCTTCTAGAAGTCAACAATTCTACAAAAACTGTCAAACCTGAATGTGTGTGGTTATCATGAGGTTTCAAACTAGTACAGAATGATCTATGAAGAAAACTCAGGTCAACTGGACATTGATGGTTGTGGCCAGAGTTACCATTCAGGTACTAATATAATCACAAAAATAAGTTTGATTAATATAGCATTTTCTCAGGCATAATTTCAGGTGTAATTACAATATATGAACGTAAAACATATAGAATGCATCTTTAAAGATACAGTGTGTAGTTGTTGTTGTAGTTGTTTTTTTTTAAGCAACACAATTATTGTGTCAGGGGAGAAAATAGATATAATAAATATGTTAATATTAACTAATATAAAACTAAGCAAAAGTCTATGCAAAATAGCCCATAATATTAAAATGGGAGGTGGTGGTGGAGGGTAGTCTATGACTAATGACTAATGCCTTCCTTACCCACCCATTTACTTTTGGTGGACAGCCTCCTCACATTGCACTGTGCCATATTTCTTTTCTAATAATGGATTTAAAGGTTTAGTGGGATGTTCGATTGAGATCATATCAATAACCAAATGTTTTTCCAGAACATTGTCCCAGATTTAATTTGATAGCCACTTGGTTCTATATAAAAATATGGGGCCTTCAAGGAACAGGTGTCTTTATACTGACATTATGCAACACTAATTGCAAATGAGTGGACTCCATTCAACTAATTACTGTGGATATAAAAAGTCTACACACCCCTGTTAAAATGGCAGGTTTTTGTGATGTAAAAAAAAATTAAACAAAGATAAATCATGTCAGAACATTTTCCACCTTCAATGTGAAATTATAATGCATAAAAAGTAAGTGAAAAACAATCAGAAACATTTTATGGGAAAATAGGAAAAAATAAAAAAACTTACAATAATTGTATCACACTTGTATGACAAGTGTGCACACCCTTTTACTATTGGGATTGTGGCTGTGTTCAAAATGAACTAACCACGTTCAATCTCATGCTTAAAAGTAATTATCATACAGCTGTTTGATACAATTTCATTAATGAAATTATGCTCATAAACGCCAAATAAAGACCAGCTGTTTCTGTAGGATTTTCTTCACATCTTCTTGGTTTCATCTGACTACTAAAGCCATGGTCCACAAAGAGCTTACAAAGCATGCATGGTATCTGACATGTTGAAAGGAATCAATCAGGAGAGGGATAAAAATGTTTTTTTTTACAAAACATTAGATATTCCTCCTGGTAAGCCAATAGCATGAGCTATTGGCTCACTGACTGAAAAAAATTCTGCTTTCATAGATGTTTTTCTTCAATCTCTTGTTTGTTCTCTGCCTTCTTATATTAGGGATGCAATGGATTTCATTGAGATCATTCGATCTGTACAATTGCCTTCAACATCCGTGTTCTTAGTCACAATGGATGTTGAAGCTTTGTATACCAATGTCCTATTTGAAGGGTGTTTGCAATCAGCAGAGCACTATTAAAATCAACCATCCCATAAGGTTCCTAGCACTGCTTGTTTAATCGATCTCATGAAACTTGTGATTACACATAACTGTTTGGATCTAATTTTTATCTGCATATTTATGGGGTTAGTATGGCTCTAAAATGGCTCAGAGTTTTGCATCTCTATTTTGTGGGCTGTTTGAAGAACAATCAAGCATCTAATCCATTCATTAAATCTATCGTATTGTGGAAGCGCTACATCGATGATATTTTCTTTATTTGCAGTGGCACAGAATCCCAGCTCTTAGAGTTTCATAGCCTTGTTAATGCAAACAGTGATGTATTGACTTTTGCGATTTATGCCCAGAAAGATCAAGATTATTTTTTTTAGCTGTTAATACTATTGTCACTGAAACCGGACTTGAAACTAGTTTATATCGTAAAGCCACTGACCGGGTCATCGTATCACCCTGTTCCTCTGAAGCGTTCCCTACCTATCTCCCAATTTAGCCGCATTCATAGAATCTGTTGTAGAGATGAGGATTATCAGTATCAAGCAGAGATCTTGGCAGACAGATTCAGCATACAAGGAGGAGTGGATTCAATCTGCTGTAGCACATTTCAGTAACTCTACTCAACAAGCTTGCCTGGTCAAGATATCAAAATGTAAATAATAACGAGTTATTTGCTTTATCCAGTATTCTCCATTGGCAAGACATTGAAGGTATAATTCAGAAATACTGGTATATTGTTGAGAGCGACCCCAATTTGCAATACATTTTTGCAAAATCACCTCGTGTGGTTTACAAGAGACCTCCAAATTTATGCTATATGCTGGTAAGCGCGGATCTATCTGTTCCTCATCCTACACATCTTTTGAGTAATATACCTTTGGTGTATTATAAGTGTGGTGTTTGTCAACAATGCAATTTTACATTTAAAACACAAACTTTTAATCATCCCTGTACGGGAAAAAGTTTTAAGATCTGAGGTACGATTTCCTGTAAAACAACTAATGTCATTTATATGTTATGTTGCCCTTGTGGACTTTGTTATGTGAGCAAAACAAGTAGACAGCTTAAAACTCGTATCACAGAACATTGAAGTACTATCAGGCATCATGAAACTTTTTTAAGTTGAGACATTCAGTTTCTATTTTGCAATATATTGGCATTAAAGCAGTTAAATTACCTCAAAGAGGGGGTGATATTAACAATTTACTTTTAAAACGTGAAGCATATTGGATTTACACTTTGAACACATTATCACATTATGATTAAGACATTATATGTTCTTAACGAAGAGTTTGATATTTGCCCTTTTCTCTAATAATGGCATGGATTTATATGTTTGGATTTGTTGCATTACTTTTTATATTTTCTTTTAGTGTTGGGTATTTTTTTATATATATTTTTGATTGATGCATATTTTCTTTTGTACTTAGGTATTCTTTGATATGTTTCTTTTGCAGTCAGGTAATCTTTGATCTGTATCTTTTGCAGTCAGATATTCTTTGATATGTTTGTTTTCAGTTAATTGATGTTTTCACTTTCATTCTAGTTATGTGATTTGTTCGTTGCCCTTTTGTTGAGCACAATTTTGTGATTTATCGTGTGATTCATCATGTGATGTAGTTCTGTTGTGTACATAAGGGCTCATCAGTGGATGTGTTCATTGTCTGATGAAGAGCCATTGGGCTCGAAACATCACCTGTAGTGAGAACAAGTAACAAATATTTTTCTATTTTTGCAGCTGTTGTGTGCCAACTTTTCCTTCCTTTTTATAAAACATTAGATTTAACACAAAACATTGAGTACCACATCATAAAGAACAGGACATCCCTCTAAAATTTATAAAAGGACAAAACCTTACCAGGGAGACCTACCACAACAATAAAGGAACTGCAGGAATATCTGACAAGTACTGATTGTTCTCTGCATGGGACAACAATCTCTCATATTCTGGGCTATGGGGTTGGGTGGCTAGAGGGAAGCCCTTTCTCACAAAAAACATCCAAGCCCAAGTAAATCACCCCAAAACCATGTGGCAAAATGTGTTATGGTCTGATGAGACCAATTCCAAAAGGTATAATAATTCCATAAAAAGGCATGTTTGCTGCAAAAAAGAAAAAAGAAAAAAAAAAGCGCATCACCAAAAGAACACCATACACACGATGAAGGTTAGTGGTGGCAGCATCATGCTTTAGGGCTGCTTTTCTTCAGCCAAAACTGAGGCTTTTATCAAGGTGGAGGGAATCATGAATAGCTACAAATACCAGTCCATTTTGTGCAAAACGTTACCTGCTAGTAAGGTGAAGATGAAAAGGAATTTCAACTTTCAGCATGATAATGACCCAAGCATAAGTCCAAATCAAGAAAGGAATGGCTTAACCAAAAGAAGATCAATGTTTTTGAATGATCTAGCCAGAGCCCAGACCTGAATCCAACAAAAAATCTGTGGGGTGACCTGAATCAGGCTGTGCACAGGAGATGCCCTCACAATTTGATGGTTCTAGAATGATTTTGCAAGAAAGAGTGGGAACATATTGCCAAGATGTGCCATGCTCTTACTCAAAAAGAATGAGTGGTATAATAAAATCAAAAGTTGCTTCAACAAAGTATTAGTTTAGAGGTGTGCACACACAACCAGGTTATTGAAAGGTTTTTTCCTCCTATCTTTCCCTAAAATATTTCCGATTGTTTCACTTAATTTTATACATTATAATTTCACATTGAGGGTGGAAAATCACAAAAAACTGCCATTTTAACAGGGGTGTGTAGACTTTTTATATCCACTGTATGTGACTCCTGTGAACTGGTTGCTCCAAAACTAATTTACACTCACAACTAAAGAAGGAGCATGAAAAAAACTGTATTGAGTTTTAGATAGTATACTAACTAACTAGTATTCCTACAGTGAAACACACAACTCTCCTTGTTTTTTGCGTTCCATTTCTGTAAATTCTAGTTTATGTTAAATGCAACTATGAAGGTAAACACCTATGTACTCATAGATGTTCAGTTTGTGGTAGAAATTTAGACATACACCAGTAGACTTGTCCTCTCAGGTGAAAAAGGTTTATTACAGAAGGATGAATACAGGATAGAAGAAGGCAGGATAGAAGAAAGAAGGATAGAAGATGAGAGCGCTCCGAAGCACTCCTCTCTCACATGCCCTATTTAAGTTTTAAAATGAGAGCTGGATATCTGCGAGTCTTGAAAAGGGAGTTCTAGGAGGTTTGAGCCAGTTTGGTGGTTTCAAGGTCTTTCAGACATTCCTGAAGACAATAACATGTTTGTGTCAATGTAAGAGGAAAGAACGTTCTGTGCTAATTTCCATGACATGACCACAAGCGGCATTATTCACTGATGAACATGAACAGAACTATTACAAAGTAAGAAATTAATAATTTCCCTCACAAGTTGCAGAAATATAAACCAGGCCTAATACACACACCAATCTTTTTTTTTTATTTTTATTTTTTACTGTTCTTGCTACAAGCGTCATGGGTGTGAGCTCTAGTTAACAACAACATAGAATACAATATTCATGCTACGTTTTGCAGTGTGTGTCCATTATCTAAAAAGCACATGGCGTGGATCAAGGGGACTTTTGACTGAGGTGGCCAAGATGGGACACAGAGCTAGTGAGGTGTGCTCATAGCGAGACTTAATGCCAGATTGTCTAAATGTGCAAGTGCTGTAGTTATCATTTACACATTTCAGCATACAGTGGTGCTTCAAAGTATGTGAACCCTTTATTTTCTATAAATCTGCATGAATATGACCTAAAACATCATCAGATTTTTCACACAAAGTAGACCAAGAGAACCTAATTAAACAAAAGCATTTAATTTGAAGGTGAGATTAAAGTCAGGTGTATTCAATCAATGCATTGGAGAAGTTTGGGGGGAGGGCTATTTGTGGAGGTGCGAACAAACCTGGGCCCGCCTTCTAGGGGGGCCCTATACTGATCACAAAGATTTTATTTTTTGTAAATTTATTTCCTTCTTTAGTAACAAAACATAGATCAAAAAATCATTACATCATAGGCTACTAAATTGTGTGGTGCAAATTGTTTACATATGCCTCATTTCCCTTTAGAACAGTAACAGGCATAGTGGACTTTTCGTCGTCTGAAACTCACCAAAAGTTACTTGCGGTCAAGCACGGGTGAGTTGCGGCTGTCAAATTTAACACTGCTCTAAATCGAAAGGGAAATTGACATCGACAAGGACAAGGCAGTCGCCAGATTTGCCAAACAAATGGCGAGGAAGATGAAGCTGGTGTAGCCTATAACCTGGTTCAGTAATGCATAGTTCTCATTTAAAAAACTTTACTCCCCTTTTGAACATGTTTAATGAGTTCATTCAGTTGCTCGTTTTTCTTAATCAGACTGTCTGATTGTTTAGGTAGGATAACATAACGGGTTGGAGCGGTCAATGGATTTTTAAGTTATCAGCTTGTAGTTGGTAATACTGCACTGTTGTGTTTTGATCGATTGTAGGCCTAAACATTGCTGAACGCCTTTACTGTTTGGTTTTTTTTTGTGAACTATTTTGACCCTAAATGGAATGTATTGTTTTTGTAAACAATAAACCCACGATACTGACCATTTGTGTGTAATATAAGATAAGATAAAAACTTTATTGAGCCCACACTGGGGAAATTCCCTCATTACAGCAGCTCAATTACACACACACACACACACACACACACACACACACACACACACACACACACACACAAAAGATAGGAAAGAATACACATTAAATAGGAATTGAATTGGAAAAATAAATGTCTAAAAAATATTCACAATAGGAATAGTAAATTAAGAATAATAGTAGTGAAAAATAACAATAATGGTAGTATGTACACTATGTACACTATGAACACCTCAATGTATGTATAGATTATAGAATATAAATATGAACATATACAGATGAGTAACAACTCGTTTATATACAGAAAAGTGATAAATGGATTATTGCACAGTTAACATTAGAAGGTGAGCACCAAATAGTAATAAATGAATAAATGTTCATATTGCAGAATTATTGTGAATGTGTAGGCTGATGATGCAAAAACAACTAGCAGTGATACATTTATGTTGTTATTTGCATTAAAGAGTCTGATTGCTGTACGGATGAAGGACCTGCGGTAGCGCTCTTTCTTGCACTGAGGGTGCAGCAGTCTGCTGCTGAACGAGCTGCTCAGGGACCCCAATGTTTCATACAGGCAGTGAGAGGAACTTCCCATGATAAACGCCAGCTTAGCTAACATCCTCCTCTCCCCACCACCTCTATGTTGTTGAGAGGGAAGACCAAGGCAGAGCTAGCTCTCTTAACCAGTTAGTTAAGATGTTTCCTATCCCTCTCTGTGCTCCCGACTCCCCAGGAAACTACTGCATAGCAGATAGCAGATGCAACCACAGTGTCATAGAACAATTTTAGCAGAGTCCTGCACACACCAAAAGACCTCAGTCTCCTCAGCAGGTGGAGACGACTTTGGCCCTTTTTATACAGGACATCTGTGTTTATGGACCAGTACAGTTTATTGTTGAGGTGAACACCCAGGAATTTGTACGTCTCTACCCTCTTGATGTCAACATCCTGGATGTTCACCGGCGTAGACCGGGGTGGCCTCCTGCGGAGGTCGACTACCATCTCCTTGGTCTTGCTGGTGTTGAGGCAGAGGTGGTTTAACTCACACCAATTGACAAAGTCAGCGATGACCTCCCGGAATTCCTGATTGTTCTCTTCAGATACTTGTCCAACAATGACAGTATCATCAGAGAACTTCTGCATGTGGCAACTGCTAGTATTATGCCTGAAGTCTGCAATGTTCAGGGTGAAGAGAGAGGGAGCGAGCACTGTACCCTGTGGTGCTCCCATGTTGCTAACCACCACATCAGACATACAGTCCTGGAGCCTCACATACTGTACTATGTGTGTGATTTGAAAGATTGCTCAACACAATACCTAAGCCCAGCCTACATTGTTTTGGTTTGCCAATCCAGACTGTTGAATGTGTGTGGACATGTGTGTCCATTCATGTTTGAGGTTGCATTTACTGCCACTATTTTTTATTTATTTATTATTATTATACAAGCTATTAATAATAAGGGGGGCCTGAATATATATATATATATATATATATATATATATATATATATATATATATATATATATATATATATATATATATATATATATATATATATATATATATATATATTATATACATACATACATATACACATATATACACACATATAATCAAATTGATTTGGAAACAGACAACTTTGTACTGATATATAATATATTAACACTTAGTTTTAGCGGTGGTTTGAGCCATTTTTTTTATTTTTATTTTTATTTACTCTTTCAGTTGGACATGTTTAATTTAAACCACTACTGGATTGATCAGCAAGTTTAATCTGGCAACTGCAATTTCTACAGCTCCTCTGCTGAAAAGCAGCAGTGAATTCATATAAATCAATTGACTTATAGAATAAGTAAATTTTCTGTAACAAAAGTATGAGATCAAGAGATACCAATATAGTAATACCAATATTACTGGCTATATTTGATAAAACACTAATTTAATGATAATACAGTCATCAAAGATCACAAAGCTTTCTAAGATTAAACTTTTAATCCACCAGCATGCATACTTTTAATGCTTTGCAAACATTTTTCAGAAGCATGAACAAAATTAGGCATACAAATTTAACTATTGACCATTGAGCATAGAATAGAAGAGGATTCAAAATAGAACTCTGTGGGTCCCCTTTATAAACAATCATAGTGTGTCCTGTGCCTGCCAATAAAAGGCTGGTCCTTAAAAGGCTGGAACCCAGTTAATGCAGCACCAAATACGGTTTCAATACACTGGAGGCCAGAATACCAGAATAAAAAATTAATGTATTAATTTATCTGTAATGCCACTGGAGCATCAAGGACCAGCCATCTCTGATCTAAGATTTTTGTATTTAAATTTTTTTTTAATAATACTTTCAAAACATTTATTTAATCAAAGCAGAGACCTTAACAAAAATCCTTAAAAAAATTATTACATTACATCCCACCCATCATGTCCTCCAAACAAAAACAGTCCATCAGGGGGGGAAAAAAAAAAAAAAAAAAATCACCACAAGCCAAGTTCGGTCTAGATTAACATTTAATAACCATAGACTAGATTAATTCAGTAACAGAACACTTGTTTCGAGCACTGTTCTTTCAGCAGTGAGATGAAATTGCACTACCCCCTGTTGGTCATTTCTCCATCATTGAGTCCAGCTGCTCTTGCAGGGAAGCCAGCTGTTGGGAGTGGAAACATGATTGATATAGAGATGATTGATGGCTAGCTGTGCTGCTGTAATTGTAGGCTAAGTAGATAAAGATTAACGAGACTTCCAAAATTATTAGACTTATTTTGCTCAAGCATAAACAAACCCCAGTGGCCAGTGTTACAGCAGTGAGGATTATACATGAAATACACTTGTTTCTCACTGACTGTCTCTCAAGAAGATAAAGTGCATCTATGATGCAATAGTACTAGTTGGATATATTGTACATTATGTAGGCCTTTGACTATGTGGCATTGTACCTTTTCCATTTCACGCTCTTCTTGATGGATAAAGTCATTCAGCAGAGCCTGAAAGCGGGTCTGCAACAGAGATGAGAAGAAAGAGTTAGAACAAACAATAAAATAGTTGACAAATAAATCAAGAGTGAAAAGGAACGAAAAGTAGTGAGAGTGAGTGAGTGAGAGATTGTATAAAGATGTATGTCTTTAGGTTGTTTTTAAACAGAAGAAGGGCTTAGAATTTTGTAGGTATTGAGGGCGAGTGATTCTACAGAGGTACAGACATTGTAGTGAGGTCAGGGAATGACATAAGGAGGAGGCCTGGGGCAGTCTGTGTTTCAATTCATCCTGAAAGGGTTTAGTGGGGATGAGATCAGGGCTCAATGTAGGTAACTAAAGTTCTTCCATTCCAGCCTTGGCAAACCATATTTTTTGGAGCTTGATTTGTACACAGAGCCATTGTCATGCTGGTTTTGGCCTCTTAGAGCCAGTGAAGAGAAACTGTAATGCTACAGCATATAAAGACATTCTATAAAATTGTGTCCCCAAACTTTTGGCTATATAGTGGACAGTGAGGGGGGAAATAAGTATTTCAGCACTTTTTTGTTGTTTAATATACTATTAATATAATATATAAATGTCCACTTCAAAATTACACACAATGGGTGTGGATATGAATTTGTATATTTATTTGTATTCACAGGGGCAATGACACAATATATTTGGTATTCATGAAAATTCTCTAAATTCAGGGGGAAAAAACTTGTGCATAAATTTACACACACTCAGGGGCACAAGTAGGATACAAACAAGACGACTAACTAATGTAAACCTCAACTTGATCAACTTCAAATAATATCATTTGCATGGATTATTGCACTTTTATATTACGTTTACAGTATTTAGCACACTCCAATATCCAGAGCGACTTATAGAAATGCTTTGGTGTCTATCAAAAACACATTATCCTGCTAAGCTACTAGGTCAGGAAAAACAGGAATACCAGTGGGAGAATTTTGTGAAAACCAGTTGTTTTGCAATTAATTAAAGAACATGAAAAACAAAGAAAAAGAGAGCCAACAAAACACAAATTAAAACTACTCATTCAATATTGACAAAAGAAATACCACCTTACAAACAGATGATCAGCCATTGGATCTGCATGTAGTTGTGAGCTATAAACAAGTGCCTTAGCTGAGGGAAAATTTAGTGCAGATCAGGAACAAAGCTGGTTTTTAAACTGGTTCCATGTGCCACAGCATCTTCTTTTAATGCTGAGCAACAGGTCCAGCACACAACAGATCCAGTCATTATAAGTTGCATTTTCAGTTGAATTTGGGGAAACCACTTGAAGCATTCTTTGTGTTGATCTATTTAAATTGCTTTTGTTTGATATGTTCATTGCAAACAGCTTAAAGTCTGTAAATGTTGACAATAAACCTGATTTGCAGTGGGGGTTGAATAATTTGATTGCAACTGTCTACACACACAGAGACAAACATACATATACATACACACTACTGAGAGAGAGACAGAGAGAGAGAGAGAAAAAATATGGTTGATGTAGCAACCTCACCTTTAGCGCCTGATTCTCTACTTTCATGATCAAATCCTCTTGCTGCTTTTTGCGTGCTCGCGTCTCCTGTAGTTTTGCCTTGAGATTGTTGATCTGCATCTGGTACTCCATCACTGCAGATTAATGGCAAAGAGTTGAGCACTTTCTACAAAGATTTCAAGTTGTATTAATTTAAGGCAATTGGACTGACAGTTTATGCGCCATCATCAATTTTCATAATATACTGCACATCTATCATATTGCACATGAAAACAGAAATAACTTCAGATCAGATCTGAGCAGAACTGTGACCAGAGCAACTCTGCCTCAGTGTATTTGTGATGGTGTTTAATGTGTTCCAGCAGTAGTACAACAATCAGCAGCCACATATCTCTGAATGCTGTCAGGTGCCCAGCTGGATGGATCAGGACTGTATCACCACTGGGTGATGTGCCCTACCATGTGTGTTCTACAAGTACAGCGGCTCATTTTGTTACCCAAATCGCTGAACAAAGTCAGCTGGGTTCTGCCTGTCTTCTGATTAGCTGCCATTAATGGAACTCTGATCTTAATTAGCCTCTTGCCCCTAATGCTGAGAATGCACAAGCATCATACCTATTTGGTTGTTCCTGTTGTTCTCATCTCTTCCCCCATCCGACTCGTTAAGCTTCTCGTTGAGACGACCCACCGTGTCATCCTCTGTGTCTATGATGTTGAGGTCTTCATCTTCATGCCGGTCAACATCATCATCCTCATCTTCACTGCTACTGCTGATGTCATTAAATATCTCCCGCAACTCATCGCGTGGCACTGGACAAAACAGTACGAAAGGAAACCTTTCAGACAAATATAGTGTTAAAACAGGAACACTAACCTTAGGTGCACTGAATTCCCAGGACAGAGACCATGTCTTGATGGAAGCAGGTTCTTATTCATAAAATCAATTTTGACATGAATTTGTAATAATATGCTGTAAATTAGAATTCCCATTTAGAATATTTAAAAGTGTCATAGCAAAAGCGTGTATACATGTTTATGATTTAAACTTTTGTAAGTGAAAATTACCTGAAGAATCATGCCCCTTGTGCCCAGAGGTTCCAGGTGAAGAGTCCAAATTGGACAGCGATAAATTATTATCAGTTTCTTTTGTCTCATCCTCAGCAATGACCTCCCATCCTAATAGCCAAGTCAAGGTAACAGTACTCCCATTTCTGCTGTTCTTAATTATCCACCCATCATGTACAATGTACTCTAAATGTGACACCAGCATTAGAAATGGGCAATGAATAAATGAGTAAATGATACTGTCTGGTCTGTTTGTGCATTTGCCAAATTTACTCACGTCCCTGCTGTCCAACTCTATTCTATCATGATTATTATTTTTTTTCCCCCCCAACAGCCTGTTCCATTAATTGGTCTATACAAGACTATATCTACAATAAAATATGTGCTCTCTCATAATTACTTCTAGTACTTAAAGAACTAGATAATATTTTACCTGGCTCCATAATAGTGATGAATCTCTCTAATGATTGCATACAGTTTGTTCATTATGCTGTCACTTCTATAGTCTAAAGCTCAACTCTGACACCTGCTGTTAAAACTGTGCATCACATGCTATTCATCTGAAGCGAATACAAAAGGTGCAATAAGGCTGAATGCTAAGTGTAAAGTTATAATTAATACAGCTCATTTGGAAGGCGCACAGTGACTTAGTGGTTAGCACGTTCGCCTCACACCTCAAGAGTCGGGGGTTCGATTCCCACCGTGGCCCTGTGTGTGCGGAGTTTGCATGTTCTCCCCGTGCTGCGGGGGTTTCCTCCCTCAGTCCAAAGACATGCATGGTAGGCTGATTGGCATGTCTAAAGTGTCTGTAGTGTATGAATGGGTGTGTGCATGTGTATGTGATTGTGCCCGGCGACGGACTGGCACCCCGTCCAGGGTGTACCCCGCCTTGTGCCCGATGCTCCCTGAGATAGGCTCCAGGTTCCGTGTGACCCTGAAAAGGATAAGCAGTATAGAAGATGGATGGATAGATGGACAGCTCATTTGGTGGTGTCATGAGTGCCTTGAACACAGTCACAAGGATACGGACGCTGACAGCTTCAGCATCTGTGCTTAGGAGCCTCTTCACCTCTTTTTCCACGTCTGGAGACTCAATATACTGCAAAACATTGGAGGTTAGTGAGTTAGAGTTCAGCTGTAATTAATCTAAAACACACACACTTTACACAACCAATAAATAGAACAAATGGATATCGGAAAAAGCCCATGAGAATCAACACAAGGGTACCTTCTTCTTTGCCGTCTTCCTAAATCGCCTTTTTCTTGTGTTCTTCAGAGGGCAGGTAACTGGAAAGAGACAAAATGTAATATTAAATAAGTTCAATTCATCCATGATATGTGCAGCTTTCCCCACATCAGATTCTTGAGTATTAGCTATATTTTATATATGGCCTTTATCAGCACATTTCAAAACAAGAAGCAGAAACTTACTGCCGTGATTCCAGATGAACTTCTTGTCTTTGTCCTTATCCTTTTTCTTGGTTTTTGGGTCTACAGTCCCAGTAGGCTCCTCAAGAGGTGGGTAAAGGTCTCCATCCAGACTGCACACCAACATCTACAAATACAAGAGATAAAGAAAACTGCTCAGACTATCAGGTCTGGACTGATATAATTCAACATCCAAATCTTTCTGGTGATGTTGATCAGCTGTGACCCAAGTTACTGCTGTCTGTCTCTCTGTGGCATAGTTCTAACTTTTTTTTATGGTTTTATGTAAAAGCATTGCTCAAATTATTAGTTTTGTAAAGCTACTGTTTATGGGCTATATTGTTTTGGGAGTCATATCTGGTGTACCCTGATGTAGAACGACAGAGTTTGTTTGCTACAGTAAGGGTATATTACATGTCCTGCTCTATACTGCTTTTGTTAATCAAATTTACACCTTAGGGTCTGTCAAGAGACATGCAAGTCCGAGGAAGAGGGGCAGATGAGGAGGAGGCTCACCAGAGTTAATCTTGAATACTTGGAATAGAGTCTTCTGGTGTTCACAGAAACTTTATTCAATATGCAAGATGATATGTTAAGGCCTTCACTAGTTTCTCCTTGGTATATTTGGACAGATATTTAAGTAAGCAAAAGGGTGGCATTGTCTGTGTGTATTTAAAGTGCAGACCTGAGAACCCCAATGAAGGTTTGGGGGTTTTGTTTTAGTCCTTCAGCAAATCACTTGTCTAAGGTAGAAACTGTAGTGCAAGTATGTACAGATTTATATGATAATCACCAGCTTGTTATGCTGTAGACACCAGAAAGGTTTACATGTAGGAAAGGAAGACAGTTTACAGTAGAAAGGTTTACTTTCTTTCTTCCTATTCTAGAAAAATGTGTCTACATCTTATCTAAAACAGCAGCATCTCTTTCCTCAAATATCTGGGGGTTGTTTGAACAAATTTAGGCTGACCAAGACAGGACAACAAACACAGATTTAATCACTTTCTAATAATCATTACCATTAGACATGCTTGTAAGCTGTTAGATTTTACACATAGTTGTAGGCTTATTAGAAATCTTCTTTGTTGTTGTTTTTTTTCCGCCTTCATCCAAATCAGTGCCTCTTATGGTCAAAGTAGTGTCATTTTTGAACATTTAACTGAAACTTCAGCAGAAAATGGTCAAACATCACTTTTTCAGCTGAACTTTTTTGGTGGCACCCCTAATAAACATAGGTAACAAATGGTGGTGGCAACTGCTGTCTAACACGTCATCAAAACTCTCACTGAGGGAATATCTCTCCAGTACAGTTCCAGAGACTTCAAGGCCCACTGAAGCTGTTCTGGGATCTCATGGTGGCCAAAGACCTTACTAACACACTTTTTGTTGGCTTTTCTTAATTTGTCCATTAGTGTCAGTCCTGCTGCAATACTGCACCCCAACACACAACTGAACTACTGAGTGCCCTGTACGCTATAATACCTTAACCTCTATAAAACCTTATAGAGGTTTATTACTGTTCTGCCCCCCCCCCCCAAAAAAAAAAAAAAAAAAAATTAAAAAAATTACATTTTCATCTCATCAAACCAGAGAATCTTTTTTTCACATGTTGGCAGAGTCCTTTACGCGGTCATATGCCTTATTCTCAACAGTGGATTCAGTCTTGATACTCTGTCATGAATGCCAGATTAACTGAGGCTGCAGAGATGGCCGTCTGTCCAGCAAGTTCTCCCATCTCTGGACTGGACTTTTGGAGCTCTTATAGAGTGACTGTTGGGATCTTTCTTACCTCCCTGACCAAGGCCCTTCTTTCCTAGATGCCCAGTTTGGATGGATGGCCAACTCCAAGTAGGTTCAAGGTTGGACAAGCTTCTTCTATTTCAAAACTGATTAAGCCATTGTAGTCCTGGGAACACTCAAACCTTAGAAACTGTTATATATCCTTGCATTGACCTATGCCTTGCCACAATCTAATTGCAGAGATCCACAGACAGTTCCTTGGACTTCATGGATTGGTTTTTGTCCTAACAATGCAGTGTAAATTGTGGGCCCTTATAAACCCTGGTGTGTGCCTTTCCAAACCATGTCCAATCAATTCAGATTGTAACAGGTGGACTCCAATAGGTTCTAGACACATCTCAGGGATAATTAAAGCAAATAAGATTCACCTGACCACAATTTGGCGTGCCACAGCAAAGAGTCTGAATACTTTTGTGAATAAGAGATTTCAGTTTTTGATTTTTAATTCATTTTCAAAAAGCTCTAAAAACACGTTTTCACTTACAATATATTGTCACAATATAATGTATATTGATGGGTAAAAATGGCAATTATATCCATGCAAAATCAAATCCACAACACAAAGTGTGCAATAAGTAAAGGGGTCAATTTACTCATTTACTATTCACTACAATGCCCAATGCATTTTTAGATTGCACCTGTTCTGTATGTTTCATTTCCCTGTATATGTGCATATGGATGAGATGACCATTAAAATTAACTTGAGTTGACTAGGTATGTTGTAAATTACACAAGAATGCATAGAAGGGTAAGATTAATTAATGATTCAGACTTGTTAAAGATATTCCTTTAAAGGTAGTTGGTGTTACCTGACAGACATCAGCAGTCTTATAAAAAGTCTTCTTGTCAACTGTTTTTAAGGACTCCAGGATGCAGGGCAAATCTACTAATTTACAAGCTAAAGGGACGCGGTCCACTCTAACAATTCCGTGACGGCCATCAGCTAGGAAGTAGAACAAATGGGGTAGTGTTACTGTTACAAAGTGATTAATGTTATTTGCTTTTGTTCATTGCTTTGTCAAAAATGCTTCAATTACTACATTAAATAATTTTTTTAATTACAACTTTCAAAAGATTAATAGAAGACAATGAAAACTTAAAGATCACTCACATCAGATTTGATTTACATTAATTGCTACATATGCATTTTTTCAGTCTCTCTCATAGCTATTTTAGTGAGCATACCATGCAACTCTATGGTGAGTCTGTCCTTAAGATTCACGCTGCCAGATTGGGCAATTCGTCTTACTGTGGAGGCATACTCCTAAAAGAGAAAACATTTGGTCAGTATTAGATAGATAGATAGATAGATAGATAGATAGATAGATAGATAGATAGGTAGGTAGATATTTTATTGGCCGTGAGGGAAACTGCAGGTTTTCTGAAGTCATAAAAATAATTAATTATTTCAGCAAAGTCATGGCAAGGTTTAAAACAAACATGATAATCCAAAGTGGGTCAATAACTCACATGTACTTAATGTGATTGTTGACACTAATGGTCTAAAGAAAGTGATCTTAAAATCTGGTAAACATTGTGGCCATCAACAGGAATAACTTGGGGAGTCAAACAGTTGTGTAATGTTTGACCCCATTCACAGATCAGTTCAGTTCTCAGTTTTTTGGCAGTGGTTTGGGTCATATAATCGTTTATCTAGTAAAAGATAGAAATACACCAATATTGAATAATTACTTTCTAGTGCCAACATCAATTTGTTCATTCCAGGAGGGCCCATATTTTCAAGACCACCAACAAATTAAGCTGAAAGTTTCCACTTTGTGCTCATATATGACATTTATTGTACAGCTGACATATACAGCTAAAATAACAATAACTTGAACAAATAGTTATGGACCTGACTGTATGTGTATTTATTGTACATATTCAAATATAACTTATTCCGAGTAGTGCACCAGGTGACATCAATGGCCTACTCATTTCAAGTAGTCAGCTCAGTACATGTTACATGGTAAGCAAATGCTAGTATATTTTACTATGAACAATAAGTAACATTTCCCTGTTTGGAGAAAAGAATGGATTTATAAGTATAAGGGCAGTTTGTTTTGGCAGTCAATATGTGAAGCTCATATTTTAGAAACTTTTCATGAACTACTGAATATAATTCATCCTTTCATAGATGAAAGGATGAATTACATTCTTTTTCAGAGGGAAGAATATTTAGCTATGCATTGCCATGATGCCACATGTGTAGAACAAAACCTTCAGGAAAGTGAGTAACAGAATTGACTTTTTAAGCTCTAGTGCTTAAATTCCAGCTTTGCAAAGATTCTCCCATGTGTGTACCATTGCATTATGTAGATGAATACAGTATATTAAATGTTTATTAATGGAACATAACTGTCCTTAGGCTAACACTGTATTTCAGTTTTAAGTAAACCATTCTTTTATTATTAGAGAGATAAAGCTTGTCCCTATACAAAAAAAATAAGCCTAAACAAACCACTTAGATATAGTGCATATGTAATCACACACATGTGACACATGCCATGGACAGAGATTTAGAAAATAAAGCTGGAATATTTCTTTAAATAATAAAGCTACACTACACTAATGATAGAAGCTAATGACTAATGCTTAATGTCTGGGGGGGGGAAACTTTACACTGCATGCACAGTGGACTGTGGTTTTAGTACATTTTCATAGTACCAAAAGGCATTTAAATTTCTGTGAATATAAAGTGAAGATTGTACATTATTACCTAAAACTTCATATTTAGCTGTGCATGTGAATTCAATTTATTTATTTTTTTTATGCTGTCATATTTATTGGGTTATTTATTTGGTTTGACCTACCTGAGGTAGGCGCAGAACGAACTGGCTTTCCAGCTCATGAGGAGCATCTTCCTTGTTCTTGGAATTAACCTTTCCAGCTGCAAAAGAGAAACTTTTTAAAAGTCATGTATATAAAAAAGTATATATATTTAGCAGCATGTCTTTAGGAAGCACTTTATTCTGCTCAGGTGAATCTGAAGCCTATTCCAGATGCAATGCCAGTCCATTGCATGACACCACATTATAGGACACACTCATTCACAGCTGGGGACAATTTAAAGTGGGAGGAAACCCATACAGGAAAAAAAAAACAAAAAAAAAAAACAGAGAAGCTGGAGAGAACTCCACACGGCACTCAGGATGGAGGATGGGACTTTTCCCCATGGCTCAGTGAACAGTGCTACTTATATACGGTCACCCATATTAATAACTGCCTAGATCACATGCAGCAGATGTATTGTCTCCCTGTAATGCTCACACTCTTATCTACGTTAACTACAATTACTCACTGAATATAGAATCTCTACTATAAGGTTCGCTTTGCTCTTAGAAAGCTGGCATGCACTATTACAGAGGAGGCAGAGCTTTGATAGCATTTTATCTGCTTCTCAAAATCCTCCAAGTTTAAGCACCAGGCACACTAACATGGCTTGACTGGACCCACCATCACTCAAGGTACAAGAAAGACTTGCACCAAGACACTTTTCTGTCCTGGCACAACTTGCACTGACTGTCTTCAAACGAAGACTAAACACCTACCTCTGACTTGCGTGTTTTCTTTTCATTCTGAACTAATTTCTACTATAATCGAAGTGGTTTATTTTTTTTAAGCTCGACGCTGTTCTTACACCTTGAAATACTGAACTTGCACGAGGACATAAACACTTCCGTAAAGTAGCTCTGGATAAGGGCGTCTGCTAAATCCTGCAAATGTAAATAAGCATTTTCTACCTGACATTTAAGTTACAATGTAAACGTCCTCCATAAGGTTGGTGCCTACCTTTCGTTTTAGATGCCATGGTAATCTTATCCTGTATGTAACGTCAGTTGATAATCGTCCTCCTAAAACGGGATGTCGTAGGTTATCTGGTGCTTTTGCAATAACTTTAGCTCGAAATTTAGATAACGTTATCAAATTGGCAAACAAATTAATACAGACCACTAAACATAAAACACAAAAACATGGCTAATATGAACACATGGCAACTACCGCTCTTAACTGTTAACTTCGAATATGTTTACATTAAGCTAGCTAGCTACCTAGATTAGCTATCTTAACAACAACAATTCCCTTAGAGCTATTTAACCAGAAATCATCAAGGCAAACATGGCTAACATTACCTTAAATATATCACCTGTATGTTAAATGACAGGAGCTTACCAGCTAACTTGGTCAATTGTCTAATGAGTTTAGCTTGCGAGGCTAAATTACTAAAGGAAACCTAGTTTCTTGGGGTAAAAAAAAAAATCTTCTTTTTGTTTTTAATGGCGGTTGGCAAACCACTAAAGGTGCATTACCGCCACCTACTGGACTGGAGTGTGGGCAGTAGATTGGCAGGAATTTATTTTTCATTTTTTAAATAATAATATAATAGTAAACAAAATAAATTATAGTAATAATAATAAAATTAAATAGAAAAAAAACACTTATAATAATAATACCATAACAATACTGCATACATAAAAGAAAATAAAGAGATAAATAGCTATATACTAGTTATTCGTACTACAGATTACTAAATTCTCTCACTTATACCAGTACTTTTTAAATAGTTTATTAGGGGGCGGTGCATTTCCCCAGATGTTTTCCCCAGCAAGTTCTCTAGTGTCATGTTTTGTTTTCCAATCTGCATCTCTAGCTCAGCTCTTTCGTCCTCATACCTTTTGCAGTCTAATAGAATGTGTTTCGCTGTCTCTTGTGTACTGCAGTGTGTGCAGAGTCAAGTGGGGTGTTTTCCTATTCTGTTTAATGCTAGATTTAATCCAGCATGACCTATTCTATGACGCGTAATTATCATCTCTTCCTTTGGGTTTCTGCCCTGCCTCACACTCATGCCTACTTGTTTTTGTATGGTACATAGGTGTCGTCTGGTGTCAGCCGTGTATTCCTGCCATATTTTATGCGTGTGTCCCTTTATAATGGTTTTGATCTCTGCTCTACTTAATGGTACTTGTATATCAACTGTTTCATATTTTATAGATCTTTTTGCCAGTACATCCACAATTTCATTCCCTTCTATCCCTACATGTACAGGAACCCAGAAGAAGGAAACACTCAGCCCCTTAGCATGAAGTATGAGAAGCAGATAAAGTATTTGATAGACAATGTCTTGTCTGCATGATGTTTTCCCAGACTGTATGCTAGATAGTGCTGATAGACTGTCAGAAGCTATAGCGGCATCTTGGCTCTGATGATTTATCCAACCACTGCAGTGTCAATAGGACTCCTAATAATTCTACAGTGTACACTGATAAATAATCAGTCGCCCTTTTTTTGACTGCTACTTCATACTGAGGAATGAAAAAAGCTGCACCAGTGCTGCCAGTCTCAGGCTGTTTAGACCCATCTGTATATATGAGTAATTTATCCTGATATTGGTCCATATAGTTTTGAATTATTATCCCTTGTGGTGCTATTTTCTAATTCTCTTTTAATATTTGTTGTAATCTTGTATCTACAGATGGTTTTATGAATCTCCAGGGTGGTACAGTTGATATCGACACAATGGGGCTTACTTGTAGCTGACTGAGACCTGCATTTTGTGCCTTTACATTTCCTAACCATCCAAAGCTATTAAAGTTAGTCCTATAAAACTCTGAGCATTATTGTAAGATGGCTTTCGTGGAGTGCACCCTGCTATGCCCTTGTAGATTTACCCAATATGCCAGCATGATCTTAACCCTCCTGATACACAATGGCATCACTCCTGTCTCGACCTGTAATGCAGTCACTAGTTATGATTTAAATGCTCTAGTACATATCCGAAGTGCTTGTGCTTGTTCCACATCAAGCTTTTTAAGATATATTAAGACATACATTCTAGGCAGCCATAATCAAAGGCGGCCCTCATAAGAGCCTGATATATATTTATGAGTGATGCCCTACTTGCTCCCCAGTCTCGCCCTGACAGACATCTCAGAACATTACTAATCTTTTTACATTTGTTTTTAATTTGATCAATATGCAGACCCCAGGTCAGCTTTTCGTCAAAAAACATTCCTAAAAATCTCACAGCCTTGACCTGTTCAAGATCTAGCCCATATAATTTAAGTGGTACTGTTTTATGACGTTTAGAGAAACATATACCTTGTGATTTTCAAATTGATTTAAAGTTTAAATCCACATTCATTTGCCCACTGTTCTACTTTCCCTATTGCATGTTGCATTTTCTTTCTTAAATATTCTATATTCCGCCCCGTAACCCAGAGTGCCCCATCATCCGCATAAAGTGACTTTCCTACATTTTCTCCGACCTGATCAAATATGTCATTAATCATAATATTAAGCAGTATCAGGCTACATTAAAAATAAATAAATAAATAAATAAATAAAAACATTCTTTGTTCCCCTGTCCTCTATTGGTGTTCTCTGTGTGCACGCCGTAGCACTACTGCCCCCTGTTGTTGTGGCTCTTAATGACCCTTTCTCGTTTCTGTCTGTCACGGATTCCCTGCTCGACATTCTAGCTGCTAATTAGCTGAATTAGGTATAATAAAAAAGCAAGGAAACAATGGTACAAGGAGCTCAAACCTCAACAAAAACAATTATAAAAGTCACAGCATATGCAGGCGATGTATCTGTAGAAAGAAAGAAGATAATAGAATATATTATCAATTTAAAACATAAATTAATAGCTGGTGTAAAGGTGAACCACAGTACAACAGGGGGTTTTGGAAGGGGAAATGGTCCATGTCCAATTGACATAGAAGCAAATTCATCAATCAAATATTATAATTATATATAGCAATGTGTGAGGCTATTCGTTTATGCACAGCTCTCTCAAGATCCTGCCATAGTCTCCCTATGGAATTTAGGTCTGGACTTTGACTTGGCCATTTCAACACATTGATTTTTTTTTTCTTCCTTAGCCATTCAGATTTCGATTTGCTTGTGTGCTGCTGGACAGATGGCCTCACATTTGTCTCAATAATATTCAATTTTCAGAGTTCGTTGTTGTCTCCCAAGTCCTGTGGTTGCAAAACGAGCCCAAATCATCACCCTCCACCACCATGCTTCACAGTTGGTATGAGGCTTGTGTGGTGATATGCTATGTTTGGTTTTCACTGTAGTTTTCTGATAGGAATGCTGGGGTCAGATGCTGTGTCATGAACGTTCCCTCATCTAAATGGTTTGACAGTGTGCAATATTTTACTGATTTTGCATGTACATTTAGTTATTTAATATTAGAGATGCACTCTTTTTTAACCACTGATTTTGATTTTATTTCAGAGACATTTTCCCTGCTGGAGAGCTTGAGAGCCTTTGATTATTTTTAAAGCTATGTATTTCAAATTACTTATTACTTAAAATAAAAGTATTGATATGTAGCTGCAATGTGACTTCCACAAATGGAAAAATAAAAACCCACTGAAAACTGAGAGTATTTAATATTTTTCAAAATGCATATGTAAATGAAGTCAATTTTTGTACTTGTAGTACACATTTATCTGCTGTGAATGAATCTGTGTCAAATGTAATTTTGATTAGTCTTCAAAATCACTGAACAGGCAGCTGTTGTTTAAGGCTTGTTAATTAGTGACATGAACAAACTCTGGGTATGTGCATATGTGCAGGGTAGGAAATACATTCACAACATGGTAACAAATCCCATGTTTTGCCATAGTCTACCTGACAATCATGCTCAAATTCAGCAGTCATTTTACACTTCAGTTGATGTAATGGGCAGATGCACCTGTCCAGTCTACCAGTTCATCAAGCTACAGACAGTGATACTGTCCTTTTTGTCACTGTCTGTTCTCCTTGTTTTGTCTCAGCAATGTTTATTACAAAGCAACAAAATTTAGCAATAATGTTCTACATGACCCCCCTAACCCCCCCCCCCCCACACACACACACACACACACCACCAAGAGGTCTTAGATGTAATAAGAGCAATAATAAACTAGCAGCTAATAATCATTTAGCAACTGGTTGCAAATTAACTTTAAATTTACATGAATCAGAATTACATAAAGTGTTTATATAGGCCCATGGATGTTCTCTTGTAATGATTACAACAAATCTGATTTCCTCATCTGAGTCATCGAAGCCTGGCCATACTCTGCTTCTCCAAATTCATTACAGTACCAGAAAAACCAAGGGTCAGCCCAGTGGATATGTGGTGTCTCCTTGCAGACTGCTCCCTATTGTAATCTGTTACTCTCTGGCTGCCTGATACCTGCACTTCATCTGTAGAAACATCACAAAACTGTTTCTAAAATTCACGAGTGTCACATAACTGGGGTGCAGGCAGATGCAATTGCAGTAAAAGGCTTTTAATTGAAGAGAGGCAGGCAGACAAATCCAAATCGTGATCAAAAACATAATCCACAAAACAGGCAAGGGTCATGCGATGTACAAACAGAGACAACAGGGGAACTCCAGAAGCAAAAACCGGAAACAAGATCACGCCACTATGGAAACAAAAGGCTCTGTAATGTTCAGGCGGCGAAACTCTGAAACAATATTGCGCGGGGAATAAAGACACATGAGAGGATTAAATATCAACCTCTGGGTTGATATTCAAGCTTTGATAAATCAAGCTTAAAACCAGAACAGGTGAGACTTGTTAGGGACACAACCAATAACAATACAGGGGCGGAGACATGACATAAGCCATAAAAAAAACACGTGTACAAAGTAAACAAAAGTTTGACAATCCGGAAATGCGTGCTGTTGCGCTATGGGCTGACACATCCCCTGACAGATCTCAGCAGTTACCTACATATCTCTAACAAATCCCCAGACCAAAACACTTTCCCCCTCCCAGTGGTCCTGGCCCTCTGGCAAAGTGTCAAAACTAAGTTCAAGGTGCCGAGGCTCCCATTGACTATGTGGTCTACTTCCAGAGAAGCCAGGGAGCAGACTTGGGGCATGCAGGCAGGAATCAGGTGGTGGGTCGGCGACAGGCTTGCCGGGGTTGTAGCCGCCTTGAGCTATTCTTGAAAGGCTGAGCCCTTGGCCTCAGGCGTGAGCAGAGCGGTAAGGCGGTAGGCCGTTTACGTTGTCGGTGAAGTATTCTGTCATGAAATGAAAGTGCAAACGAATGAAAATGCAGGTAAAGCAGGGTCTTTACTGTATAAAACACAGGTGAACAGTTCCAAATTGTAAGGCAGAGTCAATGTAAAAAAAAAAAAAAAACAGGCAAAAGGTCAGGTGATCAGCAAACAGGATAAACCAAACAGTGGAAACACAAAAATGTGAAAGAAATAGTGTTAATATCAGAGAGGCAAAACTGGATCAAACGGCTTGGTATAGTCAGGTGTGCGAGACATGAATAGAGTCTCTTTAAAAAGGGTCTGTGTGTGTGGCTGATTGGATGCAGCCAAGTAGTGATGTGACCGATTCGCAACTGAAAACTTTGAAGCTTGTATCGGAGTATCTGCAGGTATCAGCACTTCAAATGTAATACTTTTTAATACCATATTCTAGACATTTCCAAAAGATTTTAAGACCTGCATGTCACTTCAGTCATGTTACACGATACATCAGCTATAATGGATTGTGTTCATGCATCCATTTATGGGTTTAAGTAAAGTATGGGAGACCAGAGCAAATATTCTTCTTGCATTACCATTTGCTCCAACAGTGAAAGGAAAATCCAGTATTTCCTTCCCATGACTTTCCAAGAGAGGAAAAAAATATATAGAGCGATGGATTATGGCAGTCAGAAGAGAAAAAGATGTCAAATTTACCATCACTCCCTCAGCAACTGTATTAGAAACCCCCTTGCAGCAGTGTTTACCAGTTTTTTTTTGTTTGTTTGTGTTTTTGTAATTTAATGCCAGGGTAATGTAAGAAGTAGTGTTAGAAATGTACAGAAATTTTTGTAAAGAAGAAAATATATATATTAAAAAACCTTTGCACTGATTAATAATAATAATAATAATAATAATAAAAATAATAATAATAACACAATTTTAGTTGAGGTACAAATAGTAATATAACAGTATAATATTATATTTATTATATAAAATATTTCTGACTTAATTCACTTTTATGTGTTAGACCATGTGGCTTTTATTTTGGTGGAAACCTGAAGGAAGACCTTTTAGCTGGCAACAGTTTTTTAAAATTCACTTCTCATTACCAGTCAGGTGAAATGCTTCAGGTGAAACCTCTGCCCACAAAAATGTTTAAGATTACGCTAACATAAAACCAAAGTGAACCTGGCGTGTGTTGTGTCTAAACGCAGGTTATAAGCGACTCAAACTCACAGCACAGACAGAGATGGAGTTGGTGTGGAGCAGCGTTTTCTGTGGATCGGGCGACTCAAACACTGAGGAGCCACACACACTCTGAGTGCAAACAGTCACATGGCTTTACCATCTCAAACAGCAACAAGCCAAAATAAAATCTAAATATTCTTTACGGTGTCAGTTTGGTTGCATTTATAAGACCTTTGAAACTTGAATTTAAGAGATTTTAATGCTAATTAAGGCCTTATTTTTACATTAAGGTATTTAAGACATTGTAAGACTTTTTAAGGACCCGCGGACACCCTGTCTAATGTAAAGTTAATTAGAAATAATGGAACAGTTCCTAGATTTTGAAATTGTTAGCACTTAAAATAATTTATCTAAATGAGCTTAAAATGCATAGTGGTGTAAAAAAAAATTGAATATTTTTGCTGACATGACACAGTATTTCAAGTAAAAACTTGTAAATGTGGGCATTTACAACTAAAGTATTTTAGCTCATATTGCTTAAACTTCCACGTGGAATATGCTTAAAAATTTGTAATTTGTAAAAATTCATTTGTAATCTTATCACGATAAGATTTTAGTCCAAAGATTGATGGATATAACCAGTGACCATGTTTCTTATGATTTTTATGTGTTTTTATTTTATTTTTGTTAAAAATAACTAACTTTTGCCATTTTATTTTTGTGAGGATTACAAATACACTTTTCTTGTTGTAAAGGCAGGTGAATCGTGACTAATTTAAACATCTAATTAATTATTTGGTTTTATCTGTTGCAATCTATGTGTACAGTATTACTTTGTTCTTCTCTTTCTAAAAATTTTGAATCTTCAGCAGAGTAATAGTTTACATCTAAACCTCAACACCAGGGAACACCTTCTTTTCTTGATTGGGTCAAATGGTGTTTCTGTATTCAGTCTGTGGTCAGCAAGGATTTCTTGAATAAACAGAGGCAAGAAGATTTCTTTGCCATGGTCCACTCTTATTTAGTCCCACATTTCATTATTGATTACAACAGGTCTTAAACGATATGTTTAAAATTGGAATTGCAGTCTATGGAAGCATTTTGCAGAAAATATTCAAAAGCAATTGCAAACTGTATTTCCAATTGCATTTCCTATTTGTGGATGCATAAATTGACATAATGGGCTTTTAACATGTCTTTCTATAGCATGATAAGCAATAAGGAATCAAAAATTGGCTGAACTATTTACATATTTATGAACTGACAACTGTTGCACATATTTCTTGTGTCCATAAATCAGTGGACCATTAACCTATGGACTTGATCTGTGCCACACACAAAGAGTACACTACAGTATGTTACCATGTGTGATGCCAATTTAATATCTACAAAAACATTAATTTTAAAAGGACCTGTTATGTTATCTTTGATAATGTTATATTATGTTTAACAATATTTTTATTGTCCACTAGATGGCACTGTTTGTCTTGGACCGAGCCAAAGAACACTTTGAAATACAACTTTATTTGTAGTTTTTATGCATACTGTAGCCATTTTAATTTGGCAGAGTGAAGAACACGTGTTGAATCGTTTGTGTAAAGCCTGGAAGAAGCTTTTCTTGTGAGTTTTTTTTATTATTCATCTTTCTAGTTTGTAATCTTTTGTGATTGTATTTGGTGAGTTTTCCTGTTTGTGACAATCTCCTCTCTCTGTCTCTTGCTGTTTGCGTGTGTGCATGCATGTGTGTGGTGGAGAAGAGGTGGGACTTTTGACGCATTGATCTCCCCCGAATGTTTTGCCTTTCCTGTAAGTATAGCAGTCTGCTAAATGCAGAGTTGAGTAAATATAAACAGGTTGTAGCACTGTTCAAGAAAAAAAAAAGTGTATTTGTATTATGTATTCTTAGTGCTGCAACATTGAGTTATAGCAGCACAAAGTCATTCAAAATAATGTTATAGCAGCACAGAGTAAATCAAATTAATATTTTAGCAGCAGGAAATCATTCAGATTAATGTTATAACAGCACAGAGTAAATCAAGTTAATGTTATAGCAGCAGTAAATCAAATGAATTATATAGCAGCAGGAATAAATTAAAAATAACGTTAAAGTTGCATTGTAGCAGCACAAAGTAATTCTCCAAAATGCTCACTGACTCCTGATTTTTTTCTACAATGATCATTTGTGGAAAATTACAAAAATGAACTTAAAATCTGCCATTGATCCAAATGAATTGAAATGTTGTATCTGTGAGATACATTTCTCTACCATGTAAATTTTTTAATGGTCTGCAATCTTGCGGAGGAATCTGCCATTGCTGCTTGCAGCTATTTTTTTTATGTTGTTATTTATTTTTTATCTTTCTTTTCAAGTTACACATGACACGAACTCGACTGTACTTAGAAAAACTTCAGAGTCTGTGCCAAGTTTGAGTACAGGTTTACCCAAGTTCGTTCAAACAGTGCATCCGGAAAGTATTCACAGCACTTCACTTTTTCCACATTTTGTTATGTTACAGCTTTATTCCAAAATGGATTAAATTCATTATTTTTCTCTAAATTCTACAAACAATACCCCATAATGACAACGTGAAAGAAGTTTGTTTGAAATCTTTGCAAATTTATTCAAAATAAACAACAAAAAAAGCAAATGTACATAAGTATTCACAGCCTTTGCCATAACACTCAAAATTGAGCTCGAGTGCATCCTGTTTCCACTGATCATCCTTGAGATGTTTCTACAACTCGATTGGAGTCCACCTGTGGTAAATTCAGTTGGTTGGACATGATTTGGAAAGGCACACACATGTCTATATAAGGTCCCACAGTTAACAATGCATGTCAGAGCACAAACCAAGCCATGAAGTCCAAGGAGTTGTCTGTAGACCTCCGAGACAGGATTGTATCGAGGCACAGATCTGGGGAAGGGTACAGAAACATTTCTGTTCCATTTCTGCAGCATTGAAGGTCCCAATGAGCACAGTGGCCTTTATCATCCGTAAATGGAAGGTTTGGAACCACCAGGACTCTGTCTAGAGCTGGCTGCCTGGCCAAACTGAGCGATCGTGGGAGAAGGGCCTTAGTCAGGGAGGTGAACAAAAACCCGTTGGTCACTCTGACAGAGCTCCAGTGTGTCTCTGTGGAGAGAGGAGAACCTTCCAGAAGAACAACCCTCTCTGCAGCGGCCAGACGGAAGCCACTAATCAGTAAAAGGCACATAACAGCCCACCTGGAGTTTGCCAAAAGGCACCTGAAGGACTCTCAGACCATGATGAGGCACCACTCATCACCTGGCAAATACCATCCCTACAGTGAAGCATGGTGGTGGAAGCATCATGCTGTGGGGATGTTTTTCAGTGGCAGGAACTGGGAGACTAGTCAGGATTGAGTGAAAGATGAATGCAGCAATGTACAGAGACATCCTTGATGAAACCTGCTCCAGAGAACTCTGGATCTCAGACTGGGGTGAAGGTTTATCTTCCAACAGGACAACGACCCTAAGCACACAGCCAAGATAACGAAGGAGTGGCTACAGGACAACTCTGTGAATGTCCTTGAGAGGCCCAGCCAGAGCCCAGACTTGAACCCGATTGAACATCTCTGGAGAGATCTGAAAATGGCTGTGCACCAACACTCCCCATCCAACCTGATGGAGCTTGAAAGGTCCTGCAAAAAATAATGGGAGAAACTGCCCAAAAATAGGCGTGCCAAGCTTGTAGCAACATACTCAAAAAGACTTGAGGCTGTAATTGGTGCCAAAGGTGCTTCAACAAAGTATTGAGCAAAGGCTGTGAATACTTATGTACATTTGCTTTTTTGTTGTTTTTTATTTTTAATAAATTTGCAAAGATTTCAAACAAACTTCTTTCATGTTGTCATTATGGGGTATTGTTTGTAGAATTTTAAGGAAAATAATGAATTTAATAAATTTTGGAATAAGGCTGTGACATAACACAATGTGGAAAAAGTGAAGTGCTGTGAATACTTTCACAGCAGATGCACTGTTATTGGACTCAAGTCTGGGATTGATTACACCAACTCTACTGCACCGACAGATGCTGACCCATGCCAACAATCACCGACATTTAAAAGTTGGCCATTGGATTTAGAATGTTGTGAAACACAGCTGTGATGTTCACACTGCCACAACAGACACCAGCAAACTTTTTTATGGACAGTCAGACTGGTTGAAAAATTAAAGATCCTTTTACCGCAATCAAAATGTTACTATTACTAGTATCTTTATGCATCGTTCTTCGCCTGAAAAGAGGAAGAGTGAAAAAAAATAGGTACTTACTTAAAATTATGCAGAGAACTGCAGACAAAGGATGTGCAAGGCTTTCAGAATTTTGTTTGGTTTGACCCCAAGCAGTTTCAACAACTCTACGAAAGACGTCTTAAGCAACAATTATTGGCACCCCATGAATTCATACGAGAAACATATATTTGCCCACAGTTAAATATGGTGGTGACTCTTTAATGTTTTGGGGCTTTTTCTGACAGAGGACCTGGACATTTTGTTAGGATACATGGCATAAATGAAAACCTGACTGCCTCTGCTAGAAAGCATAAAATGGGCCATGGTTGGATCTACCTGTGGGGTGAACTGAAGAGGCAAGTCCACCAGCGTGGACCTCAAAATTTTAAGGATCTGGAGAGATTCTGTATTCTGATAATTCTGTATTCTGTTATCTTGGCAAAGGGAGGTAGCACAAAGTATTGACTAAAAGGGTGCCAATAATTGTTGCACACCTATATTTAACAAAGATTTTTTTGGGGATAAACCTGTGATTTTTTTTGCAATTGTTTGATATCCAACAGCCTTCTTTGCTCATATTTACCAAGAGTGCCAATATCAGTGCAGGGCACTGTATATGATAAGCTTAGACCACTGTTAGGCCATACATTATGAACAATAATTTTATGCACATGTAAGTTTTAAACATTTGTTGCGATGTCGCTTCTTACTTCATGAAACAGAATACGGAAAATGGCATACGGTTAACGGATTATCCCGATTAATATCAAAACACAAGATGATCCCCATCAGGGGTCAAAATAAACAATTTTGTTTAAATAACACATCGATACATAATTTATTCTCTTATTTCTGATTCGTCCAGAAATCTGTCATTTCACCCACAACAACGATTTAGCACTTATCGCACCTGGTGCAGGGGCTTTTGTTTCTATGGGGTTTTCAGGGACACTTGCCTCATCGTCATGGCAACGATTCGTTCCCAGGTCAGATTACGTCAGAGTTTGTTGGAAAATCATACCACACAGTTCAGGCATTTCACGACCGACAGACGCCTATTGAACATGTTCAGTCGGTGAAAACAAACGCCTATCAACGGCAACAGACGCCGACAGGGGTAACACACTGATGAGACAAAAACCGACAAACGTGTCTGCTGGCGTTGGTCGGCGTCTGTCGGTGCAGTGTGAACTTAAGCTTTAAACATAACAAAGTGAAAAAAAAAACCTGGACGCCTTCATGACCCTCTTTTTTAAGCAACAAACTAGCCAGCTAACTTAAAAGCGATGCATATTTCCTCCTCAAACAAGATCTATATTGTCAGTGTTATCGATTGGGCAAGCGAATGTGTTTGTGTTGATAGATCTAACGTAAATACTTGTATATACAGCACAACTTGTTTAAAGGAAAGAAGTGCTACTTTGTTTACTTCTGATTCTGTGCGTGCCCATGTTGATTTGACGTCACTCCGTAAACTGGGGAGGAAGTGAGATTACCCCAAATTGACGATTAGGATTTAAAAAATTGGGGGATGTTTTCTTTGGCTTTTCCTGCTTTGGTGTTATGATTACAAATTGCGACCTCGTGTCGCAATACAATACTGCAATAAAATATAATACTGCAAATTATATTATATTTCCACTAATATAGGCAGGAGCGATGTAATGAGTTACAGATTCCCATATGGTCTAGCGGTTAGGATTCCTGGTTTTCACCCAGGCGGCCCGGGTTCGACTCCCGGTATGGGAAAGTATGTTTTCTTTGTTGCGTTTTTATTACACCTAGATGCCAGGGTGAATTTTATCTTTTGTTAAACAACAGTACACTTTCGTTCTATAAGGAAGTAGAGTCTACGTATATTTTCCTTTAATTAAAGTGACACCGAATTATAACACCAAACTGCCCACAATCTCGTTAATGTGCTTTCAGATTAGAATCATACGATTTTACAAGACTAGCAATTAATTATAGCCTACTTCTAGAGGCGAAGTGTAATTTTAATTTACTACAAACTACATTAAACGTAGCATAGTCTATCAGCTATAGGCGTGGTTTTAGCAATATTTTAAATATTTTAGCAATTGATTCGGTCTTCGTTTTACTCAGTGCCGGTAAGGTCAATGACGGGCTTAATGTCCGGCTTGTCCATTATAGGCTCAGGCTCTCGAGCGTTTCTTGCTGAGTGAATGCTGCCCAGTGGGTTCAGAGGGAAAGTGTGAGTCCTCGGAATTCCCCCACGGTCCTCGTTCAGGAAAACAGTGGAACCTTAAGGCAGGCACGAGTGCACAGAGAAATAAACTGCGTGACACGACCTACAGCAAAGAGAACCAGCAGCCTAACAGAAGAGTGTCTTTTCCTGACAACCGGACAACGAAGATAGCACACAGCGCAGCATGTCTGTATTTTTTGGAGCCGCTTCATTAAAGTGGATATTGTATCTATCATTGCTAGCACGAGAGGCTTGAAACAGTCAACTTTACAAGATCGTACATCAAATGGTAAGTATGTTTTTTCCTTAACATAACATCGTAAAGTTTATGTAAAAGATAGAATATTAATAAAACTGCTGTAGACATTTCCTTTTGAAGCTCTGTTGTTACAACGTATGGTAACATTTAATGTAACATAAACATACCCAACAGCCACCAACTGGGCTACTGCATTGCAACTGATTTATAGTTCGGTTTTCTAACCCCCCCCCGGTCAAACGGTCCTCGAATTTGTGTCATACTACCACATTGAAATAAAGCACAAGATTTACTACCGCAGTTTTCTCCCCATCAGAGTAGTTCACGGACACTGAGCTACCAGCGTGTTTGAAGATGCCCTGTCAGTCCTCAGAGCCAGGGCTTCTCTAACTTTTTGCAGGCAGGGACCCCGTTAATTTTAAAATAAATTACACGGTCCCCTCCAAACAAGTTGACATTATTTATAGGCTGACTTGTTTTGAGTTATGGAGGTCTGGCTTAAACCCAGCCAAGTGGCCAGAAAATAGGCTGTTAACTATAAGCTGAATCATAATTATCATATATATATATATATATATATATATATATATATATATATATATATATATATATATATATGTATGTATGTATGTATGTATGTATGTATGTATGTATGTGTGTGTGTGTGTGTGTGTGTGTGTGTGTGTGTGTGTGTGAGAGAGAGAGAGAGAGAGAGAGAGAGCGAGAACTATGTTCAATATAATTTAAGGTTAATATGTTTTAATATAATTTCAGTTCTTATACTTTGTTGCTGAGTTTCCTTACATCTGTTAATGGCCCAGATGTTTGTTTAAATGTTTAGATTTTCAGCCTAAGACACAAAAGTTGAAATATCCCATTTTTCTAAGGCCTTTTTGAGGAGGAGAAATTTAAATGTTGTTGTCTTACTTTGGGAGTTTTTGGTATGACTCAGAACAGCCTGTCTGTCCAGAAAGGACGTTATCCAGTTTTCATGGCCCCACCTTTTCAATGTCCCCACATCCCAGTGGCCAGAAAGCTGGAAATTTCAGTCTTCTGAAACCAATTAGACTCAGTAAGGAGCTCTAAATATACCAACAACAGTGTAGTTGCTCTCTAACCCAATGCAAGCTGGGTTTTGTTCCTGGAAAAAAGTGCCTTCAGTGCATTAGTCCTCTTGATTTTTTGTACACTTACATTTTTTTTTATACAATGGAGCAGTTGAGGGGTAAGGGCCTTGCTCAAGGGCCCAGCAGTGGCAGCTTGGTGGTGCTGGGATATGAACTCACAATCTTCCAATCAGTAGTCCAATGTCTTATTAGATCCAACACAGGATTTTATGTTGCTGGATGACAACAGTAGGTATGTGGGCCACATTTATGAACAGGGAAACTGGAATTTTCTTATTCCCATTCTAGTAACTATGACCATCAAGTCATCTTCAGCTGAATACAAACTGAGGAATAAAGGAGTGTCAGAAGACAGTAGAAGGCCCTGACTCATGCCCTGACTCGAGCACTCTATTCGAGTGCTCATGGACTGATGGTTTGGAAATCATATAAGATGTGATCTAATGGGGTGGTTATTGATTTGTCTGCTCATTTGGAGACATTTTTCTTTGTACAAAACTGCATCAGCAGGGCACTATGGGCTCAGACCAAAACAGAAACAATGAGATGAATCATACTCACAGACCAAGATCACTTAGATATCTAGAGCTAGCACATATTTTGGGGTGGGGAGGTATCATGGTCTCATTCCTGAGACTATTTTTTAAAGGTTGCCTACTTGTTTGATATATATGTTTAATCAACAAATAATAAAATGTGGACAAAATAAAAAGGCCTCATTCCCTTGATATTTCAGTTAACTGAGGTAGACCAAACAAATTAAGATTATGTCTTCCACAAGGTGGCATTGTTCATATATAAGCACATGGTTTGTCACATGAGCAAATTTAAGAGCACATGACATTATTTGTTATGAAGAGACACACTGAGGCTTAACTACAATTGACAAATACATTTTCCTATTTTATAATTTGTCTCAACATGTGCTTTTGCTTAACTTTCAAAATAGAAGTGAACCTGGACAAAGAAATAAGGACACTGTCACTGGTACATGTTATTACATTTCTGTTGAAGAAAAGATTAAAGAGAGAACATGTATTAACACATAGACATGTACAAGTATGTGTGATTCTGTGGGCTGATTCCAGTATTTTGTCACACTTCATTAACATGAGCAAAAAGTAATATAACAAAGGAACACCACAAGCAATGAGTTATATTTTGACCTTAAATCAGGTTAGTTTTATTTTAACACAATGTTATCCATAATATATATAAAAATTGTAATAAAACATAAAAAATAGAGCATTTTTTTCTGCAAAGCAATGATTTTAACAATTAATGTGTGGTGAAGCTGAGCTTCTTCCTGTAATGTCTAATAAAGTTGTAGATCACTTATAGAGGAACATTTCACACACCTTTATATTCTAATGTGCATGTGGACCACACATATTCAAAAGGGTTCAAATCCAGAGACTGAGACTGCCATTGCATGATTCCATGTAGTCCTGTTTTTCATGAAAAGTGTTAAAGGTGTGCATGGTGAAAGGTTCCATTTGCTGTAATTTGACCACAATACAAATTAGCACAATGGCTCAGTTGGTGTATTGGTGTAGTCCTTTCCATTTTGCTATATCTGTAATTTGTCTCCACATTTTAGCCTTTGCAGATGCTGCCACATTGCCGAATATTATACATATATATATATATATATATATATATATATATATATATATATATATATATATATATATATATATATATATATATATATATACACTCAGCAAAAAATAAAACGTCCTCTCACAGTCAATTGCTTTTATTTCCAGCAAATTTCTTAACATGTGTAAATATTTGTAATAACATAAAAACATTCAACAATTAAGACATAAACTGAACAAGTTTCACAGAAATTTGACAAACAGAAATGGAATAATGAGTCCCTGAACAAAGGGCGGGGGGTCAATATCAAAAGTAACAGTCAGTATCTGGTGTGTCCACCAGCTGCTTTAAGTGCTACAGTACATCTCATTCTCATGGATTGCACAAGATTTGCAGTTCTGCACAGGGACATGGTTACATGTAATTTTCCACTGCAAGGACAATCAGCTGTCCTTCCTGTCTCCCTGTAGCACTGTCTTAGGCGTCTTACATTACAGACATTGCAGTTTATTGCTCTGGCCACATCTGCAGTCCTCATACCTCCCTGCAGCAGGCCTATGGCATGTTCACGCAGGTGAGCAGGTACACTAGGCATCTTTATTCTGGTGTTTTTCAGAGTCAGTAGAGAGTTCTCTTTAGTGTCCTAAGTTATTGTAACTGTGACCTTGATTGCCTACCGCCTGTAAACTGTTCATATCTTAAGGAATGTTCCACAGGTGTATGTGCAATAATTGTTTATGGATCATTGAAGCATGAAAAACACTGTTTAAACCATTTCCGATAAAGAGCTGTAAAACTTATTTGAATTTGACAAAACTATCTTTAAAATACAGTCTCCTGAAAAAGAAACAATAAATTTTTTGCTGAGTATACACTCTAACATTATATATATATATATATATATATATATATATATATATATATAAATCTTGATCATTATGGCTTACAGCTCATGGAATCTAAAATATATGAAAGTTCCAATTTTGAATTAAATTACAGAAAATATAAACTTTCCCACATTATTATAATTTTTTGATATGCACCTGTACTAAATCTCCTACCTAAAGTTGTTGGGGCATTTATAGCATTTAACACATGCCCTTATCCAGAGTGACTTACATATTATTATTATTATTATTATTATTATTATTGTTGTTGTTGTTGTTGTTGTTGTGGTTGTCAAGGTATTGATATATATTAGTTTCTATCCCACCCATCTAGTATCAACACAACCAGCCACTGCACATGTTGGTGTTTGAGTAGTTATTTATTTATTTATTTTTTAAACAAATTGCTAATTTAAGTGCTAAATGAAAATGTGTGTATTGTGTTTGCAAGGACATATCATATGAATAGCCAACTCGTGATATTCATCGAATTTTGGTTTGCAAGTGAGGTGAAGTATAATTTAGATTAGTTTTAAGGCCAGTTTGCACTGAATGTGCTTCTATTTTAACAAGCCTTTTAAAACTACACTGGTTACGACAGAGGTGTGATAGACACCTTTTCCACTCATGCTTGTAAGTGAAACATAAACTCAATAGAAATCCATATATCTTACAAAATAACGTGTTCTGTACACTGTAAACACACGTTTATTTATAAGAATGCCATGAATTCTGAACATTGCAAAGCGTTTATATGTTATGATAATTTACACAAACATGGAAAAACAAAATAAACACAAATATACTGGTCCCACTATTCCACAGTTTTATGATGTTTTTAGATGAACTGTTTTGTAATTGCAGACTAATCATTCCCTATTGGTAGTAACACTGTATAAAATGATTCTCTTTCTCCTGTGTGCTCTCTGGCCGGTTGCCCTGGCGAAAGTTCTGGCTGCTGAGGTCCTGAAGAAGACCAAAACAAGCAACGTGCCATATCGTGTGGCAAAACCAGGCATGAGGTACACCTGACTGTGGAACTGTAAAGATATACAGAAGTGCTTGAATGTTTGTGAACTCTTTAGAATTTCCTATGTTTCTGCATAAATAGGACCTATAACATCATCAGATTTGCACACAAGACCTACAAGTAGACAAAGAGAACCCAATTAAACAAATAAGACAAAAATATTATACTCTGTAATTTATATATTGAGGAAAATGATCCAATATTACATATTTTTCAGTGGCAAAAGTATGTGAACTTCTGCTTTCAGTAGCTGGTACTCCTTTGTGCAGCAAAACCTGCAACTAAACATTTGTGGTAACTGTTGATTAGTCCTGCACATTGGCTTTGAAGAATTTTTGACCATTTCTCAGTGTTGAACAGTTTCAACTCTAGGATGTTGGTAGGTTTCCTCACATTAACTGTTTGCTTCAGGTCCTTTCACACCATTTCTATTGGATTAAGGTCAAGGACTTTCACTTTGCCATTCCAAAACATTAACTTTATTCTTCTTTAACCATTCTTTAGTAGAATGACTTGTGTACTTAGGGTCGTTGTCTTGCTGCATGACCCACTTTCTCTTGAGATTCACTTCATGGACAAATGTCCTGACAGTTTCCTTCAGAATTCACTGGTATAACTCAAAATTTATTGTTCCATCAATGATGGAATATTTATGCAGATATATAAAAAATTCTAAAAAAAACAACAACAACAAACAAACAAACAAAAAACCCAACCTTTCAAGCACCACTGTAAAACAAATTAAATGTGTTCAGTAACTAGGAAAACTGACATTCTCCAACAATAATTTTCATTAACAGATTCAAATTAAATAATCTGAGCCAATTGATTGTCAAATTAATTGTAAATGCAAGATAAACTGGAATATTCAACAATTTAACTAGGTAGCTGTCTCTAGTACTAGACTAGTTAATTATTAAACATTAAACAGTTAATGTCTGTCTCAAACCAAAACATCACCACATTCATCTACTGATAACTGATAATCAAATGGCGAAGTTGCCAAAGTAGACTAAAATTCAAGGTGCTGTTGCTAGCGAATATGGAAACATAGCTGAGATGTGTCAAGTATGGATTGGTCAGTTCTTTATGTGATGCATCTAGTGGGAATTTGTGGTAAATTGTTCTGAGGATTTTCATAATAGTTTAATATTCCTAATGGTTTTGACTCGCTTCCACTGTCACTGCATATTTTACAATGTTCATAAAAAAGACTTAAGAACTATATGTTATCTTGCTAAGTATCTAGCCTAATGAAGAACCGTGGCAACATTTCATTTGGAAAAATGTGACATTTGTTTACTCGCAATCTCCTCCTAGCATCTCTGCTTTGATAAAAGCACAGTACAAGGACAGGGATAAAGTGGTTATATAATGGTATAGATTTATAGATTATGGTTTATTGTATAACCAATAATTATGAAGTTTGTCATCTCTCAATTATTTTTTAAATTATTTTTAGTAAGCCAGCAGCTTTAAGAGTAAGTGTATCACAATCTTGTGGAATGTTTTCACACTTGTTGCTTTCATCTGCGCTCTAACACTGTAATTTGTACAAATTGTCATGTGTGTCTTGATGATACCCTTAATTTAGTTAAAGTTTTTTGCTGACCTCAGAGGGTTAAAATTCTGTGCATTTCTCACTGTGACCCCTGAGAGTTGCTATCACCCATGCTGGTAGAGAATGTAACTGTCCTCAGATTCCAGTGACTAATGAAATAATAAGCACATGACTAGTTTTAGACTTTTTTTCTAGCCCAGTTTCTCTTAGTGATGAAATTAACTGCATCACCAGACTTGCACTGATTTCTTGCTCCTAAAAATTACTTTTGTCTTAAATAATTTAGTTTTATTCCATAAACTGTAGGATGTGTGTTTTTGCCAGTGTTTCTGAGACACAGCATTCATGTGTTAAGACATGTAGTTGGACTAAAGTCTTTTTTGTGCCTCAAAAGGGTGTTGGAGTTCTGATGGGCTGTAGTAACTTGGGGCAAGTGGTTTATTTAGGCTATAAAGGAAAGGTATGACTTTGCACTTAATCAGCACGAGCACATGATCAAGGCTAGCCTTCATGAAGACAGTTACTAACCCCATATGGTCTTAGACAGAGAGAGTTTGCAGTTTAAGTCTGACTGACCTCTAAACCTCAATAAACAGATTTACATTATGCTGTGAAAAGCATTGTCTATGAAATGACTCTAAACCTGCAATTTGTGAGCACTTGTGCAAAAATATAGAGTAGGTACATAGGGTATTTACCCTTTACCTTATCTATATACTGTATTTGATAACTATCAGAATATTCCTTAGGCTTAGCTAAAATTGTCTACCAAGTCAAATTTTTATTTGGATAAACTGTTTTGGGTCAGAGCATTTCCAAAATGGCACATCTTGTGGGGTGTTTCTGGTATACACTGGTTCGTACCTACCAACAATGGTCCAAGGAAGGACAACTGGTGAACCAGCAATAGGGTCATGGGCACCCAAGGCTCACTGATGTGTGTGGGGAGAAAAGGCTAGTCTGTCATTGTACAGACCAAGTACTCCATGACCCACTTTCTCTTGAGCTTCACTTCAGTACAGATGTCTTGACATTTTATTATTCAGAATTCATTGTTCCATCAATGATGGCAAGCCGTCCTAGCCCAGATGCAGCAAAACAGGCTCAAACCATGATACTGCCACCGCCATGTTTCACAGATGGGATAAGGATCTTATACTGGAATGCAGTGTTTTCCATTCTCACAAACAAAACACTGCTTATTTGTCCATGTGATCTTTATCAAACTGCAGACTGGCAGCACTGTTCTTTTTGGAGATCAATGGCTTTCTCCTTCCAACCCTGCCATGCACACCATTGCTGTTAAGTGTTTTCCTGATGGTGAACTCATGAACAATAGCATTAGCCAATGTGAGAGAGGCCGTTAGTTGCTTAGAAGTTACCCTGGGTTCCTTTGTGACCTTGTGGACTATTACACAGCTTGCTCTTGGAGTGATCTTTGTTGGTTGACCACTCCTGGGTAGCAGTAACAGTGGTCTTGAATTTCCTCCATTTGTACGTAATTTGTCTGACTGTGGATTGGTGGAGTCCAAATTCTTTAGAGATAGTTTTGTAACCTTTTTTTCAGTCTGATGAACATAAACCACTCCTTTTCTGAGGTCTTCAGAAATGTCCTTTGTTCATGGCATGATACACTTCCGCAAACATGTGTTTTGAAGATCAGACACCTATTTTTACCTGCAAATTAACTGCTAATCCTAGAGGTTCCCATACTTTTGCTACTCACTGATATTTAATATTGGATCATTTTCCCCAATAAATAAATGACCAAGTATAATATTTTTGTCTCATTTGTTTAAAAGGGTTCTCAATGTCTACTATTAGGACTTGTGTGAAAAGCTGATGATGTTTTAGGTCATATTTTTGCAGATATAATTGTTTGCAGAAATTTCACATTTTCAAGCTCTGTATGAAATTATACCCAAAAAGTTATTCAGGCCCATAACACATGTTGCCACATGATCTGGGGTGATTGTATGTATGTTATGGCAAAATTTCATGAGAAAGGGCTTACATCTTGCCAGCCTTCCCCTCAGCAAAGATATGTGAAGAATATGAGAGATCGTTGTCACATGCAGGGAGTGACCAGTGCTTGCCAGATATTCCTGCAGCTCCTTTAATGTTGCAAGATGAACAAAACCAAGATGATATCTAGAAAATCCTACAGGAACAGCTGATCTTTATTTAGGGTTAACCAGAATCACTTAACTGATGACAGGTGTATGATAATTATTTTTGAACATAAGTTTGAATATGACTAATTAATTTTGAGCACAGTCACATGCACCATTTTAAAAGGGTGTGCACACTTATGCACTTACGGTTATTGTTTTTTTATTTCTCATTCTTTTCTTAAAATATCACATTAAAGGTGGGAAAAGATCTGATATGATTTATCTTGGTTTAATTTTTTTATATCACAAAAACCTGAAATTTAACAGGGGTGTATACATTTTTTGTGTCCACTGTGTGTGCGTGTGCATGTGTGCATGTGTGTGTGTGCATGTGTGTGCATGTGTGTGTGTGTGTGTGTGTGTGTGTGTGTGTGTGTGTGCATGCACATGTGTGTGCATATTGATGCAGATGCTCATTGATTTCTTGCATATTTTGCATTACAACTTTCTCAAACTGAGAAGAAAAACTCAAAACACACAATCTCCCCTATTCCAAGCCTTTTCAAGTCACTGAAGTATATTTTCTCATACACTCAGGCAGGTTCTCACTTGTAAAGCTGTTTTGGATTGCAACAAGCATTTTCTGTGCAATACATAATGTGCTTAATCTGGTTGACTCATCTTCATCTGTGGCATTTGAAGTATACAGACATCAGATTTTAGGTTGCCTAAGATGTTCTTTGGTGTTTAATTAACTCTGAAGTGCATTTAAGTAACACATAATCACACACATGTGTAGAGACTCAATAAGCTTACTATTCAAATTTTGCTGAGTGCATGTTGGCCTGTTTTTCATTAGCATATAGTCTAATGCATCTAGATGCGTCTCAGTTCTCACTAAGCCCCACCTCAGACCTCTAGCTTCCTGTTTGTCAACTGGATAGTCTCAGATAAAACTCATGTGTGCTCACACATGCTTAAATGTGCACACAACAATGCAAATGCATAAATACAGACATGAATGTGAACAAATGTATGAACATGCCAAAAGAATTTAACATGCACACATAAGCAGAAACACAGATCCACATGTTTATGGAAACTCTCAAGGCCTAGTCAGGTGTAGCCATTATGAGGAAAACGAGTGCTGAGCATGGCATTTAAAGACTTTGAAATATTGGCATAGAGTCTGACACCTGGTGGTAGAGTCCTGCACTCTAAACACGTATTATACAGAATCCCCCCCACAGAGTTCATAACAACAGGTTTAAGAACAGTGTGCTTTCCACAGGCAGGTCAAGTGGCACTGTCCCTCTAGGTTTATAACCTCTGGATTCTTTATATGGTTCTCACGTTAGACGGAAAGCCTCCTCTGCGGCCTTTTCTGTAACCTTATGAGGCCACACCCCTGCTTTTACCTTTGAGCTACCTGTCCGATTTTCATTGCTGGATGAGTGTAAATGGAGAAGGGAAGAAGAGTTTCAGTGGATTTGATATCCACTGAGTCATTTTACTGTAGGTTGTTGAAATAATCTCCAAGCTCAGTCTTGCACTAAATACTCCCACTTTATAGAAACGAGTCTTATATTTTGTTGCATAATTCAAGGATTTTTTCTGCTGGGGTCAGATATTTGCCCCAGTCTCCCCTCCCCCACTAAGTTCCCCAGCCAATCGAAACCACCCCCAGAGCTCACCTGAAGGGATTTGCTTTTATGTCCCACCCTGTCTGCTGATTGGTTAGGAGAAAATGTTCTGCTTCACAGCTCAGCGTCCCAGTGGTTGCTTACACACTGACACAGAGTGAGAGACAGAGAGCAAATTGCTTCACCATACTGCTCTGACAAAAAAGAGAAATTGCTTAGAAGCCATTTCTCACTCTTTTATAGTTTCATTTTAACTTTATCTCTTGTTGATAAGAGTGGGATAGGCAGAAGGTCACTCGGTGTTCGGTACCTTCAGCATGCATTTCTCGTTGCTTTAGACACACCCCACCCTTGGGTATTTTTTTTCTCCTGCCAACGTTCTGTTTTTTCTCTCAGTTTTGTTGTAATTCAGATCTGACAGATCCTCCACCGCAAACATGGAGTGTGACAAAAAGACCTGTTTTGCTGAGGTTAGTGACTAAAATCTAACTTTGTTTAATGTAATTATTTAGTTTTACTGATCTATATCATGCATTACTATGGAAATTATTGGTTTATAACGTGTACGGGATTTATAGAACTGAAAGACAAGTGATTGAGGTTAATAAATACTTTTTCCTTTACTGAAGTATAAGTTTTTAATCTACTTTATGGCAAGTTGTGAAAAACAAGCGTAATTGGTGATTCTGTTTGGTAACAATTTTGTAGGTTTCCTTTTTGCCACATGTAAAACGTCATTGCCTTATATGGGTCGCTCAAGCAAGGCAGAGAATCATGTTCTGCAACCCTGTTGACCAATCCCATGTGACAGTTAGAATGACTGGTTGTGTGAACACAGAATTTTCTTTTGTGTTGGTGCCTAGAATATACGAATGTGAAAGATGTACAAACTATATTGACCTTATAATGTCAAATGAAATTAAATGAAATCATATCTACCTTATGTGACCTTTGGTCAGGTATGGTGATTCTCTCTGTTGTTAAGAGTTGATTTTTGCCTTGGTCTCTTGGTCCCCCAAGATTTCTCATCATAGCTTATCAAGGCTACATCTGTTCACTGGCGCCTTGCTTAAATGTTGTTAATCCTGTTGTACTGAGAACAAGCAGGTTCTCAATATGATACAAAGCCATGTGATTATAACCTATACTTTACTTACTTTATATAGGCCCCTATTACAACAAATATATTCATTTGGTTTTGCTTCCTCTTGTATAACCTGTTCCTCTTCTGTGGATGGTTGGAGTCAGTTCAGTTCAGGCTGCTTCCAATGTCTTCCCACATAGCATTCTGTATATGCACGCTGGGTTCAAATGACAGAAATTGCCATTAAGTAGAATATTTACATACTTCTCCTACTAGGACGACTTGTTCTACTTTATTATTGACAGAGCACCAAACCTTTGTTTAAGGTTGTGTTGAGAAGTTGTTGAGAACTTGTTCATCTTCTATGTATATACAAATGCACTCTCTGTGAAATATGTTGTAATTAAAGATTAGATTACTCTACCAAGGGCTACCCCATGTCCAGCACACATGGGGTAAAGGTTTACCAAGCAGTGGTAGATTCAGCTTTGTTTACCTTCATATCTCCTTAAACCTCCAATAACTTTGGAATTCCTCATGGCCACAGCTCTCTAACCATGTCCCCCACCTTTTCTTGTCTAATTTGTGTTGTAAATGAGCTGCAGTACCTAGAATCAGGCAGCAGCAAAGCAAAGGCCCTGCAGTTGAGAATGGCTTTGTTTAGAGTTTCTCTTTGAGGCTGAGTTTCTGTCACGATGGGCGGGGTGGGCAGTAGTGTCAGGTTGGTTCCTCACACAATGCACTGTCAACAAGTTCCTGCCTGTAATGGGATCATTAGGCCCTGATAAACTGGAGAGGTGGGTTTTACACTGCTCCAGCTGGACTGGCATAACAAACACTAGAGGGCTAGGTAGATGAAAACAGTATTTGTCTCCCTCTATGCAACAATATTGTTGCATGGCTGGATTTTAATGGTTAGTTGGAGTGATGTAGTGAAATCGATATGCAGATTTAAATTACACACGCTGTCTTTCATCATGACTTTCAAGGATGATTTGGAATGGAGTTGGCAAATTTGTTGGTTGTTAAAAAAACCTGTTGGACTGATAGTTCTGTGGAAGGAATCTCCTCTTCTTTCAGATTTTCGGTGAGCTTTGATGTATATTTAGTGTCCTGGTAAGTTCAAGCAACTTAATATAATGTTAATGTTATAACTTATTATAATGAACCATTTTTGCCTGAATCCAAATGAGATATTCATTAAAGCCAGCATGGGAAAAAAATACATCACTACAGAGTATGTTAACAACTCCCATGTAATGTCTATTTTATTGTCTTGAGGTGAGAGTAGTCAGGCCGTCTGGCTGTGTCATTTTGTCAACTCCCTTTTGTGTGCATGCTACTTGTGTCTGGAGTCAATTTGCATGACATTTCCATAATGTTCCCCCTCAGTTTCATTGAGCAACGCACATTCTCAGTGTTACAACTGTCTGAATACTGAACACTAAATGATTTTAGCAAGCTCAGACTGGCATGCCTCTACAGTCAGGTACCCAGAGTAAGAGCTAGGTACCCACTGCCCAGTCACAACATATTTTAATCATGCATTTTTTTGCAACAGCTTGAGGTAAATGTGAATGTCAAAGTGGAATGACTCAGTTTGCATCATCAGCACACATCCATTTCCTTGGTCTTGTGACCTGTAATAACTTGTCTGTTTAAAAATTAAAAGGTGCTAAAAAGATAATGTTAGAAGCTAGTATTTTTAAGTGCCTTGTTGCAATTGACTTTTTGGTAAGAACTTACCCAGCTCTCAGCCACATTTTGTCTGTCTTTTGCCCTGAGCTTTACAGGATGGTCTGGTAGTTTACGGCACTCCAGCAGGCCAATAAATGTCCTGATTGTTGCCCTAGCAGCTCTGGCCAGGGCAGAGGGAGTTTATTGTTGGAATAACTTGTTACAGCTTTTGATAACACTTCATGGTAAAGCAACATAGAAATGGTGGAATGGGTGTGGTCAGGGATAAGCTTGGCACCATTAGAAGGGCATAGGTTGACATGGAATGCATGCAGGTTTTCCAGGACTCAGGATAAGGCCTGTTAAAATGTTTTAAGGCTCTTGTGCCTTTGATTATGCTTTCCTGAAGGGGAAATACATTACTAATATGTAATGTTATAAAACTGACCAGCTTTTTTATTATTATTTTTTTTAAATTTATTTTAAAAAATTGTTCAGTTGAAAAGTTATTCATCATTGTCACTGTGCTTCATAAGATCTGAGAGACACATCATGTGTCAAGATAGTTGACATGGTAGACCACTTCCCATGTGACCACACTGCTTACTATACTGCTTAGATACTATATGTCATGAAAATATCACATAGCCTAGTATCTTTCCTCTGTCATTTTCATGTTACATAATGATAAATGCAATAATTTGCAAACTCGCTGATATGACAAACACTGTCCTCATGGATAAAACAGATGCATGTTTCTCCTTTATGTGTATGTAGGTGTTTTCAAACCACTGTTTAACATGTATTTCAATGAAAAACAAGTTACTAAAGAAGAAATGATTTCATAGAGTATTAATGGAATGCTCATATTAATGAATATTCACTGCATCAGTTCCTACGATTCAAAGATGACATTTGTAGTGCACAATAAAATATTTTCTTCAGCTACCAATTTAATTGAGTTTCACAGTATTGGACACCAACAGCTGGAGTCTTGGCTCTAATCCAGAGTCTGTGCTTTATCTGCACAGGTGAATGTGAAGGTGAATTGTGAAACATATCAAAAGTCAAACCCATCACCAATGATTGACATATTCCACTTACAGAAATATCAGAAAAGAGTCTGCTTCAGTTTATCATATGATGAATCTCTCAAGGTCTAATGTTCCACATAATTTTTGTGAGCAGATCTTGTATTTTAAATGACACTCACTTAACACTTACACTTAGCATTTATTGCAGTTTGACAGACTTTAAAGAGCCACAAGTCTCAGGTTCCAAAAATAGAGATAACAAGGTTTATAACAGTTATAACTAGGTTATAACAAAAATTGTTATAAAAAAAGTTTCTGATGTCTTGAAGATGTAAATATTATTTTCCCTACAAGAGGAACTAATGTTAGCATACTTCAGTGCTTTGCGATTGAAAAGTTGGACAGAAAGTAATTAGTACCCTTACATACCAAATGCAGTGAGACCAAATACGTAGCCATTAGAAATGCCCATATTTTTCTGTATAATCTTGTGTAGAATTATGTACATTGTCTAATGAGTGGGTTTCCATTTCATAGTCTTAAAGAGAAATTTTCAAAACTTCATGAGGATCTAAAATGAAAGTAATCTGTTTCTGCAGCACATACAACATACATTTTATTGATTTTATGGGGAATTGCATAATTGAGGCCTGGTCACTTATTTCCTGGTAGTGTATAAAGGCAGAAGTTAAACCTTCAGCCTCTTATACAGTAGAATTAATGTAGTCCCATACCTTTGTGCCTACAAACAGGGTGCAAACATTATTTCAGTTCACTGAATTTATTTAATAAATGTAGAAAATATTACATGGTGGAAGGTATGGTTTTAAAAACACCCTGAAATGTTGCCAGGGAAGTTGAATTCCTTTGTCTTTTATCCTGCATTAGTGTCCTCCATACACACATTTGTTGCAGATTTATCGTTAAAATGCTTATGCTGTGAAACTTAAATCTACAGGATGTTGAAATTTTACCCTCTCTGGTAGAAACATACTATTGCACATATAGCTGCTCGCAGAACGTGGGTTGTGTGGCATCGTTGACCGCCATATGAATTAATCTCACATCTCCAAGTGCATCCATTCAGAGAAAATTCAAGGCTCTGTCCCAATCCATATACTGCAAGTGTGCCTATGGCACTGACAAACTATTTAGTATGTTAAGTATTAATGATTTACATTTAAATGCTGCCATTTCCTCAGTATTGTGGATGCATTATGAAATATTGTGCACATCACTGTGACTCACAGTCACTGAGTACCAAGTTAAAGACCAAAACCCCTTTAGGTTCAAAGCTCGTGGTAGGCCTGTGTCAGTCTACATCAGAAATGGTTCCACATATCTCTGATATGGTAGACATGAACTAGCCAGCTAAATCTAGCGAGCTAGCTAAAAAAAAAGCATAGATAACAAAAAATTTCACATCTCATCACTTCTAATGTAGCAGATGACTCACTGCTACCTGACATAACTGAGTCAAAAATACAGAGAAAATCACTAACACCTCTCATTAGTCTCTAGCATTCATGATTCTGTAGGACAACAATTTCACAGCTGGACAGCAATAAAATTACATAGCAAGGATAAATCAGCTAATTATCATCTATCGTTCTTCCCAGCAAGTTATAGAAAAATCTTGCCTGTTTAGCAAGAAAACAAATCCATAAATCCTGAATTATTTTTTCTTATATAAATCAGACTTGTTCTGTTTGATTTGTCTACATTTATTCTAACATTTATTGTTTATAAACACATAGTTTCAAATGACTTAGAATGTGCGTCTTTAATCACATGGTTGACACACTTTATATTTCAATACATATATTGAGAATCTGTTGCATATTTATTAATATTCATTAATCTAATATTTTTGGTTTAAATTGAACAGAGGACACAGTTAAAAAATTATTAAGTATGAGCTGTCCACTTGTGCAAAAAAGACAAATTATATTTGACTTTATGGCATATGAGGCTTTTGGTTAAACCAGTGGTTTATGACCTTGTGTTAGATTGTTGGTCTTTGTGAGCAAATTATATGTTGTACTGAGCCCAACATCCCTTCTCAAATATTGACCTACACCAAGCCACCACCACCACAGAACAAGAAAATTCAGATATGCAATTTTGCCCTCCCTTGAATGGCCTTTGAAAGCAATTTGTCAAAAAGTACCCTTTTTTAACATTCTCATATCATGTAATTCTTGTAACAGTAGATTGCTTGATGTTTTATTAGCTTCAGCAACTTTAAAGGTGAATTGGGGGCATTGACATTGGTGTGTTGTGCTTCATTATTCCTGTGTTTGTCAGTGATTACCTTGTAGAGCTGTTTCTTTCTGAGCAGCTTTATTAAAAGCACAGGTGATGCCTATATCTAGTTTCTCATGAGCTCATTTTTCATGTTGTGTCACTTGATTTATGGTGGTAGTTAAGTAATGTAATAATGGAGATTCAGTTGTATGTTGCCTATTTTCTATTAAAGGTAGTGTTATTATTAGGGTTACACAGAAACTATGTAAAAACAGTAAGAATTTGTCATTAAATAGAGTACAACTGTCACTGAGAAATGCTATACAAGGTGGTGTGCATCATACATGTGCATTATAGTGTACAATGCCAATAGGTGTATTTATATCTTGACTGCTTTTGTTGACTGCATGGTTACATCAGGGCCGTGGGTCTGTGATATGACTTTTCCTTTTGATATTACTGTGGTTGCTGGGAGTCCTACAACAAAGTTCTTGTAATACAAATATGAGTATTCTAATTTATTGTGATTATTACACTTTAGTAAAAAAAGTAAGTAATCAACACTGATTTTTATCTTTGGAATGAAACTGAAATCATAGACTCCATGGAAACTGAAATCACAAACTCCATGGATACAGTTCTAAACTCAAAGCAAGTTCTTCTTTACATTTTGGAAGTCAGTGCAATGCATGTTTGAAATAATTATGTCAGCCCCATAGCATTTTATAAAGTATTCTGTTTAGAAGAGTACCAGGTGTGATTAAAGCAACAAATTAATTAGCTTTGGTTTATTATTTAATTTATTATGTATTGATAAGAGAGTTGCTAACCTGCTATAAAGCCGTATTAACAGGAACTTGTTATCCAGAAATTAAATTAACATTTTTTTTCTTGACCCAAATGTAGTTGATCAGCCAGCAGTTATTTGGTGTCTTAAGTTCTTTTAGTTTTTCTCTGTACCTAAATGGCAAATGTAGACAAACGAAATTTTTAATTTTTTGAATTGCACCTGCTTGCTTCCCTTCCCTTATATACTAAGGCAGCGAGGAAAATGTACAAGGAAAGCAAACAAGGACAAGATTAATCAAGGACAAGGATGAACCAAATTAGACATCCTTGTTCTCTGAAGCATTGCCTTAAAGGGACTTATTGATCAAATTATTGATTTCTACTATTTTACTATTGTATCATTGAATAGAATTACTTTTTGGGGACTGTATCCTTTAATGCATTTATACTGTTCACTTATATCACATGCTACAAAAAAACAACTTCCGCAGGAAGGACCTGAGTATACTTGATCTAGAAGCCTCCTAGCTCCTCATACCTTGATTCCTCCAAATGCATTTTATGAATTGGTATGTCCTAACTGATTGCTGATTTTCAGGTCACAGATTGAAGGGTGTAGGATCAAGGAATCATGGTATCAGTTACCGTATTGGGATGCGCTCCCTTGTTTGGCAAGACTTTGTTGATGATGTTTTATAAAATAATAGTAAGACCTTATATGAATTTAAATTCAAATTGGAACCATATTATCATCTGAATTGCTTTCAACACACAATTCCACCAACTTTGGCCAGGAAATGTATGGCCTCTAATCGGTAATACAAATACAACCAGTGTTAGTTTGCCAATTGCTTGTGTGGACTGATACCAAATTATTTGCTGAAAGTGATTCTAACTTCAAGATGGCTGTGCCCAATGCTTTTATATACAGCATTATGTCACACAATGTCAAAAACCACATATGCAAGTTTATATGTCAGGCAGATGTGTGATTTTAAGCATACTAAACTGGCCGCCTTAAGCACAGTTCAGACACCAAACATATATTTGACTGCAACAAATACTTGCAGACAAATAAATACATTAATTTTAAAATGTTAAAAGTTAGCAGCACTTTTTCTATTAAGCCTCTTAACATCAATAGATTTACCTGGCTAGACAGGTGCTAGTCAGTGTGTTCTGTCTTTTTACTGTGGTAAAATCTTTTATTTGAAGCGCACACAAGTAGCTAAAGTGACCTGAAAACATGGAACAAAATCAGGATGGTTGGCAAAATTGCATAACAATGTCCAGGAGAGTTGATTAAGGAGAGTTGATTAATGTTAGCCATTGAAAAACAATGTTTAGAGGGAAAACAGCTAATATGATTACACCACTCCTCATAAATTAAACACAAGTTGCCTTTTTCAAGCTGTGTCTTAGACCACTACTTTAAGATGACAATGACAGCCTTGATGCCAATCTCAGTGGTACAGTCTGAATAAGTTTCCTGTAGTTACTTCTGCTCTGGTCTGCTAGCTAGCACTGCTCAGAGGCTAAAACTGAATGCAATAAACGAGCATGTGCTCGTTCACTCTGTGAAGCAGTATGAAACCTGTTGTTGTTTAACCAGATCACTGAGTACTGGTATGAGCCATGCTCTTACATTTTCATGCTTACATTAACCTGGGATTAGATTGTAATGTCACAGTGATGGATGAATGTGGAATGATATTAAATATGTGAAATATGCAACCTAAAAACATTATATGATCTTGGGAATATGAAAATGATATCAGTAGTTGTGCTTTGAAAGTGCAGCTTGTTGGGCTGATGTGTGTGCAGACATCAAGCAGCTTGTGTCCAGACCTGTTTGGAATGCATTCTGCATTTAGCAAGCCAGCTTCAGCTTCTCGGCAACTTCGGCCTATATACTGTATGTGATTCCTCAAAACATTTTTAAGTATTCCATAGAGGGTTAAATCTTATGTTTTCTTTACCTTACTTTTTATCTCAGCCTCTGATGGCAGTGCATTTTGGTATATGTGAGAATCAAAGGTCCAGAATACATTGTAATTTGATGTAGAAAATCAGCTGTGTTGTTCAAATGCAGCCTGTTTTATGTAGCAGCAATATCATATTGTATTTTTGTTTTCATTGTAGCTGGAATATGTGGGTGTGTGGCAGGCATGTTTTGCTGGTATATTCACGTTGCCTTCTTCAGTAGACATATGCTGTAACATGTTGGTATTGGTATGACAGTAAACACATGGGCGAGTCAAAATGGTGTGCGTGGCGCTCTTTTGCAATATTATATTTGCTGCCTGCAAACCCAGAACATGGCTAATAAAACCTGAGGAGAGTAGTTTTTACATGGCTTTGCAATGTACAAGATTATTCTAGGTATTTCTATGAAAAATAGTATACTGTGTATACATTCATCCTATCGACAAGAGTGGTTTAGTGAATATGAAAAGTGGGTTATTGATTAGAAATTAAATAATAATTATCTGCCGTTTTATTCAATACCGTACAATGCTATACAGTACCATGACATAGAATCCATTAGATGAACTTTACCAAGGAATGTCAACTAATAAACATCTATGGCTTAAAGTATGTGAAAAGCTCATGATTTGAATAGCTTTTGGCCAAGGTTTGAAGTCTGTGTAGAGCTCTAATAGTTTGTTCCTCCAGTTCTGTCATGCACTGAATAGTTTTTTTCACTGAAGCCAAAACATATTCTTCACATTGAGATAGCTAAGTTATTCTGATTGCTTTGTCTTTGTCTTCTTTGTTTATTTTAATTAGCTCATTCAATTCAATTCAACTAATTCAATTAAATAAAAAAAATAAAGAAAACGTTTTTAACATTAATGTTTTATACAAATACATATACAGATATTAGCTGTAGCTATATTACAATAGAACCAATTGCAAATAAAACCCTATATTTTAGATTTAAAAAATGCTATGTATCAATGAACAGTTATTATAAGTAGTTATTTTATTTGTGTAGTGGTACTACTAGTATAATTTATCATTTGTAGTCCCACATGTCCCAAATCTATCTTGTGTTTCAACAAATTGGAGAACACATCTTTACAACCTTCTGCAACAATTTCCTGTCTTGTTTTCACAACTTGGGTAGTTCTTCCTATCTGTGGCATGTGGCCTGTTGCCACATAGTAGAAATAGATCACTCTGAATGTTTCTAAGCCTATTTCTTTAGAACACAGCGTGCACTTATCAAGTTCATGGTTTCAGAGTTGACGGTTGAGTAAACGTATATAAGGCATCATCTTATATACTAACATTTCAAAACTTTGGAAAAAAGTTAAATCCATTCAGTTATTCATATTTTGTAAAAGTGCATGAGGACATGGCATCCATTTAGAGGAAGTAGCTGAATGTTATGGAACAAAAGATCTAAGCACTCAGTGCGATGTGAGAGAGAGGAAGTGAGTAGTGGTGCACCATGCTCTGTTCCTTTTCATCTGTTTCTCAGTACGTACACAGCCTATGAGATGCATGATGTATTCAGACTCAAAGGCTCACACCCTTTCTTCATTGATTTACTTAATTATTGACCATGTTAACAGTACAAGTATACAACAATGTATCTTTTACATTATAAGTACATAATAGATTAGGATATTATGTGTAGCATGTGCATAACACATGCATAACATCATTATTTAATAAATATTTCAATAATATTTAATAAATATTCAATGATTGCGATCAGTGTCAGCTTACAGACGTTGATGTCAGCTGACAGAATTGAAAAATATTTTGTTTTATATGTAAGAGAAGCTTTTTGAATACCACCATATAAGACACTTCTGAGAACTATGGTTTTCTGATTTTCATCATAAAGGATGACAAGTGAGGATAGTTAGTGGTTCACTCCAATGCTCAAAAGCTAAAGCTGCATTGTCAAACCAGGCAAGTCTGCCTCCATATTCTATAGGTATTCTCTTTCATGCATATTCTGAGTATTGCTTATGACCAAACATGCTGTTATTTGTTATGAGCAGGCAGTCCTAAAAGTAGTTATTAGCATCAACAACAGAGAAGCATTTAGCATTAACTGTGTCTGAAGCCCCCAGAAAGGCCGCAGTGAGAGAGGAGTGCAGGAGAACTTTCCATTCTCATACTGAGAGAGAAGTGTTCTGCTGTCTGTGGTCTAACAGTCAGGAAGTAGCAAGAAACCCATTGCTCAGTGATGCATTTCCTGTCACTGCAAGATTCACAGGTCAGTTTGTGGCTGTCCTCTTTCCTTTCAAAATTATCAGCATCTATTTTAACTCCCTCTCTTTTTTTGCACTCTTACAACTAAATGTGTCTGCATCAGACGCTTGTTTTTATGCTAACCACTCAAGTTTAAAACAGTATCTCAAAGACTATGATACAGGGCAAATATGTAATTATTTACACTGCTTAAGTACATTTTGTGTCAAATGAAAAGTTAATGTACATTAAGTCTATGCTTGTTAAGCAGATAAATAAGCATTACCAGTCTACACCTTTTCTTTCAAGCAGGAGGTGATGTGAATTAATGACACTGTTTCAGTGTCTGTGCCTTTTGTTTTTCTGTTTTTCCACAGCTCTTTCAAACAACAACAACTGGTGCTCATTAGAGGATGCCCCAAGGCTTTTGTCTGTCCATAGATTAGTGTCTAAATTGTAAAACACAGTGGTGTACAAGTTTTTATGTAGTTAAGATACAATCTGCAGCCCATATTATGTGGCTTTGCTGTTTTGGCATTCTCTGGGAATTGCCTGTGTTCTTTCGCCTCTCCACTTCATGTCAAGGCAACTTAATAACTGCTGTCTTCTCATTCTATTGAATGAGCTAGCACCCACATTGTTGGTGCATGACCTTTCTTTACTGTGTATAATTCAGTTGACCTTTCTTGTCTAGAGCATGGTGTGTAGCATTTTTTAAAGAAAGGAATAAATTTTTTTTGTGATTGGATCAGTAATTGAACCTGACAACATAAAATTGGCAAGTAATTAGTGTTTGCAAAGCAACTTAATAATTATAAACCATATTAAATAATTAGTAGTTATTAGGCAGCTACCTTTGTTGTCAGAAATAAAGACAAGTTCACTTGACCCCCCTTTGGCCCATGTTCACTATCATGTTGTTGCAGTAGGTCACACTGGCAGCACATCCCTGAGTCACATCCTCATAGGAACTGGGCAAAAACAGCTATGTTCATCTGACAGGAGCTGATGACTTTGTAAAAGTGGCTTTGTTCTGGTATCACAAACAATCTACTAGCAACTTTCTCTCTATGTCTTTACTTGCTTTGTATTTTTCTTTGTCTCTTGTTGGGAGAGTGGTATAATGGTGCTGTTTTGAATGATGCTATTTAGATACTGGAGTGAACATGGAGGGTATGGGGAGTTTGATTTACACCCCTGTGTCTCTTTGGAAATATTCTCTGTCCAGACATCTTGCAAAGGGAGTAAGTTTTACAATGCCAGTAACAGAGTTGGGTATAACACGTTACAAAGTAACATGGTACTGTATTCTAATTACTTTTTCTGATAACACAGTAATGTAACGCATTACATTTTAAATTTCTATAACTTGGTTGCAGCGACTTAGGTCAGTAAAATTACGTTACTTGCATTACAAATTTATCGTTAAGAAAACAATATTAAGTAAAATGCATTTTTTAAATAAATCACGTTTTGCGCAGCTGCCAGGGGCGTAACCTGGCCTGGGCATTTGGGGCTGTAGCCCCGAAGGTTTTTTCTTTAGTCCCAAATAATTCTCCACTTGGAGTGGTTTGTCACTACGTAACTGAATGTCAGTAAAAGAAGACAGCAATGTTGTAATTTTATATCGTCAGTGAACGGAGGTGAGACCAATCAGAAAGGGTCTACAGGAAAATACGTGGAAACACTTGTGTCTTATTGGCTGACGGTCTCAATTCTGCCAAACGCTAGCTCACACAGTCATTGTGAGGAAAAATGGATATATGCTGATTTTTTTTTTTTTTAGTTGAAACTGAAACAGTAACATCCTCTGATGCTGAACAGGAAAACAAAGTGTGTAAACATCTATATGAATTCCAGTTTACGTGAACATGATATGAGCAGAGCATAAAGAAAGACAATGTACTTTGCGTGGGACTATAGCAGCTAAACTAGCCTAATTAGGTGTTCCTGATTCCTTGCCAAACTGAAAAGACCTCTGTGCCCTTTGCAGACCTCTTTTTTTTTTTGTCTCTTAAACGTTACCTCTTGATTTCTCTCTTTCTTAAAGTGTGCTTCCACTCCCATGCTATTCTGACAGCTAAAACCTGTTTTTCTCCAAAACATATGACATCACTGTGGCCATGATGTCATTCCCCCTTTTTTTTTGCATCAGCTGATGCGTACTGTACATATTGTATTATGTTTTTCTGCCTCATCCAAATAGTTTATTATGTTTGCCTCTATATCATGATGCATGAATGAGCTCTTTCCAAGTAAGAATTCAACTGGCAGGGTGACTCATGATTTAGTCATTTGATTGTTTTAAACTGCCTCCTTTCATGGTCAACAGCATGCTCGGTAGAGAAAACTAAATGGGATTGGGGCTGAAAAACGTTTATTTGGGGGAAGACAAATTTGTATACAAACTTGTCCTGTTTAATTCTGGGTTCCATACAACTAACCTATACTGATGCATCTTAGGTATGCATAAAATATTTACACCTTTGGTGGAGGAAAAAATGTGAGACGTTCTATAGTTTCTAAGTCTATCCATGTCAGCTCCACCCTGGAGAATGTTTGCTCACTGGAGTTTTGTGTATTGAGTAACAGACACGCTGTACCTCCCTCTCAGCAGGCCTGAGTGACGTGCTGCATTGCAGCTCATGGACTGAAACAAAGCTGCTGTTGTCATGCTCTCTGCAGCCATTTATAGGCTGCTGTCTTGGTGTCAAAGGCCACTCACTGTTTGCTCCCTCTGTTGAGCTGATTCATTGTTAAGATAGCGAGAAGTAGTATTACATGTACGTTTGTGCAAGATTCCACATCACCATCATCATCATCATTATCATTGTACACAGTGATGCACACATGCCCTTATGACTTTATACAAATCAGAAACACACCAGGCTCTCTATCTAGGAAACATTTTAATAAGTCTGATAACATATTCTCATTTGACAGCAGATGAACTTCACATGGTGCAAGTAATGTTCAAAAACACATCAGAGCACTGCTGAGTCTGGAGTGAACTCTTCTAATAGAATTATCAAATTTGTATTCTGATATATAATTGTGGCTGATAATGACTGCTATCCTTGGATTTTCACTTCTGATTACTTGAAGAAAAAGAAGGAAGTGAAACCATGAAGTGGAACTGTGTTAAATGATGCAAACGGCCTGTGTTAAATGATGCAGGGCTAAACTGGTTCCAGTTTCTGACCTCTGCCTGGGGAGACTGCATGAGTGTGACTGCATGACTGCAAAGCTTTTCAAAGCTGCAGAGAGACAAGTGCAACGTAGGTATAGAAGTGTGTGTTGTTGATGTTAGGAATTAACTGATAAAATCAAAAATATCAATATTCCACAAGATTGTCCATATAAACAGAAATAAATGTTCTATAATAACACTGTATTCGTAAATTACAGTGCAACATTCAGAAGCCAGTGTGTGTGAGCACAGTTTTGTTTTTCAGTTAATATCAGCGCTGCATTTTAAAACTGTATGTGCACCAGCATTTGCAAATTGTCTGATGCAGTGGTGGCTCAATGGTTAAGGTGCTGGGTTACTAATTGGAAGATTGAGGATTCAAACCCTAGCGCTGCCAAATGTTGGGACATGTTGGGACCTTGAGCAAGGCCCTTAACCCTGTCTGCTGCAGCAGGGCCATATATCATGGCCGACTGTATCAAGCTAAGATATGTGAAGAAAAGAATTTTGCTGTGCTGTAATGTATATGTAACAAATAAAGTATTCTTCTTCTCCCATGTTGCACACATGGCAGTTGTTAAATTAAGTGCCTTTTCACCACCCTCATGAACTTAATTTTGCCTGAAAGTATATTGAGGCCATTGGCCACTACTCTGACAGCATGGGAGTTGAATGCAGAGGGCAGAATTTGCTGAATAGAGTCGTGTTTCAGTTACAAGCAAGCCTGAAATTCATGTATTGGGTAAATGGACAAACACCATGGAAGAATGAAGGAATAAATGAGTATCATCCCTTAATTAATGAATGAGTAAATAGAATATATGAATAAAATGAATAAAAAAAATTTTTGCACAGAAGAGCTTGGAGGAGCTAGAATCGTAATCTGAGACATTTTGGATCTTGACGACTGAACTGTATGTGGATACAGCACTTAAAGTGAGCTGTAAATGTAGCAGATACGTGCTTGTCCTTTAAGTTGTTGACATGTTTCTCAAACAAGAGAGCACAGTGAATTAGAAAAAAAAACCGTAAGTGTTATTTTATTCAGTTGACAACCTGAAAATGGTTTGGTGTATTGTGTGTTCTGAGGTGCTTTTTATTCACTATGGTTATAAAAGTGGTGATTTAAGTTCTCGTAGCCTTCCTGTCAGTTCAACCCAGTCTGGCCATTCTCCTCTGACCTTTCAAATCACTCTCTGCCCACAGAACTGCCACTCACTAAATGTTTTTTGTTTTTAATCATTCTGTGTAAACTCTAGAGACTGGTGTTTATGAAAATCTCAAGAGATCAGTCTGGCCCCAACAACTTTAAATATGCATAAATATTGGCATGTATTTTTAACTTAAATCATCAACTCAGAATTTTGCCCTACATAATTAATGGGAACATTATGTAGGGCAATATTTATGGCCAGGTGAGGAATATGTCATTTCTTTCCTTATGATATTACATGTTTAGCTCTCTGTCCTGATATGGATATGAATAAACATGAGTTATATCATTTGTGAAGGTTGACCATGATGGATGCATTACTGGAAAGCAATGGAATATTTTTGACAGTCTTTGAGATGTGGGCTCTGACTAGCATGAATGAGGCATCTAAATCTTCTGTGAAAAGGGGAATTCTCTCAGGGACAGAAAGCTGGAAGCTGGCAATTCCACCAGGATTTGGTGGAATTTGGTGGTCAGCATAACTGAACTAACCAGCGGACCAATCTTGTTGCACAGCATCTCAAATGTTTTTGTCATTCTGAAATGTCTGAGCCAAAGTCTGTCATCGAAATGATTTGGTAGAATTTTACCTTCCAAATCTGTCTTACACGATTCTGTTCCCAAATACAGGCATGCAAGTCTGATCACAAGATAACATGAGGATTGTTATAGTGTTTTGTCTGCATGCTCTGAAGCACAAGTATTTTATTATATTGGAAAAAAGAGGCACAGTGACGTCCCTTCGTATTGATACTTGATACTCCCTGGAAGTGACGATTTTGTTCTCTTGAACACATGGGATGGAAATGGTGTTCTATTTGCAAATGTTTTATGCAATATTCCAATTGTTCTTAAAAATTACATTTGCAACTTGGATGGAAGCATACCTAGTGATATAGCCTATTTAAACATGCCCCTAATGTGATTTCTTCTGTCCTTCTCTCCATATTTTTCTCCTTGAAGGTGTAGATGCCCTGGATTGAGCCACAAAAGTGAGGGAGACAGAAAAAGAGTGTGGACAAGACCATAAAGGGATCTTTATATCGTTTTTAGCACCTTTTGTCTTGTGAAAGTGGATAAAAATTCTTCAGCTGTGTGCCCCCCTTGAAGCTCTTCCTGTGTTGAGGGGTGTGGTGCAGAGTGGTGTGTGTGTGTGTATGTAGGGAGCATCTTGAGAGGCAGGAGAGTGCCCATCAGTCTGAGTCCTCCCTCTGTCCACTATTGCACCATGACCACTGCAGTTCAGCCCAACGAGCTTGTCTTCGAATTTGCCAGCAGTGGCATGGATGAAATCAACCAGGTACCCAAATGCACACACAACCACATATTTTACTAAGACACTGCATGCGAGTTACCTTTTCATTAAATCTAACATATAGAAGACAGAAGACATAACATGTACACAC